>NC_062558.1:58693281-59002209 GCF_016906955.1 Phacochoerus africanus | reverse complement strand
TTTTTTTACTCTTTTTTTGGGGGGGGGCCACACCTGTGGCATATGGAAGTTTCCAGGCTATGGGTCAAATCAGAGCTGTAGCTGCCAGCCTACACCAGAGCCACAGCAATGTAGGATTCTAGCTGCATCTGCGACCTATGCCGAAGCTCACTGCAACACTGGATCCTTAACCCACTAATCGAGGCCAGGGATCAAACCTGAATCCTCACAGATACTAGTTGGGTTCATAACCCACTGGGTCACAATGGGAACTCCAAAGGCTTCCTTTGATAAAGGATAATTTTCAGTATCACTTGCCACAAGAACAGGAGGAAGAAAGAAAATACTAGAGCAAGAAAGATGCACTGCATGAAAGCTGAAAGGCCTGGGCCATTGCTGAGGGAATAATTGTCTAGCTTCTTTTATTTCTTAAGTGGGACGAAGAGTGAAGTAAATTTTGGATCTGAACAAATACAAGGTAGGTGAGTTTTACTAAGCTTCTAGGTGCTCTGAGACCTTATGTTCCAAAGACTTTGACTTCCAGCTTACTCTCCCACTGCTACCAAATGCAAATTCATGTGCCTGACACATAGTGAGGCCAAACAAACAAGGAGTCAGAGTCTGGAGCAAAGAGAGGTTTATGGCAGGGCCAAGCAAAGAGACAAAGGGCTTGTGCTCCCAAGCCCTGAACTTGAAGGGTTTAGCAAAGCACTTTATTTTTTTTGGCTTCTTTTAGGGCTGCACCTGCGTTACATGGAGGTTCCCAGGCTAGGGGTCCAATGGGAGGAGCTACAGCTGCTGGCCTATGCCAGAGCCACAGCAACACAGGATCTGAGCCATGTCTGTGAACTACACCACAGCTCACGGCAACGCCGGATCCTTAACCCACTGAGCGAGGCCAGAAATCGAACCTGCAACCTCATAGTTCCTAGTTGGATTCGTTTTTGCTGCGCCATGACGGGAATTCTGCAAAGCACTTAAAGGCAAGAAGAGGGAGGGGGTGTGGCTATTGCAAACTTCTTGGAGTGGGGATCCTTTGTTCTTGGAGCTGTCCATGTAGATCAGGTCATCGGGTTCCTAACCGCCATCAAAACAAATGTTATTTTTTGTTCTCCAACTTTTTATCTCTACATGCACGAAAAAGTATTAGACCCTTAAAGGTCAGAGCCCTGAGAATGGGCTCTCGTGTATATGTCAGGCTATGGGCAACATTCTTAACTCAAAGCAAAAGCAGTAGAATAGATCCAACATGGAGTTAGATCTGTTCTTCCCTATTATGCCAGCAGCAAAATGCAAGGGAGTTTTCCCAGTTAACTGCTGTGCTGACGAAACGATACAGAAATACTGGAGTATGAATACCTCTTCCTGGAGAAACATGAGGATCATCAGTCTCTCTGTCTCAAAAACTGAGAAGACTTTTGAGGCCGAAGGATAAACAGGATGAAGAAGCATACAGTCGTGAGAGGCTGCCATGGATGGGGACTGTGACACTCCCCAGACCCCCCTTGTCAGGACGGCGTCCGAGTTTTCCCTGCCCCCCACCCCCCACCCCCTCAGCCCCACGGATCCCTTCTGAGGATAACCCACAGGCTGAATCTCGTGTGCAGCTGGGTGATTCCTCCCTGTGGGATCCCCCTGGGCCTCAATGGGAGCTCTGTTCGTGGAGGCACTGAGGTGAAGAACTGAGTGATTATGGCCGCTGAGGCAGGGATCTGTGGCTGAGAATAGTACTATTGTGAGGTGGTACTCAGTTCACTGGTATGAATGTAATAGTGTCGGGCTCCCTATTAATTTTCTTCAGGGACTGTATAAAGCCAGAAGAAGAAGGGAAAAAAAAAAAAAAAGAAACCACCAGGCATGAAATTCAAAGCAAATGCAGCCATGCATCCTCAGCAATCATTTGATATGTAAACGTACACTCCCGCCCACAAGGACCACATTAGTGAAACCTAAGTGACTGTGTTTGGAACAGAACAGAGTGGCAGACGCCACCAGACACCTTTCCCCTGGGGCCCACCTTGCCATATGGTTCCCTCTCCTCTTTTCTCTCTCCATCTTTCCAGCACTAAAGTAAAGTACTGCCCTTGAAACGCCAAACCAGTGGAGGGGACTACGGCTTCTTTTTAGAGAGAGGCCTCACATATTTATTTAAGAAGCACTGGCAGGACGAGGATGCAAACTCTGTAAGAGGCACTGGTCCAAGCCCTTTGTAGGACATAGTTTTATTATGATCCCATTTTATAGATGATTAACTGAGGCACAAAGCAGTTCAAGCATGCTTTGCCCCAAACTGAATTGGGATCGAAACCCAAAAGCCTGATTTCGGAAAGTCTGTGCTGTTTACTTTAAGACATGCTGAATGGCCCGACAGTCAGAGGCCTCCAACTATAAGGAGAACGGACACTTGCCTACTGGCAAAAAGACAGCTCTCCAGCTATGAAACTGTCATTGAGAGGGGAGAGAGGTCTATTGCACATATTTTAGAAGAATCCTTTCTTTTTTTTGTTCATTTAGCAGGTGTGTGTCCACAAAGTAAAAATATTAATGACAAAGATTACCCTGGAGAAAAAGGTGAATTTACATACAGCTGTGTAAGAGTGGTTTAAAAAATTAGTGAACTTAAAAGATTTTTACAGAACAGAGGCCCTAGAAAGAATGCCTGGAGGTGCTGCAGAGCCAACACAGACACAGGAAGGGCCTTCAAAACTTAAGGGCTGGCATTTTGGGGTGTAGGGAAGAGCAAATCTGACTCTCCCTGGATGTGTTTCTTTTACTTTAACCTTGTATTCTATTGCTTTTGCTACAAGCCTGAGATATACAGGAGAGCCCATTCTTAAGGCCCTGACTTTTGAAGTTATAACACTTTTCCATTCATATGAAGACAAAAGGTTGCAGAAGAGACAGTAACATTTGCCTTGTTGGAGGTTTACAGGAACATCATGACCTGACCTATGTGGACAGCTGCAAGAATAAAGGATTCCTGCACCAAAAAGTTTTCATGAACCACACACACCCCCTCCCCTTTTAGCGTAAAAGAAATCTGAATGCTCTGTCGGGTAACATGGTCCTTTGGGACATGAGTCCACTCTCTTCTGGATCTGCTGGCTTTCTAATAAAGTCACTATTCCTTGTCCCAGTAACTTGTCTCAATTTACTGGCCTGTCTTGAGGCGAGCAATATGAATGTGGAGTTGGTAATGGGGGCAGAAACGGACCTTGCAAAGGCCAGTCTTATACTCTACGTTGTGGTCTGGATATGGATTTTGTTGGATACCTGGTTCACGCTGAAGCAGCTAAAACACTCTTTTTGAAAAGTTTCAACCTTTTCAGAAACAATTCCAATCTGCCCACACCTAAGTGGTCTTGCAGAACTGAGCTGGGAAGGGGAAAAAGATGTTCTCTGCCATGTTCATGGGAACATAATGGAACTATACACACCAGGACCCCAGGCACCAGGCAGACAGGAGCGAACAGGGCAAACTAAGACTCTTTCCCACACACAACAGTCTGCCCCATAAAACCAATTCAGCTCCTTACAAAGGATTCCCACAAGACACACATTTCTTTTGTTGTACTTGGCATAGAAAATCCCAAGAAAAAAACGAGATGGGCACAAAAGACTCCTTCAGGGAGATGAGTGACGATTTGGGAGCCAGGGCACCAAAAACACCCCAAACGGCCCCTCATGGCCACCTCGCTTTAACCTGCAGATCTCAGGGGAAATTCAAAGGGGTTGTCTTTGTGCAGCTCAATAGAGACAGCAGAAAGAGTAAATTCTAAAGCTTAATCATTTCCCCATCCCTAACAGTAAGTTTGAGAAGAAACTCATGGCCAGTGTATACAGGAAGGGCTGAGCAAAACCGTTATCTTGTCCATTTTACTCTATTTGAAACACAGTGGAGTCAGCTGCTCACAGGAATCCTGTGACAGTTTAATTAACAGACACCCAGACGTTTACTACTTTGCAGAAATGTATTTTTTTTTTCTTTCTTCTAATTTTATTTTTTCTTTTTAGGGCCACACCTGTGGCATATGGAAGTTCCCAGGCCAGGGTCGAATCAGAGCTGTAGCTGCCAGCTTTTGCCACAGCCACAGCAACACTGAATCCACTATGCATCTGTGACCTATGCTGCAGCTTGTGGCAATGCCAGATCCTTAACCCACTGAGCAAGGCCAGTCATCCTCACAGAGATTAGGTTGGGTTCTTGTTCTTGACCTGCTGAGCCACAGTGGCAACTTCTCTTCTTATTTTAAAGATTCTCATTTTAAACACAGCATGAGAGGAGTTCCTGCTGTGGTGCAACGGAATCAGTAGCCTCTCTGGAGCCCCAGACCAGCACAGTGGGTTAAGGATCCGGCGTTACATTACTCTGGTACATTTGCTCAATGAATGAATCACTATTGATATATTGTTATTATAATTACTACATAATTTTTTTGCCTTTTCTAGGGCCACACTGGAGGCATATGGAGGTTCCAAGGCTAAGGGTCAAATCTGAGCTGTAGCCGCCAGCCTACGTCACAGACACAGCAACTTGGGACCCGAGCCACATCTGCAACCTTTCCACAGCTTACGGCAAGGCTGGATCCTTAACCCACCGAGAGAGGCCAGGGATCGAACCCACAACCTCATGGTTCCTAGTTGGATTCATTTTCGCAGTGCCTCGATGCGGACTCCTGACCTTGGCAGTTTTGAGAACTGGGCAGGGACTTTGGTACCACAGTTAGGATTTATCTAATGTTTTTCCCTATCAGATGGAGGGTACGGACTTGGAGAGGGAGACCCCAGAAACACTATCCCTATCACACTGAGGGTGCAAACTATCCATGGGATTTACCATCATGGGCAAGTGGTAACTTCCCAGGCATATGGAACTTCTCAGGGGTTTGCCCGGCTTCTCTGCTGGAAGTAGGAACCCCCTCCTCCCACACTCAGTATTTTGCAGATGATTCATCCAAGTGGAGGGGGGGAAAGGCTAGGACTTAAAATTTCTACCATTTTTCAAATTGTTTGGAGATTAAATATTTTTATAATAATTTGCTTTTCAAGTAAAGACTAGTTTGTGGAAGTGAACGTTCATTAATATATTTGCCATGAGCAGTTTTGCAGGTGTAGTGTGTCTACAAGGGTAAGAAGTATATGTCTCTAACACTGTGCTTCTATCAAGTGGAGAGGATTTTCTCTGAAGCAAAGCAATATAGTCATTCACTCTTCTGCCCAGATCATGGTTGGCAAACACCTGGCATCTCCCCACATGCCCCCTGCAGATAATGACCACTGATAATGGCTCAGTACCTAATGACAGATGTTCTGATGGCAGAAGCATGATCACGCAAAGCAAATTCCACAGCAAGAGCAATAGAAGGTTCCGTTTACATGCATTTATTTGCATCGGAAAAAGCCTACCAGGATAAAAAGCAAACTGTTCATGGAGGTTCTCTCTTATGGATCAGGGTGGTTTTGTCTCTTTTTCTTTTGCTTCTCTACCTTTTCTTTTCTTTTTTTTTTTAGGGCCACACCACCCACGGCATATGGAACTTCCCAGGGGTTGAATCAGAGCTGCTGATTCTGCCAGCTTAAGCTATAGCCACTGCAATGAGGGATCCGAGCTACATCTCTGACCTACGCTGGAGCTCACGGCAATGCCAGCTCCTCAACCCACAGAGTTAGGCCAGGGATTGAACCCGCATCCTCATGGATACTAGCTGGGTTCTTAACCTGCTGAGTCATGACGGGGACTCCTCTACCTTTTCTTATTTGCCCGCAATGATCATATTGTATTTACACATCATGTAAAAATTCTAAAAAAAAAAAAAGATAAACAGTGTCAATTTTAGCATTCCCCCCCTCCCCGCCGCCCCTGGCACATCCACAAGAATACACATTCCTGATCCAGCAGAGTGGCTCTGGTCACACAATGTTCCCAGAGGCGCATAAAACAATTCGGCCCCTTTTCACTTCACTCCTGAGTCAGCAAAGAGCACCAGCCTTCTCCCTCTCTGGTTTGACCTCTCTTTACCCCAAAATGACTTACTTCGCCTTCTGGAGCCATTCTTGCCTGTGGGACCTAAGGGACGGCATTGGACAGCTTTAGAACTGTTGGTAAACCTGGTGCACAAGACACACAGGCACCTCAGCATCTCTCTGCTGCCCAGGCAGCTCCAGTTCTGGCCCCACCAAGGACAGCCAGCTGCTGACTAGCAGCACTAACCACTAGGAGGTCTGCAGCAGGCACAGGAAACTAAAGGGAACTCAAGCCAAGTCCACTGCTGGAGTCCTCATTGAAGTGGCGCAGCTCCCAGAGGAGGCAAGCCCAAGTTTCCCTAGAGTTCCACCTGAGAAACAGCAGCATGGTCATCACCCGAGAAAGGAAGGAACATTCTGGAATGTTCACTAAGCTTGTCACCATCCTCACGCTCTTTGAAAAAGCTGGTTCACTGAAGGCTACAGATGGATTTGCCTGGACAAGCATCATTGCTCACTGGGCACCGTAGCCACTCCTCTGCATAAATCCTTTTGCAAAGTTATTAAAAGCCATTCAGTGACTCTGTGTCATAGGAATACACCTCGGCATGGAGAGCACCCACCACATGAGAGCACCTTAACTACCCAATAAAGAGTCAACCACCTCATTAAAGCTGGTTCTTTAAACCTTTCCCAGCGACTGGGAGCCATGTCACTCTTTTGCAAATAAAGTTTCACATGAAACAGCAAAGAATAAGAAAACTAAAAGGCATTCTGGAAAGAATGAAAAGATTCCCTGAAAGCTTGCTTCCAAAGAGAACAACAGAGGAGTTCCCCGGTGGTGCAGTGGGTTAAAGATCTGGTGTTGCCCCTGCAGTGGCCTGGGTCGCTGCTGTGGTGGGGTGGCGTGGTTCAATCCCTAGCCTGAAATTTAGCATGCTGTGGGCGTGACCAAAAAAAAAAATTAAAAAACAAAACAAACAACAACAATAATAAGGAGAAAAACAGAGAGAAGAGAAAAGAGAAAAAAAAGGGAAAGCAAAAAGCTGCCTGCAAAGACACCCTCTCCCTCTGGGTGGGCCAGTCTCCAGGGGCCTCTGTTTTTAAAACGCAATGATGTTCCTGCAACTTGTGAAGTGCTGGCAGATATGAAGTGCAGGGGCTGAAGCTGGCATGGATCTGGGCTGATGCAAAAGGTGGGGGGATCATTAATTTAATAACTGCACTTTATCAGGCCAACAAATGCTTTTAAGCATGAGGTCCATGGGAGAAGGCTGGGATCCACACCCACCCAGAGGAGGCATTGGCTACCCGAGCATGGGGACTTGGGGCTGCTGCCTCTGCCCGTAGTCCTTCCTGTCTCTGCGGAAAGCAGCAGCAGAGCCTACTGGAGCCAACTGCATCTTGAAGTCACAGAGGCCCACAGGGGAAAAGCTAAATATAAGAGAGAGCAAGCAGAGGTCACCACTGTAGGGGGAAGCAGGGAGAGGGGCAGGGCTGGGCTGCGACTTATTCTGTCTCCTCGTGCTCTGTCCTGCCCCCAGGTCCCATTAGCCCCACGCTAGGCACCGTGACCGGCAAAGAACTGCAGAGCACAAGGCAGAGGGCCTTAGAGATGGCTACGCTGAGCCCTCATTTTGCAGGCTTTGCAAAGGAATCCAGAATTCAGCTGTCTGGCTCATTCCCAGAGCAGAGTGAGCCTGGCACGCCGGAACTGTCAAACCACATGTCTACACCCCCATACAACTCGACCACAGGGCGTCTATGCTCGGTTTTCCTTTGGAGCTTATTTATGTTTGATTTCACATTCAAAGTTGGATGATGTCATTCCTAAAGCCCTGGAAAATCCTAAGTAGCAAATCAGAAAAAGTGGAGGAAATAAACCACTCACAGATGATCTAAAGTTATCAGGAAGTGAGAGTGAGAAAAGTTCAAGAGAAAAAAACTACAGAAAGCGGTCAAGAAGACTAACAGAATCTAGCAAACTTAAATCATCTCATGGAACAGACCCTACGTGGGACAGGCTGCAACCTGGGACCTGGGACCCTTGGCTGCAGTGCTTGCACCTGGACAAAGTTCTCCTCGAGCAACAGAAACTATCTGGGACTAAAAATAACTGCATGCATATGCAGTTGGGGCAAATTATGGACAATAAGATGCAAAATGACCAAGAAAAAAACCCCAACTTCCATTTCTGAAGAGCCTGGAGCAAAAGCAGGGTATTGCATATGCCCCCTGCACACAGCACCACCTGGGATGGGGAGTGTAGGGGAGCAGCATTTAAGACACATAAGGACATTAAATGTATCAAATGGTGGCAACCCTTGTAACAGAAAACATCAGTTCTTCATTCCATATATGGTGGGGACACTTAATAGACTAAGATATGCAAAGGAGTACAAATGAGATGCTGGTGCTAAGTATTTGCATAAATATGCATGAATACATATGCACACATCTATCTAGTTTTCACATACTGATTTTTAAAGGGTGAATCTCGAACTGCTTACAAAACTCAGCTAGCCAGAATGACTCAATGCCTAAGGATGTGGGGCACAATAATTCAAGAGATCATTTTATTGCTAGCACTGATAGCCTCGGCTTTTATCAATTAAAAAAAAACTTGATAAAAAATTTTCTCTCCAAAAATAACTAACTTCTACCTCGAGAGCATCTGTGAGTGGGGTTTGTTTTGTTTTTAGGGCCACACCTGCGGCCCATGGAAGTTCCTGGGCCAGGGGTCGAATCAGAGCTGCAGCTGCCGGTCTACACTGCAGGCACAGCAATGCCAGATCTGAACCGCATCTGTGACCAACACTGCAACTTGTGGCAACGCTGGATCCGTAACCCGCTAAGGGAGGCCAGGGATGCAACTCATATCCTCAAGGATACTAGTCGGGTTCTAAACCTGCTGAGCCACAACAGGAACTCTTTTGTGAGCAGAGTTTTACGATGCGCTGCCCCGGTCTGAACAGTCATGAGCTATTTCTGACAGAGGCTAAAAAGAAGGTCCAAGGTTCTGTGAGTTCACTGGCTGGAACGGTGATACTGATGCCCACTGGAAGCCAGGACTGAGCCGTACATGCAGGGGACACATCTGGGGAACCAAGATGTTGACAAAATTACTTTAGTTCCATCACATCATCAGCAGAAGAACTGAAAGTCAGCTAGAACTCTGTGGCCGGTGGCCATGCAGTGCCTGCCTGTTTACCTATGCTGCTTATCAGCATCGTCTTCGTTCCTCTGATTCATATGATTTCACAATATTAGGATGATGGACTACAGGACTACGGAAGACTGGTTCAATCTGGAGTGATGCAAAAGTGGAGGGGAATTATTAACTTGATAACTGCACTGTCTCTGCCTTGTAGTCCATGGGAAAAGGTGCTAAAAAGGCTTCAGGGGAGTTCCCACCACGGCACAACAGGATCAATGTGTCTCTGAAGCAGCAGGGACATGGGTTCGATCCCCAGCCCAGGGCAGTGGGTTAAGGATCCAGGGTTGCTGCAGCTGTGTCATAGGTTGCAGCTGAAGCTCAGAATCGATCCCTGGCCCGTGAAGCCAATAGGCCACAGGGTGGCCAAAAAAGAAAAAGAAAAAAGTCTCCAGGGACTGAAGCAGATGAGGGGACCACCTGTGGTCAGAGTTACACCCCCATCCACCCCAGAAAGGAACAGCTGGAGTCAGAGATTATAGGCAAGCTGAAGACAGAAACCAATATTCAACACATTCGGAGTAGAGTCAGCTTGCAGTTAGTTATCCATGGTGGCGGGAGGACCGGACACGTGGAGGCACACTGAGGCTGGCTGGCCACCTCCACCTCCTTGGTGCCCCAAGAGGTGACACCTGGGAATAGAAGGAGGGGTGGCAGTGGAACTGGAAAGAGAAAAGGAGCCTGGAAGAGTGTGCTGTCCAAGAAGGAAGGGGCAGAGGAAGTCAGTCTTGGCCCCTGAGAAGGCAGGGCAGGGTCCCTGCCGGTTCTATCTGGCGTGTGTGACGCTATGAGCATGGAACATGTTCCTCAAACCTCTCAAACCGGGCGGATTCTCATGTCCCCGGGGACATGTACTGAAAGGCTGAGGGCTCAACTACATGACTTCTGAGAAATGCATCTTTCAAGCCTGAACATATAATTAAAAATAAAACATCACTTGTTTTAAATGTACTTAAAGAATTTCTAAAATAACAATACCAAGCAATTATTTGTACGCAAGAAAACTAGACTCATCTATCAGGCTAATTCACACATTCAGTCTTTTGATGAAGATTTCCTTAACACTTCCAATACATACTGTGAAGACATGAAGCTAAAAAGATGGAGCAAAGGTGTGGGAGAAAAGTACAGAGAAGACTAGAGGGAAAAGGCCCAGAATGATCCACTGTAAAGGATAAGAGGTTATTCAGCAGAATAAACAAGCAATGGAGCTTATCAGAGAAGATAGCTTAAAGGGGGTAAAAGGGGTAAATCTTTTCCTTTTTTCTTTCTTTCTTTTTTTTTTTTTTTTTTTAGGGGTGTACTTGTGGCACATGGAAGTTCCCAGACTAGGGGTAGAATCTCCAGCTGTCGGCCTGTGTCATAGCCACAGCAATGCCAGATCCTTAACCCACTGAGTGAGGGCAGGGATCAAACCTGCATCCTAGTGGAGGGATACTAGTTGTCAGACTCAACTCACTGAGCCACAACTGAAACTTCTCTTTTTCTATTTCTCTTTTTTTTCTTTTTGGCCCTGAGGAAGTTGCCGGGCCAGGGATGGAACTCATGCCACATCAGGGACCCGAGTCACAGCAGTGACAATGCTGTATCTTTAACCTGCTATGCCACAAGGGAACTTACTATAAGGGGTAAATCAAAATGAAATCTGGGAGTTTCCTAGTGGCCCAGCAGGCTAAGGATCTGGCATTGTCATTATTACTGTGGCTCCGGCCGTTGCTGTGGTACAGGTTTGATCCCTGGCCCGGCAAATTCCGTATGCCCAGGGTGCAGCCAAAAACTAAATTATATAAATAGAAATTTTAAATAATAAATAAATAAAGTCTGACATGTATGATGTTCATGACAGGCAGAGAGAGGCATTTCCATGTCAAGGATTAGGAATCCGCGAGGGCAGGGAGCTGGGGATTTCTAAAGAAGCGTTGAGCCTGGCACTGATAGAGGGTCCAGGGGAGGCCCAACCCAGTGGACAACTAAGTACCCATAAGGAGGTGCTGCGCCTCACAGCCCCATATCACAGGGGGCCCCAGGGAAAGGAGCCCGAGCCCCAGGAGGCTCCCCTCACCTTTGCCGTAGAAGAACTTGCGGTAGTAGTAGGCGCCCAGGTCGATGTGCTCGATGATGTAGCGCTTGACCTTCTCCCTGTGGATGGGCTGGTTCTCCCGGGGCACCTCCAGGACAGAGACGCCCGCGTTGGTGCAGTGAGAGCTGAGGGACGACTCGAAGGAGCAGCTCTCCCCGGAGCTGAAAGGCGCCGAGTTAGCCCTGGACAGCGCGATCCGCCTGTCGCTCTCCCCGCCGGTCTCGTTTCGGAAGTAGGGACAACTGAGGACCAGCTCGTTGCTCTTCCCGTCGCCCTCGTCGGCATCCAGGTTCTCTTTGGAGTTGAGGTCCTCCTTGCTCCCCAGCGGGGACTCACAGCCACCCGACTGGCCGGCGGGCACCTGAGCCTGGGAAGCTGCAGAAGCCCCGGTGGTGATGTTCTTCCTCTTGCCCACGTTGGCCCGCGTGGCCATGGCTTCATTGATATTGAACAAAATGCTCTGGACATCGTAATGTGCAAAACACCGCTGGCAGTTCCAAGGGCGGACGCCCCTCTCCAGCCGCCCGTCGTCCAGGTCAGAGCTGAACTTGAAAGTCTCGTGTTCGCTTTTCACGGTCCGCAGCTTCCGGAAGAGGGACGTTTCCACCGACTCCGACTTTAACCTCCGTTTGAAAGGCTTGTCCCTGTCTCTCCCCATGAGGAGAGCGCTGTCCATGTAGTCTAGTCCTGAGAGGCGGACGAACTCACCTCGAGAAATCTGCGCTGCCGCGTGGAGGCTGGGAGAGATGGCGGGGTCGCAGGGGAAAAACTCAGGGACCCCGAAAGGGGCCAGTGCTTTGTGGTCGTAATTTTCCACCCGGTACCCTCGGAGCATCGCAAAAAAGTTCTCCCCTGACAAGCCCTGCCGGTCGATGGAAGAGGTGCTCCCATACTCCCTGTGGAGGGCGGCCCCCGTATTGGGGTTCACCGCGTTCTGGTCTAAGACGTCCTCGGCATCGATGTCGCTGATGGTGACATCGCTGTTGCTTCTCTGCCGGATGGGGTGGAGCCCTCTCTGCGGAGAGTGGACAAAAATGTCTCCGATGGTATACTTGGCCTCCACGAAGTCTAGGTCCAGCTGCTCCTCTTGCTGCCCGTCGCCCTGGTCATTCTGCCCGTTGTGCATAATGGATGCGACACTCTCGTAGCTGGTCTGAGCCCGGCTTTCCCACAGGGCAGCCTTGCAGGTCAGCTCCTTGGAGCAGTCCTTTTTAGGGGGCCACTCAGACACTCTTGCTCTCACACCCATCTTGGGCACGGCCGGGGTACCATTGGCTGGACAACCAGTCTCATTGGAACTGGAGGAATTCAAAGAAGTGGCAGGTCCCATGTTGCCATTGATGGCTTTAAATTTTCGTGCAAAATAGTCATCGGACTGCATGATTCTGGGAGGATCCTTGAACTTGGAAGAGGCTCTGCCAAGCTTGTGCTTCTCTTCTTGTGACTGCCTGGGGTCGCTCATGTCTACCGAGGCAAAAAGTTCCAACTCTCACCAGAAAGATGGATGGAAATCAAATTGCATTGTTATTTACAAAGCCTTCTGTGACAGCTGTATTTTCTTCTTGTTAACCAAAAGCAAACAACATCCTCTGAGTATGGTCTCTCCAAAACCAAACAGTTTCTCAGTTGTTGTAGTAACTTTGAACACGCCTGTCCTTTTCAGAAACATCCCTTAGTACATCTGGCCAAAAGTATCTCCTTCACCTGAATTAAAAAATAAATAAAAAAACAAACCCAGGTCATTAACAATCGTTACAGCTCAAGTCCAATACATTCTTCAGGTGGCTCTTCTCTGTCTTCTCCTACATCTGCCTGTCTCCAACCACCCCCAGATTTTCCTGAAGTTTCATGGTGCCGCACCATTGCTCATCCCGCCCCTTTCTCTCTGGGACACTGGACCTTCCTGCTTTACTTGGCCTAGAATATACATCACACAACCAAGCAGTGCCTCCCACCCTCAGCCCGCATCTGAGCAGAGTGCTTCTCCTATGTTTCCATAGCACCCGCATCCACACCATCACAGCAATTTCCCTTATGTTCTTATTTATCTATTTTTTGCTTTTTTAGGCACATGGACGTTTCCAAGCTAGAGGTCAAATCGGAGCTGTAGCTACCAGCCTGTGCTACAGCCACAGCAACTCAGGATCTGAGCCGCATCTGCCACCTACACCACAGCTCACAGCAATGCCAGATCCTTAACCCACTGAGAGAGGCCAGGGATTGAACCCACATCCTCATGGATACTAGACAGGTTTGTAACCCCCTGAGCCCCAACAGGAACTCCTCCCTTACACTCTTAATGCTGGTTACCAGTCTCCTCCCACTAGTTAACTGCAAGCTCCTCAAAGCCAGGCACGATGCCTTTCATCACGGTATCAACATTATCTATTAATATAGTCAGGCAACACGTCACTTAGTTGTGAGAGTAACACAATGCTCAGATAATTGTTTTGTTTTTCAATTTTCTTTCAAAACAGTTAAACTCGAAATATCCAACAACAAAAAGATGAAAACTAGATATTAACAGTGAATTTTCAGAATGCTCTCCTGCAAGCAAATAGGAGCTGACAGATTCCCTGACAGGAGAAAGGAGTCTTGAAGAATCTGGTATCTGAACAAGTACAACTTTCTAGTCCATTCCACCAGGAGCAAGTTGACAAAGGTGCAAGGGAAAATAAAGGCTTAGAGACTTAAAATACCGCAATTTACCTTTGAGGCTGGAAGAAATTTGACCTAATCGACTCTTCTTTAATTACAAATAATTTTTTTCAGTTGATTCTATCTTTTATTAAACAAAAATATTTTCCAATATTACATATTTCCCTAAGTCATGGCATGGCTGCCTGGGAATCTTACTGTTGGCACAAGAATAAAAGAATGACTCTACTTCTTCTGAAAATAATGATGATAATCAAGGTATAATGTAGCTGATTTCCCACAGCCTTCACCAAAGCATCAAAAATAACTGCAATTCAGTTAGAAATAATGTTAAAATTCCAACCAGCTCAGCAGTGTAAGGGCTGTTTCCAATGGGTTCTTAATGGCTTTGCAATGACCATGGGGTGAGCTCTTGGAATAGAGGCTATTTTCTTATGATGACAGCTTGCTTTCTCCCCCATTGGGGGAAAAAAAAATTGGTCTGGGCAGGACAACATGCTGTCTGTTCCCACGGCAGCTTCATAATTGAGGAAACCATGATATTTCCAGATGTGGCAAACAGAGAGGGGAAGAGTGGTCAGATGCTTCTGTGCACTGAACAGACCAGCATCTCCCAGGGTTCTCAGAGTGAGACCAGAGCTGACTGCATCTTCTCTATGTCACCTAGAATTACTATATTCAAAAGAACCACAGATGATTCTCAAGTATCATTGTTTTCTATATAATTGAGATTATCATCAAATCCTTTCCTGGAAACTGAAAAAAAAAACAAAAAACAAAACTGAGACACGAAAGAAAGCAACTTCTTGCCTGATAGCTCTTGCCTGAAATGGTATTTGACACCCTACTGGGCTTCTACATAATCTCTACATTCTGTTGCTAAGTCTGCTGCCTACACAACACTCAACACAATGTGAAAGGGTAAGAATTACTTTGAATGGTTGGTGCAGAGCCATGTGAATTCTCGAGGTATTAATAGGATGCTCATGTTCATTACTGACTACTCATTTATCAGCATCCTTGTTACAGAAGGAAGAACCATGCCCTCCCCAGCACCTCGTTCCAAACACTGAGCTGTGTTGTGTCTAGACCTTGAATCAGGACCTAAGTGCTCACCACCTTAAGAAATTAGAAAACAAAAGAACAAAATGTACCAAAAGAAACCAGGAAAGAAAGAATGAAGACTAGTGTCCCCACTGCACACAGCAGTCAAGGCAGAAGGTTCCCAAGGTGCTGGTCATCCTTGTCCAACCCCATCGCCAGTAAACCAGCACCTCCCAGTACCAGCAACCCACCTACATACCCCACAGGGAAGCGCTGAGTTCAAGCCACCTGCCAGGAACGAGTACAACACAGAAAGCTGAAAATCAGAATTAGCAAGGACGACACAGACACTGAATGATCTGTTCTGGACAAACTAACCATAAAGTTATCAGAGGTCACGGGGCTGGGACACTTAGCTGAAAGCTGGTCTTCTGAGCTTTCACATCCATTTACAATTCTAAGTTTATCATTGTTTGTAACAGACAGTATTAAAAATACAAAAGCTTTACTCCACAGATCTCTGGCAGAAACTGAAGACACTAAGATACTGTCAAAATGTAAAGATTATTACTTTAAAACTTGAATGCATGAAACAAAAGCAAATAAAAATAGAAGAATCAGTGCTGAATTTTTATTATCAAATTAGGCTTGCCAAAATGCACAAAAACTCCTAGAAGCACACAAACCCCTTTCCCCAAGAAATCTGAGACTATTCCTTCAGTTTGGATTTTTAAATTGTCTAAGTGATAAGAATATTAGCTGTAGTAGACAGCTACTGATTTTTCCCATTTCTTTTGGTAATGGGAACCATACCTCTAAAAACATTTAAGTGATGTGGGGCTAACTCCGCCCCTAACATGTGACCCAGGTTTGACCAATGAAAGGGCTGCATTTTCAGGCCACAGTGGTTGGCCCAGAGATGATCCCAGGAGCCAAGCCAGGACCAAGAAGGCTGTGCTCTGGGGATCAACGCTGGTGCTCTGATTCTTGGCACTGCTCAAGCAGCAGAACAGAAGATGGAGCGGCTGGGGCTCACAGTCCAGAAATGAGTGAGAATGGGAACAGCAGCAGGACATAGCACCAAGTGAGGAAAAGGACACCTAGGGACAGAGCTCTGGAACCAGCTCCACCCATGGAATCTTTCAGCAGCCTGAGCCAACTGATCACCTTTCTTTGCTTATTCAGTTTGACTTAGGTTTCTGCGTATTCCATACCAATTTTAAATGTTCCAAGAGATCATACTTAGATTCAACTACAGACCAAAGTCAGGAAATCTGATGTCCACAACTACTGTATACGACGGTACTGCATAGATTGTCTGGTCCAGGGATAAATGAAAGTCATGGTGCTGGTATTTGCATCCAAATCAAGGTCAGAGCCTTCTGGGCCAGAGCCCTGCTTTAATGCCATCATAACACATCCTTCAACACATTTTATATATGTGCCGCTAACAATTTAAAGCATTCAAAGCCAGAAAAATCCTTGACATAGTAGCTGAACAGTAAACTTCATCTAAAGTTGCTGCGCCTGCAGCATGCAGAAGTTCCCGCACAGGAATTGAACTTGTGCCACAGCAGTGACACTTCCAAGTCCTCTAGTGCTAGGCCACCAGGGAACTCCAAAAACATGTTGATTATAGAAACTCAGACAAAAACACATAGTTGTTAACTCTTGGCAGGACTATCATACCCAAACCCTTACAACATGCTACCTTGAATCTACATTCAACAACTGCTTTACTCTGTAAAGAGCACGTCCCACTCCCATTTCTGTACCCACTGAAGGCAGTGATGACAGGCAGGTCTTCTAAGTGTATAAGAAGAAAGAATGCCACACTCTGTCTTCTAATCATTTCAGCAGCATCTTAGGCTAAAGGCCCATTCCCAAACATGACAAGAATAAGGAGGCCTAAATCGCCAATCCTGCCTTCAGTTCCTGTCCCCTCCTGAGTCATGCAAAACCGCCAGTGGGTCACAGAGCTCCATGTTTCTGTGGATGGCACAGTGCCAGTGTCCTGGGGAGCTGGATGTATGCCCGAGAAGAGTTCCACTTCAAAACAGGACGGCAAGTGGAAACCATACCTTCAGGGCCTGGCCGAAAGGGCACCTGGGCCTCATGTTCATCCCAGCTAGAGATGAAGGTCAATGGACCCAAGAGCCTGGACCTGATATAATGCACATCTGAGGGTCCACTCCTGCCCTCCTCCTGTGATTTCACACCGTTCTCATTCCAACATATTGTGCAGCACTGGTTAGGAGAGTGGCCGACTGGCAGACACAGGGAATGCTCCAACAAAACTGTCATGACCTTTTTCCAAAAAAAGGAAAAGCCCTATTTCATGAAATATTAAGAAAGCATAAAATGAATCAGATCCCTATACGTGCAGGGTATGGGGACCAGCCTTATCCTCTGCTCGCACTTGCCTTAATCCTGCTTAAAGACAACGTCAAAGTATTGTGTTTCTAACCTCATGGTTAAGTGAATTCACAATGCTACCTTGGCGTGGTGCCCAAAAAAGTAAACATCAAAGAAAATGCAGGGAGTTCCCGTCATGGCTCAGCAGAGGTGAATCTGATGAGGAGCCATGAGGTTGCGGGTTCGATCCCTGGCCTCGCTCAGTGGGTTAAGGAGCCGGCGTTGCCGTGAGCTGTGGTGTAGGTCACAGACGTGGCTTGGATCTGGTGTTGCTGTGGCTGTGGTGTGGGCCTGTGGCTACAGCTCCGATTAAACCCCTAGCCTGGGAACCTCCACATGCTGTGGGTGCGGCCCTAAAAAGACTGAAAAAAAAAAAAGAGAGAAGAAAAGTAGAAAAAAATGCAAAGTCATTTAATTCCTTCCTGAGGACTTCATAAAGAGGACCAATAATAATACTAATTAATAACAATAACAATAATCAGCAATGAGGGCTCAGCAGTAGCCTCCTCTCCCAGTAACTCTTGGAACCTGGACACTGACCATTTGCCAGGACAGCAAAGACAGAGCACATCTGAGAATGATCTTCAATTAAAATGGAGTTTGCAGCAGCTCGGGTTGCTGCGGAGGCTTCCATTCCATCCCTGGGCTGACTCAACAGGTTAAAGGATCCAGTGTTGCCAGAACTGTGGCATAGGTCACAGCTTCAGCTCAGATTTGTTCCCTGGCCCAGGAACTTCCATATGCTGTAGGTGCTGCCATTAAAAAAAAAATTAAAAATTTTTTAAAAAATTAAAAGGAGTTCCCTGGTGACACAGCATGTTAAAGATCTGGCATTATCACTGCTATAGCTCAGGTTTGATCCCTGGCCCAGGAACTTCACCCATGCAGTAGATGAGGCCAAAAACAGACAAACAAAAAAACAGAAAAATGGACCTCAAGCCTGTTTCTCCAGATGGTGTTCTTCCTTTCCTTAGGTTCATTTTTTTTTTTTTTGTCTTTTTGCCATTTCTTGGGCCGCTCCCATGGCATATGGAGGTTCCCAGGCTAGGGGTCGAATCGGAGCTGTAGCCACCGGCCTATGCCAGAGCCACAGCAACGCGGGATCCGAGCCGCGTCTGCGACCTACACCACAGCTCACGGCAACGCCGGATCGCCAACCCACTGAGCAAGGGCAGGGACCGAACCCGCAACCTCATGGTTCCTAGTCGGATTCGCTAACCACTGCGCCATGACACGGGAACCCCAGGTTCATTTTTAATGTCAAGGATACCTCCCCCCATACGCACAATAGTTTCCAGTTACTCTTTCATTGCAGCAAATTCTATGGCTCCCACTACCCAGAAAAAAATTAAAAAATTGTCACCAGCACCCTGCAGGCACTTCACAAATCCACATGTTGCCCTGTGTGACCTCATGGGTGGCAGGGCAGCTTGAGCTGGGAAGGGCTAAATGGAGGCAGCAACCAACCACTGAGAGACATCACAGAATCTCAGAGCCGGAAGGAATCATCTGTTCTCATGCTAATGAGCTCAGTAATAACTTTTCAAGGAGAGAACAGAAATGGAGAAAATGTGATATTTCAGCATAATTGTCTTAAATAGAATATTTTCCAAAGTTTTCCATGAGATATCAGTGAGCCTTCAAGACCAATATTATAGCTATAATCGAGCCACTTACCAGGATTGTAGAAAATGGAGTGAAAACCACAGAATGTACAAATTACCAGCTTCATTCAAGGAAAAAAGTGGTTAAAATGATATGACAGATTTATAAGAAAAGTGTAAGTCTGTAAAAACATTTATTTTTCAAACTCATATTCCATCAGCCCCAATAATGACATGCGTAACTGAGCAGCAAATAAAAAGAGGAAGGAAGGGGAGTTGCCATCGTGGATCAGTGGTTAACGAACCCGACTAGCATCCATGAGGACATGGGTTCGAGCCCTGGTCTTGATCAGTGGGTTAAGGATCCAGCGTCGCTGTGAGCTTCAGAGTAGGTCGCAGATGTAACTCTGATTCCGAGCTGCCGTGGCTGCGGTGCAGGCTGGAGACTTCAGCTCCAATTGGACTGCTAGCCTGGGAACCTCCATATGCCACGGGTACGGCCCTAAAGAGACAAAAAAAAGAAAAAAATTAGGAAGGAAGGTTTCCCCCCATTCACCTCTCTGCGGGCCAGAAAGAGCTGAGGTGTGTTCACGTTCAAGGTCCGATCAGTCACCTGAAATGCACTTCTCATAACATCACGAGGTTTGGGTCCACTCAGCCTATTAAATGAAGTTATAACGAAACAGCCATCAAACAGTCCTTTACCTCAAATTCTTATCATAGGAGACCATGCACTTCTGATAAAAGCTAGAACTCAACAATAATGGTCATCAATGGGAACAGACCTTCCATACTGGTCAGACTTCGCTAAGTTTTTGGTAGATCCGGACAGGAAAATTTCTCAGCCATCGACTGTGAACTAAACACTGGGATGGTACCAGTGATAAATATTGTGGGGCATGAGAATAGTTTTTAGAAGAGCAAAATTTGTCTCCTTGAGGTTTTATAACATAGGGGTAACATATGATTTAATAATTCTTTTTTGGGGGGGTGGAATGTTCACCAGAGCATGAGATGATTTTTTGAAGTGCTCCATGTTGCTATGTGGAAGAATTTCTCAAGTGATCCCAGAAAAGTTGATGCCCTGGGTGTAGTGAAGTTTTGACATCAAAGTAAAGCAGAGATGACCCTCACCCCCCCAAATAAAAAGTGTCTGAAGAATTCAGTCTAGGAGTTCCTCTATGGCACAGCAGGTTAAGGATCTGGCATTGTCTCTGCAGCGGCTCGGGTTCAATCCCTGGCCCAGGAACTTCCATGTGCCACAGGCATGGCCAACCAAAAAATGGAAAAAAAGAATTCAGTCTAGGAGTTCTCCTGTGGATTGGCTGGTGAAGGATCCTTAAGGATCCAGCATTGTCACTGCAGCAGCTTAGGTCACTGCTGTGGCACAGGTCACTGCTGTGGCTCATGTTCAGTCCCTGGCCCAGGAGCTTCCACATGCCACTGGCACGGCCAAAAAAAAGGAAAAAAAAAGGAATTCTGTCTACACTGGCACCTGTATGTTATACTAAATTGTTATCCATGGTGAATAAGAGGTCAAATCGAAGATTTGTGTGACCCTCTAAATGAAGTGATTAAGTGGCCGTATGCGCTATCATCATCAGTAGGTCTTAGTTTACTGTATTCTCTGCTGCTCCCCCTCCCCCACTTAGCTAGCACCCACAATTAGCTCACATTCATCCATCTGAACTGAAATGGTTGAAAACCAAACTATCCCAAAGTACTGATTCAACATGTCATGACACATGCATGGAACACATGACTCCTGATCCTCTCCTTTTTGGTTTCCTTGCTGGCTCCTCCTTGGGTCCACTTTAAATGCTGATGCTCCTCGGGACTTACTGCAGGCTTCCTTCTCTCTTGGTTCCGTCTGTTTCCTTGTGCAGTCCCAGCAGTTTCATTTGGATCTCCACGCTGATGAGTCTGAAATCTATCCTCAAGCCCAGGGGTGGCTCCTAGGCAGCACTGTCACAGTTGTGTCCTCCTGCCCACCCCCAGCCCCCTTGAACTGCCCCACTGCAGCGCCCAGGGCTCATCCTGCCTCCCCTCACACAGTCCACGTAACACCCAAGACCTGTCACCTTGACCTCCGAATGTCCTCAAATTCATGCAAACCCTGCTACCTCGACTGCCACCACCAGAGTCAGAACCAGAGCTGCTATCTCACTTTTCCTGGATTACCTTAAAACCCTTCACTATGTCCTCATTTCCCTCAGCCTAGAGCCTGACAGCTTTCCCTGGTGTAGGTCCCTCAGGGTTGGGTCGATGAGGGGCTGCCTAGTCCCTGGTCCTGCTGCAGGAACCCCGCCTCACGCCCGCGAGTGCTGCCCTTTGCTCAAGCATTTCTGCACAGGCTGCTCCCCTGCCCACATTATTTCCAAGACCACTCCATGCCCCTCACCTTGCAAACAGGTGTTATCAGTCAGACCTCAGCTCACAGACCTACTGGTGGTCATAAATTATCTTAATGCTGGCTCCCCTAGCATCCTGCCCCTTTTTCTCACCATGCATTATAGCAGACTGTTTTATACCACACTATTTTACATGTGCTCACCTCCTCTAGACACTCTGGGTTCTGGGCAGGCAGTGGCATGGCTGTGCATGTCACACTCAGCAAGCATCCATATTCTCCCGCAGGCTAGCTAAGCCTACAGCAGTTTCTCACCCTCTCTGAGCTTCAGCTTCCTATCTGTAAAAGGGGGATAATCCTGTCTATTTCAAAGGACTATTCTAAAGCATCTCCTGCTGTAGAACACAGGGAACTATATCTAATCATTTGTGATGGAACCTGATGGAGGATAATGTGAGAAAAACGAATGTATATATATGCATAACTGGGTCACTTTGCTGTATAGCAGAAATTGATAGGACATTGTAAATTAACTATAATAAAATAATTTTAAGTAAAAAATCAAATAAAGATTCAACGAGATGCAGATGCAAAGTGCCATGCTTCCTATATCCAAAGTTTGAAAAGTATTATCTGGGAAAATTGATTTATATACGAATGAATATTTACGGATAAACTGACCTCAAATTGAGCAACTTAAATAAGCACAACACATAACTTTCCCCGGGAGCACAGTCATGTTTACAAAACATGACGTGGTAACTGCGGGTAGATTTACAGATGAACAGCAACACAAAGCAGTGACAGTCTTGCCACAGCTAACCTGATTCTCCAAGAGGCAAACAGAAGCTTTCAGAAGGTGCAGGAAAGGCCCAGACCACCTCCATGCAAGCGCTACCCTCTTCCCAACGACCGCTTCTGTTTAAAATTATTTTCGGGACTGCCCTGTATTAGAATGAGATTATTCTGAGAGTTTGAACTTTTGTTGTGTTGGTAAAAAAAAAAAAAAAAAAAAAAAAGGAACCCATTCCTGAGACGAAGCTCCTTTCAGCCATCCCTCTGTCCATGTCTGTGGATATCAAAAGTACCATAAACAAAGAGCCAGTTTGTGAAATGGAATATGTGGATCATGGAATTTTTCCAAGGAGAGAGAAGAACAGCTGTGGGTATTGACTGTTTCCCATTAAATCCTTCAGATATGGAGAAGATAAAAAGAGATGGCCCTGCCCCTCCTTCCCTCAGGAGGTCTATTAGTTATGGCATGTTTTTCAGCCATGTGGCCCCCGAATTACAGATGACACGGTAGGAAGTCAGCCGTTTCAATTAAAAATTTAAGCTGAGGCATTTGTGACTTAGGAAAACACAGCAAATGAAAGAAAGAATTTCTATTTGGTGCCAATCGATTTTGACAGTATCTCTGTTGTTTTCATATAAAAGTCATAAAAATAATTTATTCTATTCTTTTTTTTCCCATTTTTTAAAGTTTTATTGAAGCATCATTGATTCACAAGGTTGCGATCATTTCTGCTGTGCCACAAAGTGGACCCCCGTTACATGTGTACACGCAGCCATTCTTTTCCAGATTCTTTTCCCATGTAGATTATCATAGAATCTGTTCTATTCTTTAAGTGAAGGTTTAGTGATACTGGGTGACCAAGAAGAGTACCTGAGCATTTTATAATAAAAACCTGGTGGCTGGAGCCTTAAAATCAGTACTCCTAGGTATCTTTCCTGTTGTTTATCTCAAAGAGGAGCAATTTTCTCACTTATAGTATTTTCCAGTGAACCCACCCTGAAAACTCTTGCAGAGCGGAGGATCTTTCTCACCTTGCTCAAGAAAACTAAAATCAATCAATACCATTGAAAACTCAACTAAATGGACAAAGCAGCTACCTTCAATGCGTTCTTTGTTAAAAACCCAAGAAGTAGACCAGAAAGCCGCCCAATCTAAAGATGCTTCCTTTCAACTGACCATAAAGGGCATGGAAAGAAAGCCCCGCCAACTTTGATAAATAGGCCGGTAATTGAGATTTTTTTTTAAAAAAGAGGCACTGTGGCAGCAAATACACAACAAACTCCATTCACTGATCACACGCTCGATCTCAAAGCATCTTCTCATTGTTCTCGTGTTTATTCGAATTATAGGATACTGAGTGTTGCTGAACAGCTTTATGAAGTTGATTATGTGATACAGAAACCTTTTTGTTCCACCAGTAAATAAGTGTATTCAGCTCTACGAGGCCCTGTGCCGGGTGCTGGGGGGCCTGGGGCCGCATCAAAGATGAATGGCAATGACAAGAAGATTCCAAGCTGGGTAGGATATGCTCATGCATAACAAGCAACAGGAGAAATGAAGCTCACACTTGTGACTTGTTATAAATGTTATCCATGTGCATGTGCACACGTGTGCCCTCTCCAGGCTGGTGAGGGTCTGGGAATGGACACCCCCGTGTGCGCTACACACAGTGCCTCTGTCTGAACTGAACACTAAGTATAAAAACCACTATTGATTACAGATGCACTTTAATTAATTTCGGCTGATCATACTTAATAAAGTTCCTAACACCGAAGACCTTTACCTGAAGAAAAAAAGTAAAAGGATGACTACCTAATAAGATATATAATAGTTTTATTTTTGTTTTGTTACCTTTTTTGGCCATCCCTGCAGCATATGGAAGCCCCCAGGCCGGGATCGAACCCAAACCAGAGCTGCAACCTTTACCACAGCTACAGCAATGCGGGATCCTTAACGCACTGCACCTGGCTGGGGATCAGACTGGTGCCTCCACAGAGACAAGGTGGATCATTAACCCACTGTGCCACAGGGGGAACTTCTGTAATAGTTTATTCAAAGAACACAAAGAACAGTAAGAACTCTATTTCCTTATAAAAATGATGGTCACACGGAGTTCCCATTGTGGCTCAGTGGAAACGAATCTGATTAGCATCCATGAGGACCTGGATTCGATTTCTGGCCTCCGTCAGTGGGTTAGGATCCAGTGTTGCCGTGAGCTATTGTGTAGGTCGCAGATGCAGCTTGGATCCTGTGCTGCTGTGGCTCTGGTGTAGGCCATCGGCTACAACTCCAATTCAACCCCTAGCCCAGGAACCTCTCCATGTGCCGCAGGTGCAGCCCTAAAAAGCTTTAAAAAAAAAAAAAACAAAAAAACCCTGTAATTATGGGAAATCACTATTTTCTTTGACTTTCTGGGTTAATAAGGAAGAGAGAGATGCAGATGCCATGGTTGTCATGACCACCTGTCTGGGGAAGTAAGCAGAGTGCCAACCAAGGACAACTGATGTCATGGCAGCAAGTATGGAAACTATATCACCACAGGCTCCCTAAAAATCATGGGTAAGACCCTGAGAGCGTAAGTGACCAATCAGTGTCTTTTATGATAAAATGTTAACATCAGTGCAGTACACTTATTTAGAGATTTCACAATTCCAAAACTCTTTTCTGTTCATCTGAATCTAGGAAGACCTCAAGAGAGAAGAGAGAAGAGACTACTCTCCCATTTAATGGAAAAGGAAAGTCAGTAATTTGCTACAATCAAATGACCATCCATCAAGAGGATCAGAACTGGAAACCAAGTGGCTTCATACTTTCCAACATTGCTGGTAGCTTCTCAGCATTACATATGGCCTTTAAAACTGAGGAATAAGAGTTCCCATTGTGGCTCAGAGGTAGTGAAACCGACTAGTACCCATGAAGATGTGGGTTCGTTTCCTGGCTCCGCTCAGTGGGTTAAGGATCTGGCGTTGCTCTGAGCCATGGATGTCGGTTGCAGATGCAGCTCAGTTCCTGTGTTGCTGTGACTGCAGTGTAGGCCGGCAGCTACAGCTCTGATTCAGCCCCTAGCCGGGGAATTTCCATATGGCCTGGGTGTGGCCCTAAAGAACCGAAATAAATCAATCAATAAAGCTGAGGAATAAAAAGAAAACAAAATTACTGACTTTGTCCAAGAGAAGCCAAATTCACTGCATTCATCTCCAGGGCTCTGAGGCCTCAGGAAAGGAATGGTGTGCGTGGGGGTTGGGGGGATAGAGGTGAGCACTCAGATCAGGGTCGGGGGAGGGGCTGCAGGGAGGATGCTCCAAGGCCTGACCTGCTCTGCCCTGCCGGAGGGGCCATCCTGAGGGTAAGTAGGGTTGCTGTCCTCTAGCCCACCTCTCCTTCCAGTCTGTCTCCGAGGCTCTTCCCTCACATGGCAGGCGGACCCCCCTGCTTTGACCGTCTTAGAACCTTGGGACCAGACTGTGGGTAACCCTGAACATGGGCCTGGCGGAAGGCGGCTGCTCCTCCAGCCCAGTGTTTCCAGGGAGACCGGTGCCTAGGCCCAACTCATAAGCAAGTGGTCCCAGCTGGCTCCCACTCATTACCCAAATATCCCAAGGGAAACTCAAGTGTTTGTCTGGCATCCACAGGGCCACTATTAATAACAACGTCAAAACCTCCACCACACAAGTAACAGCAGCATTTTTACTGATTCTCTTTATTTTGCCTCAAAGAATCCTCCTTCCTTCCTTTACACCAAAGACCACCCTCTGGCGTTTCAGTATTCATCACTGCTCAGACTCACAATCATAACATCAGATCTTAAGGGAGAGGAAAAATACACTCTGACACCCTCAATTTATAAACCCAGAAGTTAGCTGATCTGCCTCAGGTCAGACCACTTAGGAGCAAAATGGATTTCCCATGGGATCCCCAAAACACTCACTGTTATTCACTGTTCTTTTTCCCTTTCTATTTGAATATGATATTGTCGGAAGTGATCCATTTGGGTTCACGTATCTCGCTCTGGCTGAGAAGATCTGCAGAACCACACCCCCACCGACTCCTCCCCTCCCACCTCTGTGCTTTTGCTTATTTAATCTGCCTTGCTTGGAACGGCTTTCTTCTTCCATCAGAAGTGAAAACAGGAGTTCCCGACGTGGCGCAGTGGTTAACGAATCTGACTTGGAACCATGAGGTTGCGGGTTCGATCTCTGCCCTTGCTCAGTGGGTTAACGATCCGGTGTGGCCGTGAGCTGTGGTGAAGGTTGCAGACGTGACTCGGATCCTGAGTTGCTCTGGCTCTGGCTCTGGCTGGCAGCTACAGCTCAGATTCGACCCCTAGCCTGGGAACCTCCATATGCCTTGGGAGCGGCCCAAGAAATGGCAAAAAGACCAAAAAAAGAAAAGAAAAAAAAGAAGTGAAAACATCCAGTGCATTCAGATCTATAACCTATGACTCTGCCTGGCCAAATCATTCTTGTTTACCCTCAAACTTTACTTTGAAAAGACTCTCTGTTTCTTTATTATATCCTAGTCTACATTTTTCGTCCATGTAGCAGACACTTACCTACCTACCAAGTGCCAAGTGAGGCACAGAAGTTTGGGTGACACAGCTCCTGGCTCAGATGGGACCAATGAAAGCTTCCAGGTAAAGCACCTGGATGAATGCAGCGTGGCCAGAAGACTGTCCCCTTGAGGATTTCCTGCTTCTGCTCCTGGTTCATATGAGCTAGAGTCATGTTCAGAGCTGGGCACCTTCCCTTCTTTATTGCTAAGATGAAAAACCCACCCATCTATAAAAGTGGAGGGGGCAGCAGATGTGACTATAGGATGGTGAATGAGACACCACAGTTGCTTCTCTCTTGGCTCTTTACATGGAGTAAAGAGTTGCAAATTTTACCTTTTTTCTCGTGAGAAAAAAATAAAATGTGTTGCCAACTCTGGCCAACAGAAGGCAAGAGTAAGTGCTAGGAGGTCTGTTTCACATCTTGAGGGCGGCCCTGCCTCTTGCAGGGAAGGGTGTCCTGAGTGCATTTCACCACCAGGCTGGGTGATAGGAGATGAGCTGGTTCCCAGGCTTCAGGAATGATAGTCACTGTGATTAAAGTGGAATTCCTCCGACCCTTTGTCACTGAAGGTGAAGCAACCTGTTTTTCCTGCACTCTGCCTGCTTAACCAGAACTCTTGTCACGTATTACAATTTATTCTACTTGCATTTACGGTTTCCTTTGTATTTTAGCCACAGATGTTTTATTGAAGCCCAAGTCCCTTCGTAAGGATGCAGTTTAGCTAGAAAGTTTTCTTAAAACTTCAGAGCCACTTTCTAAGCAAAAAGATAAATATTCCACATCAGGGGTAGTTTTGACCAGTAGGTACCAATTTCAAAATTACTATTTATACCTGGATCCTGTAGTCCTGAGATTCTGGTCCCAAGAGGTGAGTTCTGGAATCTGTAGCTTTAAAAGGTGAACTCGGGAATTCCCATTGTGGCTCCAATGGAAACAAATCTGACTAGTATCTAGGAGGATGCAGGTTCGATCCCGGGCCTCACTCAGGGGGTTAAGGATCCATCGTCCCTGTGAGCTGTGGAGTAGGTTGCAGACGTGGCTCAGATCTGGTGTTGCTGTGGCTGTGGCCAGCGGCTACAGCTCTGATTCAACCCCTAGCCTCAGAACCTCCATATACCACGGGTGTGGCCCTAAAAAGCCAAAAAAAAAAAAAAGTGATTCTCAGACACAACTGGGATCAGAAATTAGAGGTTTAAACACAATTTGAAAAGCTGGAAAGTAAAGTTAAATTCATGACTCTCCAATCTTCCTATTTTTCTCTTTCTCAACTACTAAAATCTCTTACTCAGAATGAACAACTGAATGCCTGGCAATTTATTTACTCATAACATTTTTTTAAAGTTAGCTTTAAGGAAAATAAATGAAATCTGAAATTGAGAAAACTCTGGAAACCACTTACATGAGTCCATAGCACTGGAAGTTTCTACCAGGCAACTGCAATCCAGGCTTGCTCTGCTGACAGGATATACTTGGGCTCGGGGGTGGGGGTAGGGGAGTGGATGAATTAGGAGTTCGGAGTTTGGATTTAACATATACACACTACTGTGTATAAAGTAGGTAAACAACAAGTATTTGTATATTATTATTGTTTATTCCCTACTGTATAGCACTGGGAACTATATTCAGTATCTTATGACAAAGGTAAAAGAGTATGAAAAAGTATATATGACAAGTATATATGAAAAAGCCGCATTTGCCACCTACATGGCAATACCAGATCCTTAACCCACTGAGGCCACACAACACACACACACACACACACACACAACTGAATCAATTTGCCATACACTTGAAACTAACACAACATTATAAACCAACTACACTCCAATTTAAAAAAATGAAATAATATGTCCCGTTAAATAACATCATGCTCTCATCGCAACATTTATGGGCACTTCCTATGTACTTGTCAAGTATTAACTCCAATAATAACCTTATGTGGTAGGAATTACTTTTATTCTCAGTTTTAAATAAAACTTCTCAAGCCCCCAAGTATCGCACTGAAGGCCCTTCCCCAATTCAGTTCCATTCGGCCAAGATCATCCTTAGAAACTCCTCAGCATCTCCCCCAGAACGTCCTTTCCATTCCATCATGACAACCCCTTTGCGACTTCAAGAACTCAGACATGATGTGAGCCCTAAGTTCAAACACTGGCTAGGTCACTCAGTATTTCCTCCGGGGAAACTCCCAAAGCTCCTAGCATCTCAGGTCCATCATCTGTAAAAGAGGGTTGGTTTGTTTTTGTTTTTGAGAGCCACACTGTGGCATATGGGAGTTCCCAGACTAGGGACTGAATCGGAGCTGCAGGCTACACCACAGCCATGGCAACACAGGATCCGAGCCACATTTGCCACCTACATGACAGCTCCCGGCAACACTGGATCCTTAACCCACTAAGTGAGGCCAGGGATCAAATCTGCATCCTCATGGATACTAGTCAGGTTTGTTACTGCTGAGCCACAATGGAAAGTTTTGTAAAAGAGGTTTTATGATATGTATTCCACAAAGACAAGATGACACTGCCACTTGGGGCCTAATTAACAGGAAGGAAGGAGTGGGCCCTTAGCAAGATGGAGTTGTCTATAGGAGAGAGGGGGTTTTAAGGCCAAATGCAATCACATATACAAAATGCCTATGAGCACGTGCCTGCAACACAATCAGAACCTGATATACACCGACAGTTATTTCTGGGGCTGTTATCCTGATTCCAGGCCAAGGCTGAAACCCCCAGCTTGCACTGATCACGCCTTCCTATAAACCAGTTGTATGTTCCGTTCATCTCAGCACATGAGAAATACTCACCTGCCTGGCCTTTTAGTGCAGTTTTCTTAGGGGTGAGGGGATGAGAAGTAAATTTAGCTTCCCAAACTGTTCACATGCTTCTTGAGGGCGATAAAGCACATCCCATAACACTCGTATCCAGGGAATTGGAACGTGTGTTTTGAAAAAAAGGTTCTGAGGCTTAGCTGCTCCGTGATCCAGCTGAACAGACAGCAGCCTTCCTGTCCAGGTTAAAATCCCTGAGCCAGAGCAGGGCCAGGCATCATTTTTTCATCGCAGAGAGCAAGTCAGAGAGGCCCTTGGAAGCAAGGTCCCCAGAGTAGAAGACAGGAGGTGAGAATGGTTGGAGGGACCCCTGCCTTTGGGTGCAGGGCTCTCTCTGCCCTTAGCCGTGTCCACATCTGCCCTGTCAGTGTCTGAACACGAGATTCTGGAACTGGCAGAGCGACAGGTCAGGGCTTCCCAAAGACCTGTCTGTGGACTGGGGCCAGGCCAGTTGCCGGAAAATTGGCTGAGAAGAGTCTGTCAAAAACACCAATTCCTCAGCTACTCTCCTAGGATTCTCACTCACGAGACTGGGTGTGGGGCCCCCAGACTGTGTCTAACAAGTTCCTCAGGTGTTTCTCGTGTTGATTCATCTTGGCGAACTGCGGGGTCGGAAACTACTTTGCAAAGTATAAAACAGGACACAAGCACATCATGATGTGATTAAACCATGAATTCAAAAGCAGTGCTAGCGGCTTTCCTTTAACGCCACCCCCGCATCCCCTTCCCCATGGTGACCACACTCACCCAGGTCCACACTTCTCCAAGGGCTGGATCCCAGCTGGTCCAGGCTTACAGAACCAAAGAGTATATGGCAGGGCACGGCCAGAGAGTCTGTGACCAGTAAACCAAAAGGGAGAATGGAAACAGGTTTGAAGCCAGACTAGGAGTCCTGAGTTCAGGGTTCAGTCTAAAATATAAGCAGGGCAGTTCCTGTTGTGGCTCAGGGTAACGAACCAGACTAGTATCCATGAGGATGTGGGTTTGATCCCTGCCCCACTCAGTGGGTGAAAGGATTCAGCATCGCCATGAGCTGTTGCGTAGGTTGCAGATGTGGCTCAGATCTGGTGTTGCTGAGGCTGTGACATGTGCTGGCAGCTGCAGGTCTGATTTGACCCCTAGCGGGGGAACTTCCATAGGCTGAAGGTGCAGCTCTAAAAACCAAAACAAAACAAATAAAATAAAATAAAATAAAAGCAGGAACAGGCAAAGTGGGGGTTAAAACACAGAGGACAAAGCTGGTGTCCTCTACAGGACAGAAGTCCAAGATAACCCAATATGTACTAGCCACACAATACGTAATATTCACACAATTTCCATTTAAAGAAGAGGAAACCACTGCTCAGAGACATGGGAAAGACTCATCGAAAGTTGAACAATTTGTCAAGTGGCAGAACAAGAATCTAAGCAGGTCTGCCTGGCCGCACCCAAATCTGTATTCTGGCCAAGGAAGGATGTATATTTCAAAGTATCAGCCTCAAATAAATGGAAAGACATGCCATGTTCATGGACAGGAAGACTTTATATTGTTAAAATGTCAACTCTACCCAAAACGATCTAGAGAAGCAATGCAATCTCTACCAGAATCCCAACGATGCGCTTTGTGAGAAGAGAAAAGTCCATCCTAAAACCCATACAGAATCTCCAGAGAATTGGAATAGTCAAAACAATCTTGAAAAAGAAGCAATCTCGAGGTCTCTCCCAAGATACAATTTCAAAACTTACAACAAGCCTCCAGTAATCAAAACAGTGTGGTCCTGGTATAAAGACCAGGTCCAACAGACCAGAACACAGCCCAGAAATAAACCCTCCTGTACGTGGTCAACTGACCTTCCACAAGGCAGGCTGTTTAAGAAGGAAAGAACAGTCTTCCCCACAAGTAGTACCAGGATAACTGGACATCCACATGCAAAGAAACAAAGATGCATCCTTACCTCACACCATATACAAACATTAACTCAAAGACCTAAATGCAATAGCTAGAACCATAGCATTCACTGGATTTGATAAGCAAACATGGGGCAAAATCTTCATGACATTGGATTTAGCAATTTCTTGGGTAGGATGTCAGAAACAGAGGCAACCAAAGCAAAAACGGATTAGGTGCAGGAGTTCCCTGGTGACCCAGTGGTTAAGAATCTGGCGTTGTCCCTGCTGTTGGATCCCTGGCCTGGGAACTTCTGTATGCCATGGGTATGCCCCCCCCCAAAAAAAAGACTAGGTGGACTTCATCAAAATCAAAGAACACTCTCAACAGAGTGACATGGAAAGGCAACCTATGGAATGGGAGAAAGTATTTGCAAATGGTGTATCTGATAAGGGGGGGCCAACAGCACGTAGCAATCCTGCCAACCCCAGATGCCTGCTTCAGCCTCAGCTGGCATCACCACAGAGAGGTCCTACTTGTCCAGCAGCCAGAGAGGTCCTACTTGCAACTTTGAGAAAGAAGAGTCTCCATTCCAGCAGGTACACGCAGCCACTCCAGGAACCCTCCCATTACCTGCTCCCCAACACAGATCCCAGCTTCTCATAACTTCAAGCCCCCCATCCCCATTTGAACAGTGTATGAAAATAAATTAGTTGCATAGCCTATCTGTTGAGCTTTGACAAATGGAATAAATCAGTTGTAACTGGTAGCTTTATAGTCACAATCTAAAATGGCAATTTACACTCATAAATATAATACAATGTGACAGGACAGAATTACTTCCACTGACAACATCAGGTTTTGATCCTGCAGTAATGTATATGATATAGTCCCCAGTTGCCAGACTCTAAGCTGAGAGTTTGGGGTCCACTAGTCCAAAGAAAGATAAAAAGAGAATTTAATAAATGGCTGAAACATCAAGGAGCCAGGTTTTGCCGGAGAGAGTACACTCAGAGCCTGGGAAATATCCACAACATATGTTTTTTTAAAGCTGTCACAATTTAAAATCTCTCTAAACATCTACTGTTTAATCTAATTTTCCTTCATGAATGTTTGGCTTCGGCTCAAACTGAATCAACATTTCCATTATAAATCTCTATTTTCACATTTTGCTTGATTGTAAAATGTCTTGAGTCTGAAATATGACACAAGCAGAAGCCTGCATCTTAAATGGTTTTACTACAAAACCCAAACTGCAGTTTTCTGCAAGCCAAATGTCTAAAAATTCGTTTAGGCAAAATGAAAAATACAATTCTATAAAATATTCTTCAATTGCAAATTTTCTCCCTATTCTTAGAAACAAAACAAAACTTCTGCTAGGTATTTTATTAGTATTAATTGCCACCCAGGTGAAGATACTACATTTAACTTTGCCTCTTGAATGGAGACATGCACCTTGAAACCAAGGCCGAACTCTTTTAAATACCAATCCTTACAATCACATCAAACACATCCCTGGTAGCAAGGAATTCTACAGCATACCATCATGACAGTTCTTTTATCAAGTTACCTTTTTTTTTTTTTGTCTTTTTGCCATTTCTTGGGCGGCTCCCAAGGCATATGGAAGTTCCCAGGCTAGGGGTCGAATTGGTGCTGTAGCTGCCGGCCTACGCCACAGACTCAGCAACGTGGGATCCGAGCCCCGTGTGCAACCTACACCACAGCTCACAGCAACACCGGATCTTTAACCCACTGAGCAAGGCCAGGGATTGAACCTGCAACCTCATGGTTCCTAGTTGGATTCGTTAACCACTGGATCAGGACGGGAACTCCCACTTTTTTTTTTTTTTTAATGGCCACACCTGCAGCATATGGAAGTTCCCAGCCCAGGGACTGAATCTGTGCTGCAGCTGTGACCTATGCTGTACCAGACTGGGATGGAACCTGCACCTCTACAGAGACCCGAGCCACAGTAGTGGGATTCTTAACCACAGTTACTTTTTGATGTGTGCATTACAAATATTGAAAAGCAACACCATCAAAAACTCTACTAGTCATTTTTGTCAGGGTTAGCAATTTCATATATATTAAGACGAAAAACAAGTGAGGCAGACTCCATAAAAGAGCTTTAAGGTCCAATGGCAGTTATAAATGCTGGAGTGTCAGGTGTCTTCCTCCTTAGGGAGGCATCCTGTAGCTGGAACAGAAGAAAATGCTTCCGATATTCACACCCAGCCAAGGACAAGGGCACAGCACACTGCTTGGAGCTGGGGAGGAGCCCGGTGGAAAGAGCCCCCCCACCTTCAGAGTCAGAGGACATGCCTCCACCTGGGACATGGGGGCTAGAAGCTGGAAGAAACCAGGCAGCAGGACCTAGGAAGCGCCTCCCACTGTTTCAGCCCCACCTGCCACACTCCCGTCATCACCCCAGTCCTTCTTCTTTCTGTCAGCAACACAGCTCTGCCTTGAAGCACAATATCTTGCCAATGTCTTGTACACATGGTTGGTTTTCACACACAAAGACTCCTTAAAGAAGAGGGAAGGGAATGAGTCTAACAGCAGGAGTTCACAATGGTCAAGGCCATGTACTCGTCCTCCTGGCCTCTTTGTCCCTGCCTACGAAGACCCACTTTCCTCTCACTCTGCTCCGCACAGTGCTTGATGGCAGTCATGAAAGCCCAGGCACTGAGTGGAAAAATTGAACCTGCAAGGAATCAGGCTACCTAATATACAAGCCCTTTCGACGGAGCTAGAAGACAGCCTGATAACACCAACAAAAACCTGAAAATGTTGACGGGAGGGAAGAATGGGGAGGGTGGGAATATAGATACACTACTTTATAAAATAGATGATTAACAAGGACCTGCTATATAGTACGGGGAAATCTACTCAATAGTCTGTAATAACCTATATGGGGGAAAAAAAAAGAATGGATACGTTTATCTGCATGACTGATACACTTTGCTGTATACGAGAAACTAATAGAACATTGTAAGCCAACGAGACTCCGATACAATTGAATTTTAAAATAAACACATAAAACACAAAATAAAAATCTGGAAGCAGATGGGTGCAAAGCTTATCAAAACAAAAACCGAAAACCTAAGTTCTAACTCTGCCTTCTTATCTCACAATTGCAATATTCCCACGAATGTTTTCACATCAAAAAAATAAAAGGGAGTTTCCACTGTGGCTCAGTAGGTTAAGGACCCAATGTTGTCTCTATGAGGATGCAGGTTCGATCCCTGGCCTCGTTCAGTAGGTTATGTGTTGCTGCAAGTTATGGTATAGGTTGCAGATGCGGCTCAGATGCGGTGCTGTTGTGGCTGTGGCACAGGTCTCAGCTGCAGCTCTGATTCAACCCCTGACCCTCAAACTTCCATATGCTGCAGGCGTAGCCATAAAAAGAAGAATAAATTTTTAAAAAAAGTTTTAAAAATAAAACAGGGAGTTCCTTGGCGGTCTAGTGGTTAGGACTCGGAACTTTCACCACTGTGACCTGGGTTCAGTCCCTGGTCTGGGAACTGAGATCCCCCATCAAACCTCAGTTTGCCATAGCCAAAAATAAATAAATAAAATAAAATAAATAAAAAGCTCTTTTGCCTAGAAAAACTTGAACTGATTGAGAAGAACAATAGTTGAAGAGACATAGATAGAAACGTTAAAAACCAATTTCTCTTCTGTGCAAATACTTGAGAAATCCAATAGCTTAAGATGTTTATGTTTCAAAGAAACTGCTTTAATCTAATATTAACGGCATGCTAATTTGGTGGTACCAAACAGTTTATTTTAGAATGCCCTACTTTTTGGAACAAATCCTATTTTGATCCACAGAATTAAGAAATATTCGGGAAAAAAAAAAAAAAAAAAGGAGTTCCCGTCGTGGCACAGTGGTTAACGAATCCGACTAGGAACCATGAGGTTTCGGGTCTGGTCCCTGCCCTTGCTCAGTGGGTTAATGATCTGGCGTTGCCGTGAGCTGTGGTGTAAGTCGCAGACATGGCTCGGATCCTGTGTTTCTGGCTTAGGCTGGGGGCTACAGCTCTGATTCGACCCCTAGCCTGGGAACCTCCATATGCCGTGGGAGCAGCCCAAAGAAATAGCAAAAAGACCAAAAAAAAAAAAAATTCGTTTGTACACAAACACATAACAAAACCAATAGTATAACAGCAAGACACTTGAGTTGCTTAAAAAGAAGGAAAGAAACAATCCATCCTTTTTATAATTTCCATGTGAAATACACACTGACATTCACAGATCGAAACATGACGTAACAAGGGAGACTCTACCAGTAAGAAGTTCATTCTCCTGACCTAAAAATTCCTAAAACTTTAATACTCTGCCCACCCTCCTTGTTTGACAGGAGACGTAATGTAATGACGGCCTTTGAGTCAGACGAGAGGTTAGAACCACAACTCCACACTCGCAGACCGTGTGACTTAGGAAGGCAACCTAAGTTTCTGAGTCTCAGTTTTCTCATCTGTCAAATGGAGATAAGGACAGGATCTACTTCACAGGTGAGGACTAAAAAGCAGACTCAGTGGGTTAAGAACCCAAACAAAGAAAAGAAGGTAGACAAAACTCTAGACAAAATTCCTGGAGTCAGCTGGCCTAAGCGGGTGACAGTAACAGGAAAAAAAACATCATATGCTCTACCTCACAGACCTAGATGCCAAGGTCAAATTACTGGTGAGTGGGTGCACCTGCTGTCGCTTGGGGGCCCAGTACTGTGAGCCAGGGGGGCGTCCCAGCTCTGTACCCAAAATGTGGCCACAAAGTCTGGAAATAGTTTTCTCTCATCTTCTCAGTTATGTGTGTGAGTATGTGCATGCATGCGTGCGTGCGCACCTTTTGGGGGGTATATGCAGTAACAAAACACTAAACACTAAGGGCTTTCAAGATTATGCAGAGTAGAAATTAGCAATATGGAAGCTCTTGAATATACTCTGTAGCAATGCTCTTTGGGTACCTGGAACCCAGCAAGGTTAGAGACTTCGTTTTAGGTGCTGTTGCTTGAGTACCATTGGTGGGAAGGTTTTAATGAAAAGTGGTCCTGGGTTTTCTGGAAAGGGAGTCTGTGCTTCCCAAAAAAAGTGTTCTCCTGCAAAAAGAAAAAAAAAAAGTGCTTTGAAAGGACCAGAAATCCCTGTAATGGCAGGTGTTCTTTGAGGGAGGTATGACCTCTTATTGAGGCTGTCACTGCCCTCTGCCACATTTGAGAACAAAGTGCCAGTTTGCAGGACTAAGGGACATTCCCAGGCTTGGTCCAGCTGCCTAAGAAACACCCAGAGCCTCCCTGGGGGCCTTCCTCTCCTGCTTCACTTGGGCGGGTGGGGTGGGGGGGGTTGTCCTGTCACTCCCACCCCAACCCCGGCCCCAGCCGGCATTCCTGCTGACCTGTAACCTGCCAGTACTGGCATGGTGTTTGAGCTTGCACTGCTGCCCTTGACATGACGGAGGCTTTTTTGTTTCTATTTCACAAGTGCTAATGAGGGTTATCCATCAGGGATAGAGCACTTTTCTGGGAGATCATCAGAGATAACAGGAATGAAGTTTATTACAAAAAGGGTTACACCCAAAATATTTTTTGTCATGCAGGATGACTGTAATGAGTAAGTAATGGATAAGCTGAAACTCTCTTCCTCAGAGGGAGCAATGTAAGAAACATGAGGAAACAGTAATGAGAACTATTGAACTCACCATCTAGCAGAAGCACAGTTCTAAGCTGTACCTGCATTCCTATTTATTTTTTATTTAATTTTAATTTAATTTACTTTTTTCTTTTTAGGGCTGCACATACGGAAGTTCCCAGACTAGGGGTTGAATCAGAGCTGCAGCTGCAACCTACACCACAGCCATGCAACTTGGGATCCGAGCCACCTCGCAAACTATGACACAGCTTGCGGCAACGCTGGATCCTTAACCCACTGAGCAAGACCAGGGACAGAACCCACATTCTCATGGACCCTATGTTGGGTTTTTAACCTTAACCGCAGGAGAACTCCATTGTCTACTTTCTTTTCTTTTTTCTTTCTTTTTTTCTTTTTCTTTTCTTTTTTTTTTTTTTTTTTTTTTTTTTTGCTTTTTAGGGCTCCGCCTGCCACATATGGAAGTTCCAGCTACGGGGTTGAATCTGAGCTGCCACTGCCAGCCTACGCTACAGTCACAGCAACTCAGGACCCAAGCCACACCTTCGACCTACACCACAGCTTATGGCAATGCCGGATCACCAACCCTCTTAGCGAGGCCAGGGATCGAACCTATATCCTTGTGGACACTAGTCAGATTGTATCCACTGTGCCACAATAGGAACTCTGTGTCTACCTTCTTTCCAATGCGCCCTCAACTCTCTGACCTGGGACGTGGATACTGGCATATCTGCGGTGCCCCAAATGGGCTGCCTCGCCCCTAGTGTCCTCTGCGGAGCAAACAGAGAGCCGGTTCACTTGCCTCATCATTCCGGGGTCTCCAGCCCTCTTCCAGGTCACCACCATGAGCAAAGCAGCCCTCAGACCAGGGTCCCTTCTGTGAATCACCTCTGGTTCTGGGTGACCAGCTAACTCCTCAGGCGAGGTCCTGAGGGACCGAGAGGAGGCCTTCCCCATACTTCTGGGTGAAAAGGCTGAGGCTTAGGGTCCAGTCAAAGGTATTCAAAATCACTGAGTTTAACTTCCTCGTATCACAGATGAGGTAAAAGACCAACAGAAATTAAGTGCTTTCCTTGGTCACCCTGAGCCTGAAAAGCCCTGTTACAGGGTCCCCCTTCTGCATCTCCTAGGAAGGTACTTGTCAATGGATTCTGTTCTCCCCTGAAGGACATCTGGTCCCACATGGCCTGGCTCTTAAACAAAACCTTAGAAAGTCTGTGCAGACCCAACACTGTGCTCGACTCCAAGCTGGTCAGAACCATCCTGTTCCCTGTGCAGGAATGTAGACGAAAGGACTGAGGGAGCAGCGGTCCTGGGTGCACCGTGTAGCCCAGCATCTGTCCACCAGGAGCCTGACGACGGCGCTCATGCCTCAAAAGGCCCCCTGACTCAGCAACCCAGAATTGGCTTGATTCTACTGGTGGCTGTTATTAATTCCTACTGCTGTGCAGAGTGGAGGCCCACAGTGTACCTGGAAGCCTGCACCTGCTCCCTGGGTGCGTGCTGTCGGGGGAAGCCCAGCCAAGCCCTAACACCAAGACCCATGCTGGGTGGTCCAAGGTGTCAGCCTATTTTCTCCCTGTGAAGTCACAAGGTCAAATCAATAGCACCTGGAGTTCCCGTCATGGCGCAATGGTTAACGAATCTGACTAGGAACCATGAGGTTACAGGTTCAATACCTGGCTTTGCTCAGTAGGCTAAGGATCCAGCGTTGCCGTGAGCTATGGTGTAGGTCGCAGATATGGCTCAGATCCCGTGTTGCTGTAGCTCTGGTGTAGGCCAACGTCTACAGCTCCGATTCGACCCCTAGCCTAGGAACCTCCATATGCCATGGGAAGCAGCCCTAGAAAAGGCAAACACACACACACACACACACACACACACACACACGAGCACACACACACACACAAAGAGAGAGGAGGAAAAAAATCAATGGCACCAATCAGGAGAACCAGAGAGCGATGAGATGGGACCTTCACCCTGGACTCTAAATTCCCTTGACACTTTTCCCACATCTTTATTTGCAAAGCTTCACCCCTGCCTGCCTGCTTCCCACCCTGCCTATTTCCTCCCTGAGGACAGAAACCCACAGGCAGAGGGCCCTAAGGCGAGCGAAGAAAAGAAATATGAGGACAGAGGCCAGCCACGGTGCCTCTGGCAATGCACGGAAGTGTTCTAGGAAAATAGCTCTGGAGTCCAGCAGACACATATATTTAACACGAAGACATCTGAAAATAGAGAACATGTAGAAAACTTTAACAGTCTTCCTGCATTCTAAGAGCCAAGGGCCTATAAGATTTTCTTTAAGAAATGAAATCAAATACTGATCTTTTTTTTTTTTTCCTTCTAGAACTCCAGGCTGGAGTTCCCTGGTGGCCTAGTGGGTTAAGGATCCGGGTCATAGTTTGGGTCACGGCAGTGGTACGGGTTCGATCCCTGGTCCAGGAATTTCCACGTGCCACAGCCAAAAATAAATACATAAATAAAACCTGGTTTGTCAACACTGAACAAGTCTTAAATTTCTTTCTTGCCAGTATCTGCATCTATGAGTTAAGACAGTTAACAACACAATAACTCTTACGCAACAGACATGTTCAGCTAGATTGAGACTTTATCCCCCATCAACTGTATCTGCTCTTGTGCTGCTTTTTACTGACATCCATGGGGTTTAGGCAAGGCTGCCCCCAAATATACTTCAGCATATTGAATATATTGAATTAAAGTTACTTGAGACACAGCCAGTGTGAGAAGGACACTGTGCCCTCCCTCTGTTCCCTTGGAAGCAGGAAACAAAGCTCACTTGGAAAGTCCCACCACCCCAACCTTCCTGAAGGATGGAGGGTCTACTATTGACAGAGAGAGGGAATTCAGGCAGAGGAAGGTGTATAAGTAAATTTTATTTCTTCATCAATTTGCTACTCCTATGCCCAAACCCTCAAATCATCACAAATAATTGTTTATTTGTCTACAAAGGTCCAGAAACATCTTGGTTTGGTCATTTCTTAGGTGCCATACCTATGGGTATGTACATATGAAATGAAATGTTCATTTTTCTCCTGTTACAGCTTACACCAAGTTGATGATTGGACCAACCAAGAGAACGCAGAAGGGTAGAGGAAAAATTCTTCCTCCCCTCCAATATATCAACAAAAGGAAAGAACCGGTGAAAGAGAATCACATGAACACTTTGAGAAACCCAGTTTCCAGCACAGCCTCACAATCGAGCTGCCTCTGAGGCAACGTTCTCTGCATACACGGAATACATCTGCACAACCTGGAAGCAAGGACAACCTTGATCCTGCTGATGAACAAAAAGCAAGGGGGGCAGGAAAAGAATGTGCTGAGCCTGAAACCTCTCTCTCTTTCTCTGTACATTGTTGAAAACAATACTTCCCCAACTCATGATAGAGGAGACAACATATTGTCATTCCTTATTTATTTATTTATTTACTTACTTACTTACTTACTTATGTCTTTTTGTCTTTTCTAGGGTTGAACCCACGGCATAGGGAGGTTCCCAGGCTAGGGGTTGAATCAGAGTTGCTTGCAGCTGCTGGCCTACACCACAGCCACAGCAACGTGGGATCTGAGCCACGTCTGCAACCTATACCACAGCTCACGGCAATGCCGGATCCTTAACCCACTGAGAGAGGCCAGGGATCGAACCCGCAACCTCATGGTTCCTAGTCAGATTCGTTAACCGCTGTTCCATGAACGGGAACTCCCCCTTATTTTTTTAAAATCACACTGAATCTGATATAAAAAAAATAAGCTCTGAATATTTAGCATTTGTTGTTAAAGCTATTATGATAAATATAAAAAGCACTGCACTGCTACCACCCACATCCATAATCGTGGGAAACCCTCTGGGCTATGCAGCAATCTACAGGCAAATTTCTTTCCTTTTTTTTTAGGGGCGTGGTAGCTAGCACCCATGGCATATGGAAGTTCCCATGTCAGGGAGCAAACCCAAGCCACAGCTGCAGCAACACCTTAACCCACTTTGCCATAGTGGGAACTCCACAAATTTCATTTTATTGTTAGTTAATCTATAATAACATCATTTCAAAGATACCCAACATAAATAGAGATACAGCAATTATTTAATTCAACCTCCTGCAGGGAGGAGGGGTATATCTGTGCCGTGCCCACAGAGGTACATCTGTGCCATGCTTAAAAATGTGGGCATTTTCTCCATCAGGAATTACTTACTTCTAGTAGCTCCAACATACAACGATTCACTGGAAGCAGAGTGTACCTTTAAAGACGTTCTCTTACAATGAATAACACTTTTGTCATCAAGTTCGAAAATGCATCCACCTCTAGGTCTGAACGCAGCGCCAGAATAACCTTCGTGAAGTCTCATTACGTCCAATCATTCAGAACCTTTGGTTGCTTTCCTCTGCCAACGATGAAATGCAAATTTCTCATCCTGGCTATCAGGGATCCCCTACAACCTGACCCCAACCTACCTCACTCCTCATTGTCCAAGAAGCCAGAGCCTCAATCAAAGGAACGGAGGCCAAAGCCCACAGAGGGATGGAGAAAAACACAGTGACCTCAAGTCTGCTGGGGGCTGGGCCCTGCCGAGGTGTCTGCTTTTACATCACCTCATTTAATTCTCACAGCAGCCTGATGCAAAAAGAGATAACATCATTGGTACAAACAGGGAAACAGACTTTAACCAGCTGGAAAAAGAAGCTAAGAGCAAGGACAAGGAAATGACCAAGCCAGTGTCCAGGGAGGGTGGTTGAGCCCACCTCACCTCCAAGGAGCCAGAACGCCCCCAGGAATTGCCCCTTTCTTGTGCTCCTGCCTAAGTGTCTGCAAAAGGCCTGGGGCTGAGGACGGAGCAGGCTGGCTTGTACATACTGGCACCTGCACATGACAAAAATCACCTCCTCATTCCCTCAGCAACAGCCAGACAGCAAAGTTTTCCAAGAATCTGCAAGGAGCTATTTTAAGTAAATCTGATAAAGGCGTGCTCCCCAGGGAGGCTTACTCCGGGTCTCTGTGCAGTAGGTCTGTGACTACCCCTTCTTCCAAAGGAAGGCCCACCCTAGGCTGCTGCCTGGCCAGAGCAGAGAGACCCTGGGCACAGCCATGCCCGCCTTTATCTTCAACCAAGGTCTAGCTCATTAGCAAGAGGAAAATAGATCGCACATAGACATAACTGGAATGATTTACTGAAAGACATTTTGTGCCATGAAATAAAAGAATCAGGACTTCAGAAAACTGGAATTTTTTTTTTTTCTTTCTAGGGTCGCACCTAGGGCATATGGAAGTTCCCACGCCAGGGGTCACATTGGAGCTGCAGCTGTGGCCGACGCCACAGCCACAGCAACCATCGAGTGAGGCAAGGAATCAAACCCGCATCCTCATGGAGGCAAGGTTGGGTCCTTATCCCACTGAGCCACAATGGAAACTCCATAAGACTGAAATTTCTAACTTTCCTTAACATTCTCAGAGTAACTGTTTTACATGAGGGCATATACATATAGGGATACAGAGAAGTGTGTGTTTATATACCCCCCCCCATCCCAAAGCTTCCTTTGTTCTGATATAAAAATTAAATGTTCAGGCTCTTCCACACAGAAGAGGCAGTAACCTGTTATGTCCTGGGGCATCCTGGGACACAGGGAATGCTTTACTTGATTTCATGGTTGTAAAGGGTAAATAGAAAGGTGCTTAAATGACAGCGATGACCTTCTCCTCTCAAGAAGAGTATCTATCCCTAATGGACAGGACAGGAATTTGGTCAATGGTTAAGAAGTGTAATGGTGGGAAGAAGAAAACTATGGCTCCTGGGAACTTTCCGACCTCACGGTCACCTAGGTCACTATCAACAGGCACCTAAAACCCAGAGCAATAATTTCAAGTCTTCTTAAAGCAAAAGAGAAAGAAGCCCCCGAGTGCCTAAAATAGCCTCATGATTAAAGAGGAGTTTCCGCTGTGGCTCAGTGGTAATGAGCATGACTAGTATCCATGAGGATGGGGGTTTGATCCCTGGCCTTGCTCAGGGGGTTAAGGATCAGACGTTACTATGAGCTGTGGTATAGGTCACAGATGTGTCTCGGAATCTGGTGTTGCTGTGGCTGTGGTGTAGGCTGGCAGGTGCAGCTCCAATTCGACTCCTAGCCCAGGAACTTCCATATGCCATGGGTGCATCCCTGAAAAAGCAAAAAAAAAAAAAAAAAAAAAAAAAGAAGCTCCTAAATTGGCCCGCTCCTCTCAAGCTGCAGCGGACACACTCCCCTGCAGGCGGGCATGGAGTCCATGGCACTGGGGGGAGCAGCACACATGCCTTCTTTTCAACGGAGTTTTCAGGACTTAACCCCACTGGTCAACAGGCCAGGCCCAGCAATGAGACCGTTTGCTCCTCCTCACACCTTTCCTTCCTGAGAAAAAGTTGGCCAAGTTAGGAAGATGGTAACAGGAGAACTAGGTGGCCAACCAAGTATGAAAACAAGGTGCTTCCACTTGTAAGAAGGTGTTAAAATTACAAGAAGCCTGCGGCCACTTTGAAGCCCAAGGATTCTTGACCAGACATCTTGGCAATTCAGGAAGCATGAACTGTTATAATGTTCCCTGCAGCTCAGCACTGAGAAGCATCTTTCACAGGGGCTTAAATTTGGGCCACAAACAGCGTAACTGATTTCTAGCTTCCCATACACATTTCTGAATTGGTTTTGGTGCGTGATTTTGAATCTTAAACACTTGACTCAAATATCTAATAGGCTCCATGTGAGAGCTATAGGAACCATGGTTGGGTTTGGTTTAATGATGAGTAATCTACTTACCTTAAAAAAAAATATGTGAAAAGACAGATAAATAAGTAACCATACATAATATCACCACCCTAACAGAAGCTGTGATTTTTGATTTTTGTCTTTTTTTCCAACCTTGTCTTCCCTGCCCCATTGAAGTCACAAATGCCTTTTCATTCTGATAAAGCATGATAATGATCATTTAAAATTTTAAACTATCCAGAAAAAGGAAAAGAGAAAAAAAAATTTTTTTTTTTTGTCTTTTTAGGGCCATACCTGCGGCATATGGAAGTTCTCAGGTTAGGGGTTGAATCTGAGCTGCAGCTGCCGGCCTACAGCACAGCCACAGCATTGCAGGATCTGAATCACGTTTTCACCCTACACCATAGTTCATGGCAAAGCCAGATCCTTAACCCACTGAGTGAGGCCAGGGATCAAACCAGTGTCCTCATGGATACTAGTCAGGTTCATTACCCTTGAGCCGCAATGGGAACTCCAAAACTTTTCTTAACTATTATTAAGATAGATAGATAGATAGACAGACTAGGCAGGTAGACAGACAGACTCACACATTTATAGCCTTTCAGTTGTCTGATCCACATATAATTATTTAAACATTTACAATGTAATAGTAAAGGCATTACACCACACTATAGATGCAATATTGTTCTTTTTTCAATTAACTTCTATCAATGATTTCTTTCCATGTCAATAAATAAGATAGACTTCTTTTAATAAGCCACTGTTGGCCTTTTTTTTTTTTGTCTTTTTGCCTTTTCTTGGGCTGCTCCCGTGGCATATGGAGCTTCCCAGGCTAGGAGTCTAATCAGAGCTGTAGCCACCGGCCTACACCAGAGCAACAGCAACGTGGGATCCGAGCCGCCTCTGAGACCTACACCACAGCTCACGGCAACGCTGGATCCTTAACCCGCTGAGCAAGGCCAGGGATCGAACCCACATCCTCATAGATACTAGTTGCATTCATTAACTGCTGAGCCGGAACAGGAACTCCTCAGCTCTTGATAACAGACCTTCCCCCTGCCCTGAGAAGAGAGGGGAAAGAAAACTCTAGAAGGCCGCTATATTCTGAGATGGCCTGCCTCACCAACTTGTCATTTTTCATCTGCTTTCACAACAGGGTCTGTATGGCCCACTCCTTTGTGAGAGGCCATATGCTTTAGGAACCTGCCGTTGCGTCTAGTAAAAGACTGAGCAGGCAATGTCAGTGACGTGACAGGTGACACAGCTCCAGAGGACATGGTCCTGGCTCTGGAGGAGGTGCCTGGTGTGACCACAGACATGCTCTGACCTGCTCAGCATGGGGGAAAGGGACTTCCCCAAGGGGTGACTTGTGGTCCTGCTCCATCAAACACAGCACTCCACTCAGTGTCCTCTGTGCCAAGGATGTGCCAGGCAGGGGGCATTCCCAGAGGCTAAATCTCAGTTCCCCAGACAGTGAACAGTTGGTCAAGAAAGAGGCAGGCAAATAGTCGAAAATGTTGCTGTGAGTATTAGGAGAGAGGGAACTGCATGGCGCTGTGGAAGCATCAGGAAGAACAGACGGTAGAAAACAGGGGGGCTGGTCAGGACAGCATCTCGGAAGCAAGGAAACCTAAATGGATCCTAAGGGACAAGCAGTAGTGTGGCAGGAGGGGAAAAGGAAGCATTGTTTGGGTGGCAGGAGCAGCTGTGACAGCACTGAGGCAGGCAGAGCAGCAGGGAAATGCTGGGGCAGTGGGGCGGCTCCAGCAGAGAGGACCAGGGTTCTGAAGAGAAGGGACCAGGAGTTCCCGCTGTAGCTCAGCAGTAATGAACCTGACTAGTATCCATGAGGATTCCGGTTCAATCCCTGGCCTCGCTCAGTAGGTTAAGGATCCGGCATTGCTGTGAGCCATGGTGTAGGTCGCAGACGTGGCTTGGATCTGGCATTGCTGTGGCTGTGGCAGAGGCCGGCAGCGACAACTCTGATTTGACCCCTAGCCTAGGAACTTCCATATGCCGTGGGTGTGGCCCTAAAAAAAAAGGGGGGGGGGAGAGAGGACCAGACCAAAGGCCAGTGGAGACGGAGTGTGAAACCAGGGAGTGAGAAGGAGACTAGAATTCAGTACAGGTTGACTGAGGAACCACTGCTTCCCCTGAAATCACCCGACCCTAATGTGTAAGACACGCCATCTGTCTTCTTTTTTTTTTTGTCTTTTTGTCATTTCTTGGGCTGCTCCAGCGACATATGGAGGTTCCCAGGCTAGGGGTCCAATCGGAGCTGTAGCCACCGGCCTACGCCAGAGCCACAGCCATAGCAATGTGGGATCCGAGCTGCGTCTGCAACCTACACCACAGCTCACGGCAACGCCGGATCCTTAACCCACTGAGCAAGGCCAGGGATTGAACCCGCAACCTCATGGTTCCTAATCGGATTCGTTAACCACTGAGCCACGACGGAAACTCCCATCTGTCTTCTTTTGATGAGTTAGATAAAGGACCACATGAGGTTAAATGCTAAGTCTGGGCCCACAGACTGTGTGAGACTGGCATGGTCAGAGGATGCGCGGGTGGTCAGCAGGGACAAGGACACGCTGGGTGGAGGGTGCCGGAGGAGTTGGGGGCTGGAGGGGGAATGGTCTGCAACTTTCTGTCAGTTTGCCAGGGAGTCATACTATGTCTGAGGAAACAGGCAAAAAGAGTAAGAATTCTGGTTAGTCAAGAAAGGTTTTCTGGGAGTTCTGGCTGTGGCGCAGTGGGTTAAGGATCCAACACTGCAGCAGCTGTGGCATAGGTCAGCTACAGCTGGGATTCAATCCCTGGCCCAGGACCTTCCTCATGCCATGGGTGTGGGAAAGGAAGGGAGGGAAGGAGGAGGAAAGGAAGGCAGGAAGGAGAAGAGGTTGATTTTCTGGACTTGAGGGGCCTTTGTTGTTTTTTGTTGCAATATCAGAGATTGTCTCACACCCCCAAGGAGTGATGGGTATTCTGCCAAGCAGGCAGCCACCCTGGTCTCATCTGGCCTTCTTGGATTATATAAGCAGGAGGGTAACAAAGGCCATTTTCCAAATTAACTTACTTACCATGTAAAGCTAACACATTTAAGAAACATTCACAGTATACTTAAGAGATGTAAGGTATTGCATCTGTGGTACCTAAACCTAAAAAGGCCTGGACATAAAGAATATTAGTATTTGTGAAGATGCATAACACACGACTGGAAGGATACACAAGAGGCTGACAGCACTAGACACTGTGATGAGGGCAAGTGGATGGCGGGGCAGAGAATGAGAGAAAAACTTTTCATCAAATATGCTTTGGGACCATGAGAACACATCTCTCCAAATAAGTAGAATGTTAAGGAATTCCCATTATGGCTCAGCGGAAACGAATCTGACGAGGAACCATGAGGACACAGGTTTCCTCTCTGGCCTGGCTCAGTGGGTTAAGGGTCCGGCGTTGCCATGAGCTGTGGTGTAGGTCGCAGACGCGACTCGGATCCGCATTGCTGTAGCTGTGGTGTAGGCCGGCCGCTGTAGCTCAGATTGTAGCTCAGATTCGATCCCTAGCCTGGGAACTTTTTAGGGTGCAGCCCTAAAAAGACAAAAAAAAAAGTTACATAAGAAATAAAACAAATTCTTGCCCCAAACCTCACCTTCACCCCCTCCCCAAAATAGATTTGTATATGCAGGACCCAATGCTAGAACAAATAACAACAGATTAGTGTCCACAGGTAAGTCACTGGCTAGCTTCTCTGAGTCATGTCCAGGTGACCCCGGGATATGAGAACCAGGTGACTGCTCCAACAAATGCAATCACTTCCTGGGTGAGGGGTCACTGTGTGACAGTCAGTCTTCCCTAGGGACAGAATCGCATGTCTCATTCCAGTCGTGTGTGTCTAGAACCGGGTTTGGTTTTTTTTTTTTTTTGGCCAGGGCTGGGGGTGTTGGCTGCACCCGAGACACACAGAAATTCCCAGGCCAGAGATGGAATTGGCACCCTAGCAGTGACAACACGGATTCTTAACCCACTGAGCCATCAGGGAACTCCTAGAATCTGGTTTTCAAAATGTGTGTGTTCTGAGAATCCCTTTGGTGGGGAGGCGGCATAGCAGGGTGGTGAAAAATAAAAACCTTGAAAAAAAGTTAAAAAAATAAAAACCTTGAAAATGACTCCATCATCCGAATCCCACGTTATTCACAAGACTTTCTCAGGGGGCCTTCTACAGTTTTTATTAAAACAATTCCTGCTGATAAGTGATGAACCAACTCTACGTTTTCCCCCCCCAAATTCCTCAGTCATCATGCAGTTTTCTCCAAAATGTTCCATACTTAGCAGAGATCTCTCACTTGCAGAGCAGTGGAGGACTTGAGATCAGCTAAAGGCACAAGCAGCTCTGCTCCTGGCTGGTTGTGCAAAGGCTACAAAAAATGGTCCAGGCTACAATGGACACAGGGCCTGTGGTCCCCAAAGGGGATTCCCATTCTTCTCGAGTCCTCCTAAGAGCACGTAAAAAGCCAAATTTCTGGAGAAGTCATTACATAATCCGCTTTTGACAGACAGGCTTTTCTACAGAGCGAGGACTCAAGCCAAAGGAAAATAAATACGGGTATGATATTACTATTAGTAATCACGCACATACTGAAGGCAGAGCCCAAATCACAAGGGTTCTCACAGATTCCATAAGCCTCGGATCTGAGAACTGGAAGGTCTCCTCCTGCAGCTGTGTGGCTGCCTTGGTAGCAGGCAGGCATGGTTGAGGTCTGAGATGATAAGCAAACACAGCCTAAGAGCCACCCTCCTCCCGAGGGCGTCCTCTCAGACACGACAAACAGTCTCACTCACCACCCCAATCAGCTTCCCACACGCCCTTTCCTCGGTTCATCATTAGCTTGGAACCCAGAAAGCGTGTATTGTCTGGCCTTTCCCCTTCCCCAGGATCAAGACTCAGAGCAGACACATTTGTTTTATAGCCCCCAACCACGTTTGCTGAATGACTAGCTCAACAAACCACCTCATTCATTAGTGATTTCGATCAACATTCGCTCAGCACCTACTCTAAGGCAGGTGAAGCTCAGGACTGCAGGCAAGTGGGGACAGGGGGACCCAGACAGGCCTCCCTCCTGGGACTGGTGATGGTGGGAATGCCACTGTCCCCCAGGATCCCAGCCAAGTGCTGAAGGGGGCGCTCACATCACCCGGGCTGCATGCAGAGCAAGGGCATCCAGATGCAGGCAAGAGAGGCAGGAGAGCAGAGAAGAAAGTACGTGGTAGATGAGGGGGAGAAGAAAGACACATCTGCCACATCCCCAAGCAGGAGTCCCTGGAGTTATCAAGAAGCCAGGTCACAAATAACAGACTATGAACATGCTTGGATAAAACTGGCTAAAGGGGTTTCCTCAAGAAAGAATACGGGAAACTGGGGTTCCCGCTGTGGTTCGGTGGGTTAAGAATCTGACTAGTATCCATGAGGATGCGGGTTTGACCCCTGGCCTTGCTCAGTGGGTTAAGGATCTGGAAAGAAAGATTTTCTTTTCTGTGGAAAGGTTCATTTGTGCCATATATTAGATTCCAGATATATGTGATATCAAAATGGTATTTGTCTTTCTCTTTCTGACTTACTTCACTCAGTATGAGAGTCTCTAGTTCCATCCATGTTGCTGCAAATGGCATTATTTTGTTCTTTTTTTATGGCTGAGTAGTATTCCATTGTGGATATATACCATATCTTCCTAGTCCATTCATCTGTTGATGGACATTTGGGTTTCCATGTCTTGGCAGACTATTGCCTTTGGAGTGGATAAGCGATGAGAGCCTGCTGTGTAGCACTTGGGACTATGTCTAGTCACTCATGATGGAGCATGATAATGTGAGAAAAAAGAATGTATACATGTATGTGTGACTGGGTCACCTTGCTGTATGGTAGAAAAAAAATTAATGCATTGGGGAAATTAAAAAAAAAAATTCCAAAAAAAAGAGAAATGAAAAAAAGAAAAGAGAAAGGAAGGAAGGAAGAGAAAGAGAAAAGAGAGAAAGCCTACAGGAAACAGAAGACGTTTTCTCTTACTGCCCACGACCCGCACACCAAACAGAACATGGGGTCTGGCGTTGCTGGGCCTACACTGGGGGCGCCCTCCATGCCACAGAACCCCCTCCCGCTCCCACCCCCGAGACAGATGTAGCCACTCCGAACATTCCCCCAACTAAAGGGGACAAGAGCAGCCCGATGCCCCCAATTCCAGCCTGCCTTCCACAAGCCACACCTCCCCCCTCCCAGTGACCTAGGGGACCCCTGCCATTGCCCTTCCTTCCTCTCAGCTCCACTGCAGATATCCTGGTCTTAAACCGCCACCCCCCTCACCCACTTTCCTCTTATTCTAATTACTTCCAAAAGGAGAGATTGGAAAGCACATCCTCACGCTTGCAGTAAGGTCTACAGAATGAAAGGTGCCTCCATCTGAGGATAAGCAGGCAGCAGGGTGTTTCTGAGAACTTCTCAAGGAGCATGGCTGGTTCGAGAAATCTTGGAAGCAGCTAAAGGTTTCCAGAACCACCTATCTGGACCTAGGCTGGTCCAAGGTGAAAGGAAAATACGTGGGATGAAGCTCTTACCCGCCCTGTTTTGCAGCAGTTGCTCGGGATTCCAAATAACCCAACTGGACAAGAGATGAGGAGCCTTTTAACTTCTTTGCAGTTAACACCAAGGGCTTTTTGTTCTTTGCTGGGCAGGGAGCGCTGGTAAAGTGAGTAATACATTCTGTTTCGAGATAAACCGGGACAGTTTGAAAATGCTAAGTTTGGGAGTTCCCGTCATGGCTCCGTGAAAACAAATCTGACTAGTATGCATGAGGACACAGGCTCGATCCCTGGCCTTGCTCAGTGGGTGAAGGATCCGGCGTTGCCATGAGCTGTGGTGTAAGTCACAGACGCAGCTCGGATCTGGTGTTGCTGTGGCTGTGGTGTAGGCCAGTGGCTACAGCTCCGATGTAACCCCTAGCCTAGGAACCTCCATATGTCAAGGGTGCAGCCCTAAAAACCCACACACAAAAAGAGAAAATGTAAAGTTTGGGCACAATGTTTAACCCTGGAACTGCACCTTAAAAACACGCAGAGTAAAAGAATGTTTTGTTGGCCAGGCACCCACTGAACATTATAAACAGTTCCAGAAGATTCTTGAGAGTGGGCAGGTTTGTTGAGACAGTCTAGTCTTTTGACCTGGGAGGCCCACGTACCATTCCAGGTTTCCTAAGACTTAAGAAGAGAAAACCTGTCAAAATGATACTAATTTATTACTTGGCCTTTTCTCTTTTCTTTTTTTCTTTGTTTTCCTGTTCTCAAGGAAAGAGTGGATTTTCTCACTATGCAATGATGGAAAGCAGAGGCCCACGAGAACCAAGAAATCTTATTGAAAAGATCCATGTCAGTTTCTTTCTTTTTATTTTTGGCCACACTCAAGGCATGTGGAAGTTCCCAGGGCAAGAATCAAATCCATGCCACAGCAGTGACAGTGTCAGATCCTGAACCCACTGAGCCACCAGGGAACTCTTCCATGTCAGTTTCTAATGCATTCATGAACTAAAATAAAGATGACGACATATATTAAAAAAAATTTATGCTAAGTGATTAAGAGGGTGCTGTATTAGATGAGAGCTTCTGCTACCTGGGAAACTCACTTCAGGGGGACACCTTTCCCTAATTACAAATCAATGAGGTCTTGCACGTGTCTAAAACTTTGGGGGTTTAAGGGAGGGGCTTGGGCACAAATAGGAGATGAAAAACTAAGCCCCCTCATTTTTTTTTAACTGAAAAACTGCAGATCTAATAGCTTATACATTGAAGTTACACCTGCAAAAATAATGCACAATATTCTTCCTTGTGATCATTTTTGTTTCTGTATGTCCCTAATTCAATCCATCCTGTTGCCTTAGAGTCTAATCAACAGCAAGAAGGAAGGAAGACTTAATCACTGCGAAGCCCAGCCACACACAGGCAAGAGATTCTTAGTAAATACAGTTTGAGGACGATCATTGTGACAGGGATCCTCTTTCCATCCCTGAAGAGAGAGACCAACTGTTGAAATGCCTGCAAGTTCTGTCTATAAGATTGAGTTTAGGATTTTTCTTTTTTTTTTTTTTTTTGCTTTTCAGGGCCACACCCATGGCATATGGAGGTTCCCAAGCTAGGGGTCTAATCAGAGCTGTAGCCGCTGGCCTACACCACAGCCACAGCAGCACCAGATCCCAGCCCTGTCTGCAACCTACACCACAGCTCACAGCAACACCGGATCCTTAACCCACTGAGCAAGGCCAGGGATCCAACACACAACCTCCTGGTTCCTAGTTGGATTCGTTTCCACTGCGCCACAGTGGGAACTCTATTTAGGATTTTTCTAACCCGAAGCTACCTACTCTCATGTTGGATTTTTTTTGTCGCATTAAATATTTATTAATAATGCCACTTCATTAGTCTACCAAATGGCATCTTTCTGTATTCAAAGGAGTGTTCATTCCTCAAAAGACCATCTGTCTGAGAGCTCAACAGAAGGTTTAAATAATCTCAACCTAGTGAAGAATGTACGGTCACATTATATCAAGTCAAATATTTACATTTCTCGGCAGTTTAAATAAGAACGTTCTTACCCAGCCATCTACCACCAGTCAGGCTCAATTACTACGCCTTGTCTTTCTTTTTCTGGTATTTTTACCTTCTATATTTTCAAACCAATCCAGAAATGACAAGGATAGCTTTAACTTAAGCAAACAGAATTGCCAATCACAAGAATCTGTGCAGTACCTTCATTTAGACAAGAAATAATCCTGACAGCAGCAGGATTTTCAACCAGAAAAGCAGTTAAATCGTATTACACAAAGCAGAAAAACATTTGGAAAAACAGCTGATTCTGCCTTTTCCGAGCATTAATAATTGTGGCCATTGTTGCTGAGGCTTCTAGCAAAATCAGTTGCAGCCCCAGCTCTGCCAGTCCCACTTTTAAGCATCCAACACCCCTGCCATTTTCATAATGCAGACAAGAGAGCCTACAGTGGGCAAAGGCTTTCCCACTGGGGGAGGTGATATTGCGAGAAAACTCGAGAGGCATATGGGTTAAAACAGACACCAAAAAACAAAACCAAACAAACAAAAACCCTGTTTTCGAAATGTTATTTAAAATACTCAAGAACATAAAAATAGGGAAGGGGGTGGGGGCCAATGTGGAAGAGATACTGTCAAATCAATTCACCAGGCACCCGCTTCAAGCAGCGGGTGGAGTTGAACAAATAGACAAAGACAGTGAATTCAGAGACAAGCAAAGAGGAGCAGAAACAGCAAGGACTTCAGAGAACAAGCAGCCTGGGAAGAAGGGGAATCCTCTTCCTGCACCTATTTGTTGGATGGCCTTGGGGAAAGGACCCTACATCTTTGAGCCGGCTGCCCCATCCCTAAAAGGATGGTAAAGGATAAGGTAGGATTGGTGGGAAGATTAAATGAGATAACACAATGCGTGTGGTTGGAGGCTGAAAGGCACGCCAAAAAACAAACTCAAGGTTGATTCCTTCTCTCATCTTCCCCTTGAGTGTGTTCTGGTTGTTTAGGACCCAGGACCAATTTTTCCTCCTTCTATAAGATGAAAAAGTGAGCTCAGAACCAGTACAAAGGAGTTCCCATCGTGGCGCAGTGGTTAACGAATCCGACTAGGAACCATGAGGGTTTGATCCCTGGCCTTGCTCAGTGGGTTAAGGATCCGGCATTGCCTTGAGCTGTGGTGTAGGTCGCAAACGTGGCTCAGATCCCACATTGCTGTGGCTGTGGTGTAGGCTGGCTGCTGCAGCTCCGATTCGACCCCTAGCCTGTGAACCTCCATATGCCACAGGAAGCGACCCTAGAAAAGGCAAAAAGACAGGAAAAAAAAAACAAAAACACAGTACATAGTTGAAAGTTCCTCAAAGGTTGAGACCTTTAATATCCAAAGACTGGCCGTGTGTGCGCTGGGGGTGCGTGCCAGTGTGTTCACTGCTCCGAGCTGCACTGGGGGCGGACCACATACAGGGTGGGACAAGCATCTGAGCAGTCAGTGCAAATGGAAGGCCCTGTGCCAGGACCAGGACCAACAGGCAGGCAGCAGGCACAGGCGGAGCTGTGGGAATTTAGAGGAAGGAGAAAAAGGCCCTGGGGGGGGTGGTGGAGAGAGGAGCGTGCCTCCAAGCATGGTTCCACTCTCTCTTCAAAGAGAGAAAAAGGGCAGTGCTCTCCAGGCTTCGCAAAGCCTCAAAGCGGATGATGGATATGCGGGTGTGGCTGGGGCAAATGATTCATGTTCAAGTGAACAGTAAAAGCTACGGCTGGAAAGACTAGTTTTTTAGCAGGCGCATTGAGCACTAAAAGCCAGCCCGAGCAATTTTAACTTGATCTTGAAAGCCCCAGGTTTTTAAGTCAGAGGAAGGTTTAATGGATAGAAAGTATCCAGCCCCACCCCTCATAGTGAGGACTGGGTGATTAAAAGTGAGCTTTCTGGAGTTCCTTGGTGGCTCAGTGGGTTAAGGATCTGGCATTGCTACTGTTGTGCTGTGGATTCGATCCCTGCCTTGGGCGTGGCCAAAAAATAAATAAATAAATAAATAAATAAATAAATAAATAATTGTAGGAAAAAAATAAGAGTGAACTCATCAGCATCAATAACAACCTGCTTATCTAGGGCATCAGATGTTTTTCTTCACTCTTTCAGGTAGAAAGTTGAAACTTGAGACTTGTGGCTCTTGCCGCCTTAAGGCATTGGGTGTCTGACACAGAATAGGTGGTCATATTTGTTGGACTGAAGAATGTATAAATGAGTGGATTACCCCCAAGAAATACAGTGTCAAGGGAAGAAAACAGGAGAAAGAAGAAAGGAAGAGGAGTTCCCATTGCGGCTCAGTGGTTAACGAATCCAACTAGGATCCATGAGGACTTGGGTTCCATCCTGGCCTCGTTCAATGGGTTAAGGATCCACCATTAGCATGAGTTGTGGTGTAGGTTGCAGGTGCGGCTAGGATCCTGCATTGCTGTGGCTGTGGCATAGGCCTGCAGCTGCAGCTCCTATTCGACCCCTAGCCTGGGAACTTCCATATGCCATGGGAGTGGCCCTTAAAAAAAAACAGACAAACATCTGCTAGCTCCTCTTCCTTCTTGCATCCAGGCTTTCAGGAAGCATTTACTAAGCAGCCAGGCCCTGTAGCAAGTGGTGAAAGAGACTCAAGGCCAGAGCTCTGGCTTGAGGAAGCAGACAATCCACCCAAGGAGGGAAGATGAACAGACAAATCTTCTCATAACGTCACTTTCGGTTTCTTCTCTAAGAGAATATGTATTTTTTTTTTTCCCAACAGAATACCTGTGGAGGACCAAAATGGATACTTTATTTTATTTTATTTTATTTTATTTTTTGTCTTTTACTTTCTATTTTAAATTCCTACTTTGATCTCCTGTCTGTGCCTTTGAGCAACAGACATTAACAAGTGCTAAAATTATGTAAATGCAGTGGTCAGAAAAAGTCGGAAAGAAGGAAAAAGAGGCGAGACCTCAAAGTTAGATGTAAGATACAAAATATCAGTGGCAAGACTGCAACTTCCATAACAGAACAAAGATGTTCCAGTGTGAAGGAGGAAAAGAGCCAGAAAGGGGCGGGGCGAAAAGCAGCAATTATGAAATAGAAGATTTACCTCTGAAGTTCTATTTTTAACAAATTTACTCCAACCTCTCAAAGACTGAAGACTTCAACAGGAAAACCCCTTCCACCATGCTGCCCCACAAACAAGTCCCTCTATGCTTCCTCGGGTACCCATGAGATCTCCCGTCAGCTGGCTTTTGCAAGAACACTGGCCTCCTGAAGAATTAAACAATCACTTATTTTTCTTTTTGTCTTTTTAGGGCCTCACCTGAGGCACATGGAGGTTCCCAGGCTAGGAGTCAAATTGGAGCTGTAGTTGCTGGCCTACGCCACAGCCACAGCAATGCCAGATCCAAGTCGAATCTGCAACCTACACCACAGCTCACAGCAATGCCGGATTCTTAACCCACTGATGGAAGCCAGGGATTGAACCTGCATCCTCATGAATACTAGTCAGAATTTTTTTCACTGAGCCACGATGGGAACTGCAACGATCACTTATTTTTACCAGATTACGCTATTTATGTAATGCAGATATATCTTGACACTATAGCACATGCAGGGATGTTTTCTTTCTAGAAATGCGATCTGTATCCAGCCGTGTTTGGTGCACGCCCTGGCCTTGCAGCTGTTGTGGTGAGCTGGACGCTGTTCCCAGGCATTCCATGGAGTTTGTCAGTTTAATTTTATCTAACAGGCTAAAAAGAGGTTCAATTATTTTTATTAAAATAACAATAGGGAAATAATTTCCCACAATGAATGTCTAAGTGAGTGGGTTCGCACAGCATATGTGTGCATCTGTAATTAGCAAAAATCAAGTGTCCCCTTTTCTCCCCTATGACGGACGTATTTGGCTTGTATCCTTTTCATAACTGCCTGAGGAGGAAAAGCAAATAAGTTACACCCGAAATTGCATTTACAAATTGATGCACATTAATTAGTCCATTAGGGCCGAGGCTTTTACTTGAAAATGAGATACAATACCAACATCAGTGAAAGTCTAGCTCTAAATGGCAAAGCACATCTTAGCAGTACTAAGGAAACAGAAGCATACTTGCATCAAACCAAGGAAATCACCAGGTGAAACATATTTGTCTTGCAGTTGTGTTTCCCCACATTTACACAGAAGAGTGTTTAAAACTCAACAATTCACCTCCAGGCTATTCAGGTCAGAGTAGGAAATATGTATCTGTGGAGGCAAGTCTGGAAGTAACCAGATTCATGGCAACAGGTGTCACCTAACACTAACCTGAGACAAGAGAATCAAAAGAACCCCCCCCCCAACACAACACCCCTCTGGATGACCATGGACACCCCACTTCTCCTCCTAAGTCTGGAAGACAGACTCATCTAGAGCCACAGACACAGAACCTGCTCGGCCTTATACAGGCTCTCACCGAAACATCGCCAAGTGCAAGGCAGAGCAGAGGGCCCCTGTAAAATCCATCTTTCTCAACACCCCCTGACAAAGCCCCCAACTGCCAATGTGATCTGATAATTAGCATATGTAAGGGTAAAGGTCTAGACCATGACATCAGCTTCACAGAGAATCGGCAGATTCAAAAAAGAACCAACTAGCTCATGGGGTCTTTGGAAATTCCAAATAAATGAAAGGATGAAAAGGACAGAACAGCAGGAGACAGCAGACTACATTCTCAGTCCTAGAAAGCACACACACAAATGCCTAAACCAAGCCAGTCTGTGAATTCTCCATTAGAGAACACTATAGGGGGGAGCGGGGTGGTGGGGAGCGGGAGCGGGGTGGGGGGGATTGGGCGGGGTGGTGGTGGTGGGGTGGCCGCATCCACCCATCATCACAAGGGCATCAGCTCACAAGGGCATCAACTACCAAGTTGCTTCCTTCCCTGGCAACCTGGGAGCCGCCACGATGTCCTTGAACAACGCTTTGAAGCAAAGTCGAGCCGAAGTTGACGCAGAGGATTGTCAACAGTTCAAGGAGCACCTACACTTGGTGACAGCCCCCGAACAGTGAACGCAGGATTCCTTGGACGTGGCATTCCAGCCAGAGATAACACAAGTATCCAGCGTGAACTATGGGCCTCAGGAATTCAGAGGTCACCAAGCTGCTCTTCAAAGATGTTTCATGTGTAGGCTGTGGGTAAAGCTGATGCCTCTGCCTGTTCGAGAAACTGACAGAGGGACAAACGAACTAGCCTGAGCATCCATCATCCAAGGGCTGTGCTGGCAGCCCCAGATCCTCCAGCTCCCCCCACGACGACTTCAGCTGTTGGGGCCCCAGGTTTTCACTGGAGGTAAGGGCTGCTACTGCTGCTTAAAGCAGACATAACCCAAAAGGCGGATGCCATTTAATACTGGAATCAGAAATTTCTCTTGCCTCTCTTCAGTGGAGCAATCTTTTTTTTTTTTTTTTTTGATAACTGGAAATCATTTCTTACAAACATCAATTTAACCTCAAATATATCATTAAGTATAAGAAAAGTAAATTTACTAAATGTTCCAATTAAAACATAAACATGGTCAGACCAGTTTTTGTAAAAGAGCATAAGCTTCTTCCAAGAGACTTACAACTTGTATAAATAAAAATTGAAAGTAAAAGAATGGGAAAAGATAGATGCAAACATTTAGCATCTGAAAGCTAGTGTAATCTGTTGTAACACTAGATAAAGTACACTATAAGGCAAAATGCAATACTGAAGAACATTTCCTCATAATAAAAGGTTTGAAATATATAAAACAAAAAATGACAAACTGTATAGAGAAACAGACAAACTTACAGTTGTTTTGGGACCTTTTAACAAACTCTTCTCTGAATAAGAGCAAATAAACAAAAAAAGTAATGATAACGATTTTAAAAAGAAACCAACCTGATATAACAGATACACATACTACACCGCATCTAACAACTGTAGCCAACGAAAAAAAATTTGTCCTATACAATGAATATTTACCAAGACAGACTGTATGTTGGGTCATAAAGCAATTATCACATTTTAAAGAAATGAAATTTTAAAGATTTAGTTCTTATTACAGTGGTGCTAAGTTACAAACCCGTACCAAAAAGCCATTTAGGAGTAACAAACCCAACTAGTATCCATGAGTTTGCGGGTTCGATCCCTGGCCTTGCTCAGTGAGACAAGGATCCAGCATTGCCATGAGCTGTGGTGTAGGTCACAGACAGGGCTCGGATCCTGCATTGCTGTGGCTGTGGTGTAGGCCGGCGGCAGCTGCAGCCCCAATTGGACCCCTAGCCTAGGAACTTCCAGATGCTGCAGGTGTGGCCCCACAGATCAATCCTGACAGGCCAGGCAAAAAAATCAATTGCACTTGATGTTTGCTTTGTAAAACTAGCCATCTTATCCTCTCTTCTACAAACAGTTTAAAAAGAAAGAAGAAGAAGGGCTCCAAGGTAATGAACACTGGAGTCCGGCTTAGGTCTGCAAGACAGCAGATAAGATGATTAACCCAGAGAAAGTTAAAAGTATACTTTTTTTGGTTTTTTTTTTTGGCCACACTCAAAGCATGTAGAAGTTCCTGGGCCAGAGATGGAATCCACAATTACCCTGCACTGTTGGAGTGACAATGCCAGGTCCTCAACCTGCTGAGCCACCAGGGAACTCCAAAAGTATACCTTTTTAAAAACGAGTTTATTTCATTTCAATTTTTTTAGACCCAGATACCAAATCTCAAGAGAAGAGAGGAGATCCGAATGGCCAAGAGAGACATAAGCCAGCACTGTTCGTAACCGCTCTGGGACAGCAGGCAAGAATGGAGAGAAAACTCTACTCTCAACAAAGGTAGATTTTCACCTGTGCTCCATCAGCAAATATGAGAGAGGATAGCACAATAAAATAAAGGGGCAGGGGGGAGGTGAGAGGCTAGCGTTGTCAGTGCCTCTCAAACCCACAGGAGGTATGGGTGGAGGTGTCTGTGGAACAGAAGCAGGAGGCATTCAGGGTGAATGGGAGGGTGCAGCGCACCAGTGCCTGCTGGGGCCGGGTTCCCCGTGAGGCATTCTGCTTGAGGTAAGACATCCAACCGCGCAGTTATGGATATCCCTATTAAATGTGAGCCAAGGGGCTCAAAGAGTTTAGTTAGCTACTCAGCAGTGGAAGCCATATACTTCAGGGGTAGGCATTTCATTCTAGCCAAGGGCCTAGAATTTTTCTTTAGGGTATTTTTGTCTTTTTCCTTTTTATAGCTGCACCTGCGGCACATGGAAGTTCCTGGGCTAGGGGTTGAATCAGAGCTTCAGCTGCCAGCCACAGCCACAGCCAGATACGGCATCCAAGCCAAATCTGTGACCTACACCACAGCTCATGGCAATGCCAGATCCTTAACCCACCGAGTGAGGCCAGGAATCGAACCCGCATCCTCATGGATACTAGCCATGTTCTTAACCTGCTGAGCCACAACAGGAACCCCTGCAAACATTTTGTGTGTTTCTTCAACATGCATGCCATTTACCCTCCCGACCCCCAGATACGAGGCCCTACTAGACGGGTACTTCAACCAGAATGTCCCTTCTCCACCTCTGAGCCCTTGTGAGCCCAAGCCGCAGCACTATGGACCTCCTGAAACGCCCCAGGAACATTTTCTTTCCAGCCAGCGAGTCTTCTGTGTCTTGTCTCCACCTCTGGGTCACGGTGGCTTTCACCGGCTCTCCATGCTGACAAACATCACCCAACATGATCATTATTTATTTTCATGCTCATCTGTCCCACTAGACAAAGAACCTTGAGAGCAGAGAAAGCTATTCAACCCTTGGGTTCTCTCACCCCACCTAACAAGGTAATTGGCACAGGAAAATGCACAACAAAAACAAACAAGTCAACGAACAAGTCAGCTAAATGAAACATTGCCAGGCAGCCCAGGGCAGAAGAGTGTCAGCAGGCCAAACTCCCTGCACCAGCACAATATCAACAGCTGCGTGACCAGTAGACAAAGAAATGACACATTTAAAACACTTAGACAGGAGTTCCCGTTGTGGCTCAGCAGCTCAGCAGTAACGAACCCGACTACTATCCATGAAGATGACGGTTCGATCCCTGGCCTCGCTCAGTGGGTTAAGGATCGGCACTGCCCACTGCCATAAGCTGTGGGGTAGGCTGCAGACGAGGCTCGGATCCCGAGTTGTTGTGGCTGTGGTGTAGGCCAGCAGCTGCAGCTCCAATCCACACCTAGCCTGGGAATTTCCATATGCTGCAGGTGCAGCCCTAAAAATAAATAAATAAGCAAAAAAATAAAATACAACACTTAGGCAGAATGTTTTTATATAAATTCTTATACCCACATCAACAAAGCCATGCTGGTAGAGAAAGTAAGCCAAAACAAAGGCACAGCCCTACTGGAAAAAGAGACAAGTCCTAACAGCATTGTTCAAACAGAACCCTACCTGGAAACCAGCTGCTGTGGGTTTTCACCTTGCAGCAAACTCTTCCCAGAGAACTGAGAAACAGGGGGAACCATCACCTATCACCCATCCCCCCCCTCACGTCCCCCCCAGAGTCAAATTTTGAAGAGCGAGAGGCCTTGAGGCCTGTAAAATGTGACTGGTAAAACCTGAATTAATGACGAAATATAATTAAAGAAAGAGTTTTGGTCAGGGAGTGGGGACACAGAGAAGGGAGAATCTGGTAGCAAAGGCTGCAGATCAGGGACAAAGGACGCTTGGCCACTAGACGCGGTATTTCCTCCTTGCTGTCCCTGCCCGGATCCAGCGATGGCTCAATTCACCAACCTCCCATTTCCCCTGCAAATGCACCAGCGACCTTCCAACCTCTGCCCACCTGCAGGCAGTGGACCTGCTGGCTGAGAAGACTCAGCATCCAGGGCCCCATGGTGATCATTTTTATTTGTGTCAATATTCGTGTGTGGTCATACTTATATGTAAGTTACTCAACAGGCATCCTTGGTATTACTTAGCCTGGCGAATGCGATTATGGGTCCAAGAGATGGATCCACTCTCAGCACGCTGAAAAAAAATTCTTTTCTCGGAGTTCCCGTCGTGGCTCAGTGGTTAACGAATCCGACTAGGAACCATCCCAAGGCTAGGTTCGATCCCTGGCCTTGCTCAGCGGGTTAAGGATCCGGCATTGCTGTGAGCTGTGGTGTAGGTTGCAGACACGGCTCGGATCCCGCGTTGCTGTGGCTCTGGTGTAGGCCGGTGGCTACAGCTCCGATTCAACCCCTAGCCTGGGAATCTCCATATGCCGCGGGTGTGGCCAAAGAAAGGGCAAAAAGACAATAAATAAATAAATAAATAAATAAAAATAAAATAAAATAAAATTCTTTTCTCCACCTGAACGCCAAATAATGACTATAACCCACACAAGCCTCCTTCATATTCACACACGTTCTCCTCAAACTGCCACACTGTGCACATCACATTTTACTGAGGGTCTTCTCTTTTGGTCAACAGCAGTTTGCACTAAACAGACAATTTCCTTAGCAAGATTCACTGTCCTAAGGTACAACAAACCTTAACCTCTCAGGTTAGAATCATCATGGAAATAGTTTGGCTTTACCAAGACTAAAGCAATACTTCCTTGGCAGGGCTGAGGCTAATTGCTGCAAAACTGAATTTTTAGGAGTTCCTGTCATGGCTCAGTGGTAATGAACCCGACTAGTATCCACGAAGACTCAGGTTCAATCCCTGATCTCCCTCCGTGGGTTAAGGATCCAGCATTGTCATGAGCTGTTGTGTAGGTGACAGATGTGGCTCAGATCTCACATTGCTGTGGCTGTGGTGCAGCCTCAGCTGCAGCTCTGATTCAACCCCTAGCCTGAGAACATAAATATGCCTTGGGTTCGCCCCTAAAAAAAAAACAAAAACAAAAACTGAATTTTCAGTTCTCTCAGTGATGCAGTGGGTTGAGGAGTCAGCTTGTCACTGTGGAGGTGTTGATTCAATCTCCAGCTCAGTACAGTGGGTTTTAATGATCCTTCGATGCTGCAGCTGCAGCCTAGGTCATTTGGATTCGATCCCTAGCCTGGACAGTTCCATACACCGCAGGTGTGGCCAGGAGAAAAAAAAAAAAAAAACCTAAATTTGCCAAAGCCAGCCCAAGGCTACCATGATATATAAATTCCCTTGATAGGTGCACCCCACGCTCTTTAAAGTTCTCGTCCCACCAGTGGGTGGGTGATCACCAGAATGCAGTGAGGGGAGTGTCTGGATTCACCCAAGCACCAGATGTCAGCCATCTAAGCCTCACAGGGAGCCAGAGCCAGCTTCCACCCTGCAGCCCAAGGGATTCTAGAAGGATGATACTGGAAATCTGGAAACCAGCACAGCTAAGGAAAGGATTTCTCTAGGCAGAGCACAACCACTGGGCACCGGCCTCTTGTTCCATAAATTTTCCTCCACATCTTCATATAGAAGGGAGGGTCTTGATACATGCAAATCATAATATAAACTCAATCAGCTCTGCTGAATACAACACAGAGACAGTAGTCTGAGCTCCAAAGCCACTGAGCCTGGGAACCACACCGCTGACAAGCGCAACCCCTCTCTGCCCAGGTCTGTGTCCTTGAGACAACAGTGCCAGGTTCTGTAAAATAAATACGATAGATGTCCTAGCAAAAAATACTGTTGATAAAGACCATGAAACAATGAGCTGTGCCATGCTGGAATGCTCATATAAAAACACACTGAAATTTACAAACAGCATGTTCACAACAATAGAATACAACCACACATGGACACCCCTATTCCTTGAAAGAAAAGATGAAGAAAATTCTCCGAAAATGTTACCAGTTTCTATCTTTGGTTTTGACACTTGGGGTGATTTTATTTCCTACTTTCCACCCAAATAGGTGGAGCATGCATATTTATAATGAGGATACCCCTATAAAAGCAGAGAAGCCTTTCAAGATGAATATAAATATCATTTGATTAATCAGTAAAGATCCATATATATCACTTTAAATCAAGAAGCTGTTCTAGGAGCTCCCTTCGTGGCTCAGTGGTTAATGAACCCGACTGGGATCCATGAAGATGCAGGTTCAATCCCTGGCCGAGCTCACTGGGTTAAGGATCTGGCGTTGCTGCGAGTTGTGGTGTGGATCACAGACACAGTTCAGATTCTGTGTTGCTGTGGCTGTGGTGTAGGCCAGCAGCTTTAGCTCCAATTCAACCCTTAGCTTGGGAACCTCCATATGCTGAGGGTATGGCCCAAAAAAGCAAAAAAAAAAAAAAAAAAAAACACCAAAAAACTGTTCTATTGTCAGAGTGACAATGTTTCTACCAAAAGCTAATTCGATTCAAAGATAAAATGACTGTATCTGTCCATCAGGGCATAAAAGTTTTGTGATTCAGGGAGGGTAAAACCTCTATGTCTGGAAATAAATGTTCACTTGTTAGTACCCCCCCTGATTCATTTCTTGACTTTTTATCCCTGTCTCATCTGTTATCTCTATTATACAAAGAATTGCTGGACTTTCAGGACCCACGAAAGCATTAGCTCAGGACAGAATTATATCTTGGCCAGTCCTATACCGACAGCCAAGAAACGTAATTAGGGTTAAAAAAAAAAGGAGTTCCCATTGTGGTGCAGTGGAAACAAATCCGACTAGTATCCATCCATGCAGATGTGGGTTAGAACCCTGGCCTCAATCAGTGGCTTAAGGATCCCGTGTTGCCATGAGTGTGGTATAGGTCACAGATGCAGCTTGGACCTACCGTTGCTGTGGCTGTGGCTGTGGCCGGCAGCTGTAGCTCCAATTGGACCCCTAGCCTGGGAACCTCCATAGGCCACACCTGTGGCCCTAAAAAGTGGGCCTGGGAATGGAGAGTTTGACAAAGGCCTCAGGAGACTGGACTTGCAGGTTTGGAAACCACTAAGCTCCTCCGGGGCCAGAAAGCCAGCCACTGTCAAGTCCCCACTGCTCCAGCCTCTTTCTGGGGCTCTCACAGAATAAACACAGCAATACCAGGGATTCATTGTGTGGATCAGAACTGACTCCCTGAGGAGGTCCAGAGGGGTTAAGACCCTAGAGAAATCCCGTTGAGAAGAAATGGGGGAAACGGTCTGAATGCAGTTGGCAAGACCAAAATGTTCCCCTCAACAAGACAAGCTAGGCCTGTCCTGATGTAGCGACACCGTTTGAACGCCAAGAAAATCACACATTTGGAACAGCAACAGAAAGGAATGAATGGCATACCTATTAATCCTGTATGTCATCACAGATAACCTAGAATCTACCCCTCACCAAGCACTGGGGAGGGGAATCTTCACTACCATATTGCCTGACTGAAAATTAGCTTGGGAATGATATGTACTTTAAAAAGGCAAAGCTATCTCTGCTAATCTAAATAGTGCTGCAATGAACACTGGGGTGCATGTATCTTTTATGGTTTGCTTTTTCTCCGTTTGCTTGTTTTTTGCTTTTCAGTGAGGCGCCTGCGGCACATGGATGTTCCCGGGCTAGGTGTCTAATGGGAGATGCCTGCCTATATCACAGCTCGTGGCAACGTTGGATCTCCAAGCCACTGAGCGAGGCCAGGGATTGAACCCACATCTTCAAGGATACTAGTCGGGTTTGCAACCTGCTGAGTCACAACGGGAATTCCCATGTTTCTTATAGAATTATGGTTTTCCTCAGAGAGATGTACAGGAGTGGGACTGCTGATTCCTACGGTAGTTCTATTTTTAGTTTTTTGAGGAACTTCCATAGTGTTCTCCAAAGTGGTTGTATACCAATTTACATCCCCATCAACAGTGTAGGAGACACTTCCAAGGTATGGAAACAACCTAAATGTCCACCGATAAATGAACAAAGAAGATGTGGTCCACACATGTGATGGAATATTACTCAGCCATAAAGAATGCAATAATGCCATTTGCAGCAACATGGATGGACCTTGAGATTATCGTACTAAGTGCAGTAAAGTGCAGAAAGACAAACATCATATGATCGCACTTATATGTGGCATCTTAAAAAAAACAATATTCATTTGAACATATTTACAAAAACAGAAGCAGACTCATAGACTTAGAAAATAAACCTATGTTTACCAAAGGGTAAGAGTAGGTGGGAGGGATGGACTGGGGGTTTGAGATTGGCCTGTGCACACTGAGGTATATGGAATCGATGCTCAACAGGGACCTGCCGTATAGCACAGAGAACTCTAGCTAATATTCTCTGATAACTTATGTGGTAAGGGATGTGTGTATGTATATAAAACTGAATCACTTTGCTGTACAGCAGAAATTAACACAATGTCGTAAATCAACTATACTTCAATAAAATCTTTTTAAAAAGTCAAAGCTATCTAGTAGAAACTCTAGTCCACAGCCTGTTATAGCATTTTAATGGAGGGAGATACAGTAACTGAAGGAAAGAACCGTAAAAAAAACATCCAATCTATTATGTGGACACATTAAGAGCATCACATTATTTTACAATGAGCAATTTTTTTTTTCCATTGCAACGACTAGTAATTCATGTTTCTGCCTCTTAATGATTGGACGCAGATTTCTAAGGATGGATTAGAACCCAGTAAAGTCTGATTGCCATTTTAAAAAAGAATTTAAAATAACAGCAGGACTGGCTTTCACTGTTGAATGCACTTGCGAAACAAGCACGGGGGATCTCCTCCGTGGAGGAAAAGGCATCTTTTTAGACAGAGGGCAGATACTCAAGCATAAGAAAATGCTTCCTGTGTTCACTCCCCACCACCCCCAGCACTACTCACTACGCATATTTTAGCACATTTTAAAGGAAAAGGAGAAGAAATAAAAATTAGCAACCCAACCCAACACCTGCGAAGCTGTAGGTGTCTGGAGAGCTAGGACTTAGGAGGGGCGCTATGCAGACATCTGGCTTCACCTGTCACACTGCCAAACCACTGTATTGCCAAACTATTCAGATGCTTTCTAAAGAAGAAACAAACCAATCCTACATGCCTGAACTGGGAGGTGGGAGAGCCTACTTGTAACCCAGCCCCTGTCAGACAAAATCCAGCAGCCTCAAAAGGTTCAATGGCCTTTTTATAAACCTATTGTGAGGGTTCCTGCCTAAAAATAGCACATTTCTGCAGGCAGATCAGACTGAGGAACCATTCCTACACACTCAACTTCCAAAGAATAAACAAAGGAGTGGAAAGAACATCAAGATGTATTTACAGGCGGTACAGAAGCCCCTGGATTCTTCATCTTGTCTGAACACACAGCCAACCAATTTACCCAACCGCCCTAATGGGAGGTTGGGGAAGGGGGGTGGCAGCTGAGTCACACATTTCTCCAGGGTTCACTGCCACCTTTAGGAGACCTGAGGTCCCACTGACACAGACACGAAGGTGATGATTACATTATAGTCATTGTTGACTAGGCTAGGTTCACAGCTGCCTGACACGCAAGCAGTTCCCAGCCTTCAGGGTGTAGCAGAATTACTTAGGGAAAGTTTTGAAAACTGAGGTGTCAGAAATTTAGTTTCCAACGTAGTTTTTCGGGATCAGTTTTAAATATCTTGGAGTTCCTGTGTGGCTAAGCAGATGAAGAACCCAACTAGGATGCAAGAGGATGCAGGGGTAAGCACCAAAGCCTGCAAAGGATGGGCCCCCAAGAGGCCATAGATGCTACTCTTCTAGAAACCACCACTGGATGGAATACAAATTAAGTTGCAACAGGCAGTTACCAAAAAAGATAAGATTGTAAGAAACTGAAAAACTAAAACCCCAATTTTTTAATTTATTTTTATTATTATTTTTTTTTTGCTCTTTAGGGCCACACCTGTGGCATATGGAAGTTCTCAGGCTAGGGGTCAAATCGGAGCTATAGCTGCCAGCCTACACCACAGCCACAGCAATACTGGATCCGAGCTGCATCTGTGGCCTCGCCACAGCTTGCGGCAACACTGAATCCTTAACCCAGTGAGCGAGGCCAGGAATCGAACCCACATCCTCATGGATACTAGTCAGGTTCTTAACTGACTAAGCCACAACAGGAACTCTCTATAACCTAAATTTTAATATGCCTTGATCCCCAAATTTTAATTTAGCATTTGCATTTTCCTTCTTTTTCTCAATATATTTATTGAAAGGGGGATTCTACCATGGATTTTTATTATGGGGAGATAAAGCTGAGATGGGGACATAAATAACTGTGCTTTACAAACAGACTTCAGTGGTGTTCCCGTCAAGGTAAAGTGGTTAACGAATCCGACTAGGAACCATGAGGTTGCGGGTTCAATCCCTGGCCTTGCTCAGTGGGTTAGGTCACAGATGCAGCTCGGACCCCGAGTTGCTCTGGCTCTGGCATAGGCCAGCGGCTACAGCTCCAATTAGACCCCTAGCCTGGGAACCTCCATATGCTGCAGGAAGCCACCCTAGAAAAGGCAAAAAAAAAAGACAAAAAAAAAACAACAACAACAAAACAAACAAACAAACAAAAAAAACATACTCCAGTGGACTTATCAGATAAAATCAAAAGGAAACAAATACAGTAGCTAGAATCAGTTGTAACAAGCACTGCTTCCCTGAATTCGGATGAAAATCTTCGGAGAGATTATCACCTGTATTTTGCCATTAGCCAAAGAGTGACACATAAGAGATGAAGTAAATCGCCCAAGGTGGCATTAGGTTAGTAATCTGACAACCTGGATGGCACACTGTGTCATGGTCCAACTTTAACGCAGAGGTTCTTTCCTGTTCCTGCTACTGAATCATGCTGTTTCCACCAAACCCATTTGCCAGACGTTTTTCTCTGTGACTATGTGGAAGCCAGGTGGGGCAGCTCAGGACCCACTTCCCAAATCCCTGGGGCGCCTCCGTCCTCGGGAGTGGCAGCATCACAGGGTGGGAGACTGCCCAGGAGCTGTTCCCGCCAAAGGGAAGAGCAGCTTGGAACAGGAAGTGCTCCTGACTTACAGCTGCTACCATCACTACACTGAGGGCAAGAGGGAATCGAAGACTCTGATCTTAGAAATGTGTTCACATCTGTTAGCAGGTTATTGAGTAGAAAAAACTGGCACATTTCACCAAACAGGTAGACTATGCCTCTCTATGAAAACAATCTCCTAGAAGGGAAGGCTGCCAGCTGGGACTCCTCGGGTGCCTCAGCTGTGAAGGGAACAGACCAGAGGACCTTAAGCCTACAACCTTCCCAGTCACAGAAACAGAGGCAGAAGGGACTCTCCAAAGGCAACAGGTCCATTATTTGTCAGCTTCCAGCAGGCATCTGCTAATGACCAAGGAAAGTTGCTTTTATCAAGGAAAAACGACCACCGAATGAAAATGTTAACACGATCCATTGTTCCTCATTGAATGCTCCCTTTTTGAAAGCACCCACTGATATTTCCTCTGAAGAAAAGTGTTGGATTAAAACAAGCACAGGAAAGAAAACTCACAAAACTACAGTGTGTTCTCTGAGAAAGCTGTGCTGGCTCTCAGGTTCCTGAACGAAGACGGGTGTGAGCAGCTTGTCATTAAAGGAATTCACAGGATGATGTTTGGGGACTTGGGGTTTTTTTCCTTTTTTTTTTTTAAGACCACTCCTGTGGCATATGGAGATTCCCAGGCTAGGGGCTGAATCAGACCTGCAGCTGCCAGCCACAGCAACACAGGATCTGAGCCGCGTCTTCGACCTACACCGCAGCTCACGGCAATGCCGGGTCCTTAATCCACTGAGCAAGTCCAGGGATGGAACCTGCATCCTCAGAGACACTATGTTGGGTTCTTAACCCACTGAGCCGCAACAGGAACTCCCAGGATCGCCTCTTTATAGCATAGAAGTGTGAGTGTTTTCCAGACAATAACAGTAACACTGGAGAAGGCTTACACAGTGTCTGGCGGGGCATTTTAAACATTTCACAATGATAATCCCTAATACTCTGACTTTCATATTGGTCACATTCACTGTTCAGAAATCATGCAGAATTATCATTGCAACTAAGATGCCACTAAAGAGTCAGCAAAGCTGTCAAAGAGCCAGCGTCCATAACCCTTAGGCACAAGCATGTCTTGAGCGGCTTGATAATTTCACAGATGGGTGGTCCACTCAGCATTCATTTGGGTGTCAGAACACACCTTATCATTGCAGCACACATCCTCAAAGTGCCGCCAGGGCTCCGTTTGGTTTTACAGAGTATCAGTGTATCTTTATGGGTGATCAATATACAGCTGTGTTATCAATGTAGTTGTACCAACTCTTTGTTCTTCCTGCATCTGCCCACAGAAAATAAGTTCACATCTGGACAGCTCTGTCAGATGCGACTAAAGGGAGGACTCAGCTGCTCCTGAAACCCCTGCCCCGGGGGCCCGGCCACAGTGAGTCCAGACAGACCATTTCTGTGACCTTGAGCAAACCTTTCAAGCTCCCTTGGTCTCAGTTCCCTTATTTCTATGAGGGGAATGATAATACCTACTTTAAACCACTGTTGGGAGATTAACAGAGATGGGTGAGGCACTAAATACCACCTACCACCTTGTAAATAGTAAGCAAATAAAGCTACAGTAATGTACGGTCAAAATTATTAGGAGCATAAGACAGGGCCTGCAAATATATCACAAAGGAGACTAAGTGTCTGCCACATCCGCTCAGATTGTGACTGATCAGGATTACATTTGGGGGAAAAATCTTTTGCTTTACAGTCAGCAGAGCGCACACCGTCAGGTATTTAACCAGCTTAAACCTTATGGTAAGCACAGAAATTGGAAAAAGAGAATTAAAAGAAAGAAACTCCTAGTTATCAAGACACATGTATTTCACTTTGCCCATTAAGAGAAACAACGCCAGAGTTCCTGCTGTGATGCAATGAGATCAGCAGTGGCGTCTCTTCAGAGCCAGAATGCAGGTTCGATCCCCAGCCCCACACAGTGGGTTAAAGGATCCAGCGTTGCTGCACCTGGTGCATGGGTTGCCACTGCAGGTCAGATCTGACCCCTAACTCCGGAACTCCATATGCTGTGGGGCGACCAAAAAAAAAAAAAAAAGGGAAAAACAATTCCAAGTGCAAAACAGGTCAGGTTTTGTTTTTTAAATCTGACAGCATGAATCAATCCACGAGAAACCAGGGTGCTAGTCCTATTGAATTTAGGGCCAAATCCTACTTTGTTCAAGTGATGGCTTCAGGGGAAGCAGAAAATAGAGTTCTCCCAGGCTTGTGGGGAGGAACCAGCAGGACTGCCCCCAACACACAAGCAGAAAGGGTGCCTTTACGTGATGGAATCTGCCCAGCTTGCCCTAAACCCTTGGTGACCTCACCAGATTCTCAGACCTCTGGGGCCATATGAAATCCCAGAAATCACCTCTTTCTACACATCTTTTTTTTGCTATGAATAAAGTACACCAAAATGCACATGTTCAAATGCATTCATTTACCAGTGAAATGGGTATATGAAGTGCCTATGGCATCCTGGAGGGCATGGAGATTCAGGGTCATCTCAGCTTACTAGGATTTGATCATTACAGCACTTGAACCTTGTATTAGGGCTACTTGCATGGACTTTTTCTCTTCCCCGCTAGATTATAAACCCTCAAAGGGAAAGGGCTGCATTTTAATCATTGTGTTTCCCTTGGCGCCTAACAGAGCACTCCACTTACAGAAATTACCTGAAAAAACATTTACTGAAGCCAGATCACCACCAGGACACAGAGAACAGGAGAGCCCTCCGTCTCCTTCCCTTGAGGTCTTCCAATCTTAAGACTGTTGGCCTGAGGTGGCTAAACCTTTCTAAATCTGGCTCATAGTGTGATATGCCATGAAATGTTTTTAAACATAATCTGAAAAACGTTAACCCAGTTTTAACTTCCATGAATACAAGCAGAAAAAAAAAAAAAGGAGTTCCCATCGTGGCGCGGTGGTTAACGAATCTGACTAGGAACCATGAGGTTGAGGGTTCGGTCCCTGCCCTTGCTCAGTGGGTTAACGATCCGGCATTGCCATGAGCTGTGGTGTAGGTTGCAGACGCGGCTCGGATCCCACGTTGCTGTGGCTCTGGCATGGGCCGGTGGCTGCAGCTCCGATTTGACCCCTAGCCTGGGAACCTCCATATGCCACAGGAGCGGCCCAAGAAACAGCAAAAAGACAAAAAAAAAAAAAAAGAAGAAGAAGAAGAAGGGAGTTCCTGCTGTGGCACAACAGGATTGGCTGAGTCTCTGCAACACTGGGACGCAGGTTTGATCCCCTGCCCAGCACAGTGGGTTAAGGATAGAGCATTACTGCAGCTTCGGCATAAGTCACAACTGCGGCTCGGAACCGATCCCAAGCCAAGGAGCTCCACAGGCCTTGGGGTGGCTATTAAAAAAAAAAAAAAACTTAAGGAGGAGATGCGAGATCCCTTCAATGTTTTACATACAGGCTGATGCACTTCCCAACACCCAGGCCCCTTCACAGTTGGAACACACGCCTGACATCCGGATCCTGATGGCACAGGGCACCAGGCTGTTGTAAACAAGCAATGGTTCCCCTAGGAGAGAGATCTCATTTATAAACAATGACGTTTCTTCAGAAACTTGGGCAGGACCATGAGAAACTTATCAGGCTGAGAACATTTTAAGTAAACGAAGATAAAGAATGGCCCGGCCAGAGGTCCATGAGAGTCCTAAGAACTCTACTGGCCTTAACAAAATAGGCCAAAAAGGAAAAAGGACAGGATCACAAGGAAGCCCACCCAGCACCACCCCAACAATACTTATTTTCATTCCAGAAAAGAAGAAGCTTGAAGGGGAAACTGAGGGCAGAGAGAGGACGAACAAGGTCCCCCAGGCACCATAACAGCAGCTTTGGGTTAAGAAGACAACTAAGGAGTTAAAAATCCTTACCAGAAATCTGAAGGCGGAAACGTACCCCACTACGACGCTATGGTACCAGCTTTCTTGGAAAATTGTATTCATCTTCAGAAGACTAAGAACTTAGGGCTCAGCCCAAATTTTCCTTAGTAATCCCCTAATGATAATAATTGCCTTATCCCACAGAACGATCTTCTAATCCACTGATGAATAAGCTTCTAAGCCTGGATGAAGGTTCGTGAAATAACTCCTAATGACATCAGTGGGAAAACGAGGACATGAAATGATCAACTCCATCTCTACGGGGTCATGCAACAAGTCAGAATCAAGCCAGTAACAGCATCTCCTCAGTTCTGATGCTGTGACAGAACTGATAAATGAAGATATTCTCATTACATATCAATGTATATGAGAATAAAGGGCCTTTCGAAAGAGAAAATAAAAGAACCAAAGCAAATGAACTCTGTTCATATTTTTTTAAGCAACAGATACGTTGTGCAGATTTGTGAGGTTGCCTTGAATTGGGGTATAACTATAACCCATGTTAAGAGAACCCTAAGAGGGTTTTTCAATTGAGGATTTTTTTAACTGGGTCCACACCATTAATGGAAGGAAGGAAGGGAGGGAGGGAAGGAAGAGAAGAAAACTAAGAATTGGCAAAAAAAAAAAAAAAAACCCAACAACAAACAAAAAAAAAACCACACTATTTGATTCATGTCACAAAGAACTAATATCCAGAATAAAGACATTTTTTACAAAATCAGTACATGTACTACTTCAAAAGATAAGTGGGCCAATGAAATACAAGCAGCCAATAAATATGTAAAGGTGTTTAACTTCAGCATTCATTTAAAAAAAGAACATAAATATTAAAGCAAGGTTGTCGTTTTTCCATTAAAATCAGAAACAAATAAAATGTGGAGATGCTCACTGTGGGTGGAGGCCGAAGACTCACTCATGGATCACTGGCGGAATCATACATGAGCACAAACTATCTGGAGGGCAAACTGGCAACGCCACAGAAATTTTAAGTGTGTTCGCTTTCGTCCAGGAATTTACCCTAAAGAAAGAGTTGTACGAGCCTATATATAAACATTTTGTTAAGGACAGACGAATACTACAAGCACCTCGATGTCCTTCAACAGGGATTAGTAAAATAAATTATCGTCTATCTAAACAATGAAAAACAATTCATCATTAAACAGAATAAGCACAGAGTTCCCTGGTGGCTCAGCAGGATAAGGCTCCAGTGTTGTCACTGTAGTGGCTCGGGTCACTGCCGTGGCATGGGTTCGATCCCTGGCCTGGGAACTTCCACATGCCATGGGTGTGGCCAAAAATAGTGATTGCCTTTGGCAGGTGAGATTTTAGGGCAGATTAATGCTCTACCTTACATATTTCTGTATTGTCTGAACTGAATACATCTATAAATCTTAAAACTAAAGTTTTGGTTTGTTTTTGCTTCTTAGGGCTGCACCTGTAGCATATGGAAATTCCCAGGCCAAGGGTCCAATTATAGCTGCAGCTGCCAGCCTACACCATAGCCACAGTAACGCAAGTTCTGAGATGAGTCTGCAACCTACACCACAGTTCACTGCAACACCAGATCCTTAACCCACTGAGTGAGGCCAGGGATCAAACCCTCATCCTCAAGGATACTAGTCAGATTCATTACCACTGAGCCACAATGGGAACTCTTAAAGCATGTAATTTTTGACCAAATGCTTAAAATTACATCATGGGCACACATCACAAATGTTTACGTGGTCGTATATTCTATAGTAAACCCATATCATCACCCATCAAAATTAATCATAAAGAAATCAACCTGGAGACCATACGCTCTAGGTTGGTTGCTGTACACACTAGAGAAAACCTAGCAAGTGTTCATTCCAAGTAGCAGCCACTACCCCCAGGTAGGAAGAGCACAGGAAAGGGATGCAGGATGCTCAGAGCTGTGGTCAGGCAGTGAGGGGTGCCCCCCCTCTGTGGGCTGGAGGCTAGTGTCTGAATGAACTCATCACTGGCTTCTGCAGGGAACCAGTAGGGACGAGGCCAGCTGTACAAAACAAGGGCCTTTCCTTAAAACCAACCAAGACGCACTTTGCTGTACACCTAACACTAATACCACATTGTAAATCAACTATACTGCAATAAGATTAAATTAAAAACAAAAACCAACCTAGGTAATACCTTCTGTTTCCTGTGCATAAATGTAAATTATTTCCCTCTATTCTTTTGGTTGTTTTGGTTTTTTTTTTCAGCCATGCCTATAGCATGCAAAAGTTCCCAGGCCAGGGATCGAACCAGCACCACGGCAGTGGCCCCAGCCATGAAAATGCCGGATCCTTAGCCCACTGCACCATTGGGGAACTTCTGTTTTGTTTTGTTTTGTTTGGTTTATTTGTTTGCTTGTTTTTGTATCTCCCTCTATTCTCACTCCCCCATCAGGATTCACTGGGCTCCTGTGCTTTCATCAGCACCTTAGCCAAGTCTTCTGAGCCACTTATAAGAGGGAACAGTCTTTTCAGGTGGAGAATCTCTACTATGGTTTTTTTGATACTCCTCCCTTTCCTGCAAAAGGTTTCACAATCTCCCCATTCAATGTGTAGATAGACAGACAGACAGACAGACTCATGGAATGATAAATATTTTAATCATTTGTGATAAGAACACATGTGATGGATAGCTCCCCTCCTCCAGTAATACTTTGCCACCACTTAAATGCCTGTCCACCTAAAAACAGTTTTGAACGCAGGCTCTCAGACCACAGACTTCAAAATGCACGAGCATACAGAAACGGCAAAGGCTTATAGAAATACAGGTGATCACGAGGCATGACAACTAAATGCAGAACCTGACCCTAAACTGGACCTGTGTGAGGGGGACACTTTGCATCAGATGACAACACTGACATACAAAGAACAGATTAGGTAAAAGTAACGAATTAGTATGAATTTATCTGAAGTTGAGCACTGCACTTATTTTTAACTTATTTTAAACTAAGTGAATATCTCTATTTTTCGGAAATAGAAGTACTTGGAGGGTAAAGGGCTGTGATAACGTTACTCATCCTTAAACAGTATAGATGAAAACTCTGTGTGTGTGTGTGTGTGTGTGTGTGTGTGTGTGTGTGTGTGTGACTGTGTCTGTGTACAAACAGACTGAGAGAGGAGGATGGTAATCCACTTATGATAATCCAGGGCCAGGGACCAAACATGCCGGGGGCAGTTGCTTCTCACGGCTCCTTCACAAACCCCCCAGAGAACACCATGCCACATCGGTGGGCACACATGAGGAAGGAAAGGTGGGGCTCTGTCTTTACGCAACGTCTGAGGGCAGCATCTCGGGGACCCTCTGGCCCAGGCAGAGTCAGCTGGGCCTGCTGTGGAAAGCCCTGGTCCTCCTCGACCCACCCCCATCACCTCCCACCCTCTCCCCAGCCTCTGAACTGCTACATGCAGGTTGTACACGCCAGGTCACAGACCTCCACCAGGACAGCAGCCCTTTACCCACCATTAAACTCACACTGTCCCTTTTGCCTAAGGGACACTCAGGTACAGAGATACAACCCAATCTGTAAAACCATACCCTCTTAAACACACTAAGGGGTGCCCTCAGGCACTTGCCAGTGACTCCTCTCGAAGCCCCCAACTTGGCAACTCCAAGTCCAAATGGGCTTCTTAAAGCCATGCTCACCACTGTCCGCTCTGAGTCACACACCCATAAGCCAAGCGGAATGGATACAATCCTTTCACAAACCCACTCACAGGACACACAAGCCCAATCAAGGCAGTGGCGGGGGTGAGGGGGCTTTGCAGGTCCAGCCTCCCTGGCAGGCTTACCTAGGGGGCTGCAGGCTCCTGCTGGCACAGCCACAGCAAAACCCTGCAAGAGAAGAAAGAGACCCAGTTCAGGCTCCAAGAAAACTCCTGCTCAGCAGTTTACAGAGCTTGGTCCAAGGACTCCCCAGGGCTTCCCATGACTCTCTCAGGGGGCCTGGGTCACAGCCATCTTCACCAGGATACCAAGCATCAGTAACACATCACACCACAAAGAAGGGGTTCTAGCTGATCCTCTTATACTAGATGTTTAAGAGATTGGCAAAAACGTAAAATAAAACACGGCCATCCTGCTCACTAATTTCTTTTGTTTTGGAAGAGGATGATTTTCATAATACATGGTTTTATGATAAAATGCACAGGGCTTACTGCCATTTCAAATGAAGTAATCAGTATTTTAAAACTTCTCAATTTGAGTTCTAATATTATAAGCATCAGCAGAGAGAAACTAATGAGGCAACAGCTCCTTGAGATCCTCAGAAATTTTTAAGGATGAAGGAGGTCTAAGACCAAAATTTTGAGCTCTGCTGCTCCAGACGTCTCTTTTGGGCCTAACTTCTTCTACCCTGCATCTGCTTTGAACAGTGATGGCCAGTATGATGTACTCAGCACTATGTACCATGCGCCCTACTGAATACATCATTTCCAAAGTTGTATCATCTTCAAAAAAAGAAAAATCTAGGCTTTCTGGGCCCCCCCCCCCACACACACACACCTGGATGTGGAGACCAGGGGTCAAAGGATTGGTTACTTGCCCAAAGTGAATCAGCAAATTACAAAGAGCAGGGTGTGAACTCAAGGGAGCCTGGGTCCTAAGAACATGGCCTTTTACTCCATCATTTTTGGAAACAGGACTCATGAGAATTTCTGCAAACTCAACCAGGGCGAAGCAGCCGGGACCCCTCTCTTCCATGACAATGCATGGACTCAAGATGTAACGATGTGAGTGCAGAGCCTGGATGAAATGCCACTGACACAAAGACACAAAGCCCTCCCCACCCAGTTACACTTCTTGTCCCTGCACAGTCCTAACAGTGTCCCTGATAAATGATAGGGTCCCCTTCCAAGAAAGCTATAACTGGCCTTGGCGTCAGAAACCCAGCTTCTCTGCCAATGTCTCAATTTTTATGAAGCACTGAAACAGCAGGTGAAGAGGGACTCTTATTAGTCCTTCAACTGTAGCTGAATTTAAGATTATATGCAGGGGGGAGTTCCCATTATGGCTCAACGGTAACAAGCCTGACTCGCATCCATGAGGATGTGGGTTCGATTCCTGGTCTCCCTCGGTGAGTTAAGGATCCGGCCTTGCCATGAACTATGGTGTAAGTCACATATGAGGCTCGGATCTAGTGTTGCTGTGGCTACAGTGTAGGCCAGCAGCTGCAGCTCAATTCTAGTCCCTAGCCTGGGAACTCCCATGTGCCTGCCGAGGGTGCAGCCCTTAAAAAAAAAAAAAAAAAAAAAAAAAAAAAGACTATGTATTGGGAGAAAGGAGGGGAAAGACATTCTCACTGACATAATTGTGAAGCCAACGCAGCCAATTCTAGGCTCAAAAATCTAGCGCATGGTGCAGTTCTTGCTGTGGTGCAGTGGGTTAAGGATCTAACTGCAGCAGCTCAGGTGGCTGTGGAAATTCAGGTTTGATTGCCAACCTGGCACAGAGGGTTAAAGAATCTGGCATTGATGCAGCTTTAGCATATGTCACAGCTATGGCTCTGATTCAATCCCTGACCTGGGAACTTTCATATGCTGCAGGTGCAGCCATAAAATTAAAAAAAAAAAATTTTTTTTTAACTTAAGCACCAGGAGTTCCCATCGTGGCTCAGTGGTTAAGGAATCCGATTAGGAGCCATGAGGTTTCGGGTTCGATCCCTGGCCTCACTCAGCGGGAAAAGGATCCAGCATTGCCGTGGCTGTGGTGTAGGTCGGTGGCGACATCTCCGATCAGACCTTTAGCCTGGGAACCTCCATATGCCTCAGATGCAGCCCTGGAAAAGACAAAAGGACCAAAAAAAAAAAAAATTTAAAGCATGGTATGGTGAGTTCCTCAAACAAAAACAAACAAACAAAAAAACAGAATTACCATGTGACCCAGCAATTCCACTTCTGGACAGATACTCAAAAGAACTGAAAGCAGGGACTCAGACACGTGCACCCCCTGTTCACAGCAGCATTATTCACAATAGCTGAAAGGTTAAAACCAACCCAAGTGTCTGTCAGATTGTGGATTATCCACATGGCAGAGTATTACTCGGCCTCTTACAGGAAGGGACTTGGGACACATACTAAGATGTGGATGAATCTTGAAGACATGACGTTAAGTGAAATGAGCCAATCACCAAAGGACAAATACTGGATGATCCACTTCTGTGAGGTCCCCAGAGGAGTCAAATTCATAGAAAGTAGAAAGGTGGTGCGTTCCTGTCATGGCTCAGAAGTTAATGAACCCGACCTAGTATCCAGGAAGACGCGGGTTCGATCCCTGGCCTCGATCACTGGTTTAAGGATCTGGCGTTGCTGTGAGCTGTGGTGTAGGTTGCAGATGTGGCTTGGATCCTGCATTGCTGTGGCCATGGCAAAGGCCGGCAGCTGCAGCTCCAATTCAACCCCTAGCCTGGGAACTTCCATATGTCGTGGGTACGGCCCTAAAAAGACAAAAAAAGAAAGGAGAAGGGTGGTTGTGGTCACCAGGGGCTGGGGGAGGGGAATGGGGAGTTAGCAGTGTTTTTGCTTCAGATTTGTTTGTTGGCCATACCCTGACATGCAGAAGTTCCTGCCACAGCAGTGACACTGCAGGATCTTTAACTCACTGAACCACCAAGGAACCCTGGAAGTTGGTGTTTAATGGGTAGAGTTTCTGTCTGGGAAGACGACAATGCTCCAGAGATGGCTGGTGATAACGACTGCACAACAATGTGAATGTAACTTAATGGACTGAAGTGTACACTTAAAAATGGTTAAAATGGTAAAATGCATGTTATAGATATTTTAACACACACACACACACACACACACACAATACACAACCCCACGTGCAAATATTTATTGAAAAGTTTTCCTAACATTAAGTGGTCAGACAAGAATAGACGAATGGGTATGTAATGGTTTCAGTCTTCACTGAGTTTATTAAATCCACCCAAGGATCAATACATTCAGCAAGTGTCCACTGACCACCTCCCAGTTACTGGCTCCTGTGCCGGGAGCTGGTCGAGGAGGCTGGCCCTACCCGGCCACACATATGCCAAGGACCCAGGCACAGTACTCCACATACCAAGAAGCACCCAGGGGCAGCCCACATTTCAGACATAACCACACTATAAATGATAAATGTTTCTTGCACACAAAGCATGACCTTGTACAATTAAAAAAGAAATCCAAGTCCACTACGTATTATTATTTTTCAAAGTTTTAGCGATTTATTTTTCTCTAAAGAGGCTCACTGTTTTCTCTTTTTTTATGCTGATCTCCTATAAAACCCTCCACTTTAGTTTACGAAAGAAATCTTTAAAAATCCTACTTATTAAATAGTCTGATTGAATCCTAGCGATTTTTCTTTTTGTTTGGTTTTTTGTTTGTTTGTCTTTTTAAGGCCAAACTGGTGGCATAGGGAAGTTCCCAGGCTAGGGGCTGAATCAGAGCTGCAGCCGCCGGCCTATGCCACGGCCACAGCAATGCAGGATCTGAGCCACATTTGTCTTTTTTTTTTTTTTTTGTCTTTTGTCCTTTTAGGGCCACACCCACAGTATATGGAGGTTCCCAGGCTAGCGGTCTAATCGGAGCTGCAGCTGCCGCCCTACACCACAGCCACAGCAACGCAGGATCTGGGCCGTGTCTGCAACCTACACCACAGCTCACGGCAACGCTGGATCCTTAACCCACTGAGCAAGGCCAGGGATTAAACCTGAGTCTTCGTGGATACTAGTCAGGTTCATTACTGCTGCTCCACCACAGGAACTCCAGAATCCCACTGATTAATAGTCTAAATGTTTTGTGGTTAACTTCTCTTCTCCAGCAAAGGCCCCTTAAATGATGTGGCAATACCCCCCCACCACCACCACAATGCACACAATGAACACAGCTCTGTAAAGGGCACTTTTCCTTCCTTCGATACAATAAACATCCTGTCAACAATCAGTGCCCCTTCTTTTAACCCTCTGCTTTTGTTTACCCACAGGAAAGGAAACCACAGATCCTCCGAGTGGCAGTGGGGACTCCAGAGTTTTGCTTCATTTCCTATCAAGCAGGTGGTTTCTATGAGGCAACTGGCTATTGTCTTTTGCCTTGTTTGGGCTTTGGAGGGAAAAAAAAAAAAGAAAAGAGAGTGTGTTTTCTGCAGAGTAGGCTTCCCAAGCTGCAGATCAGAGCTGTCCCCAAGGATAAGGGCATGGGCCCTCTAACCCCCTCCCCCAGCTCTGCTCAGGGGTCCCCCTACCTCAACAGGAAGCTCTCTCTGCCTGAAAACCAGATCTGCAGATACAGAGGTCAGGCCCTTTGTCCCAACCAGCAGGTCTTTCAGCTGCCTCCCCAGTGTCATAGAGTTCTGAGAAAGTGAAGGCAAATCTCTTCTTTCCACTGATAAGAATAAAAACATCCCATCCAGCTCAAAACCACCCCTTCTTCCTCAACTGTTAGGGTTAGACCTGCTAGGACCCAGGGACAGCAAGTCAGCCCTAGAGAAAGGCCAATTTTTGTCCTTGGGTCTTATCTTAAAAGTGAACATTCCTTTCTAAACAATGAGATGTCTTGGAAAGGCAAAGCCGGAAGTACTCATTTCAGTTCCTGCACCTGCAACCTCAGGCCATGTGCAAGGTGGTCCTGCCTCTGCCCATGGCCAGGCCTCCAGGCCCAAGGAGCTCCATTCTCAAATTCCCAAGTCACAGTCACACCCTGTCCATCAGCATCAGATCAAGAACCCAAACCCAGACCTCACCCATCCCAAAAGCACCTTACATGGGAATAGCACCCAGTGCCAGACTCAAAGAGCCAATCATACCTGGAGAGGCGTCTGAATCGCAGAGGTTTCTGTACCTGAACTTCAGATTATGTCACCTCCTCCAGCAAGTACATTTTGGAAACCAGAGAACCTGTCAACGCCCAGCATTCAACACCGGCGACCACTCGCCAGCACCAGTAATCGGGCTTGACGGTCTCAAACAGTTGTATACAGTCACACACACATACACACAAACAGGGCCCCTCTGGTCTCTGAGAGGGGTCACCAGTCTATCTGAAAGTCAACTTCTACGCCGCTGTCTAAATCAATGGACAAGATGTCAAGGCAACTTTAAAACATATTGCAGATGTAAACTATTCCATTTAGAATGGATAAACAATGCGGTCCTGCTGTATAGCACAAGGCACTATATCCAATTACTTGGGATAGAGTACGATGGAAGATAATATGAGAAAAAGTGTCCACACACACACACACACACACATGCGTGTGTGTATGATGTATGACTGGGTCACTTTGCTGTAGCCCAGAAATTGACAGAACCTTGTAAATCAACTATACCTTAATAAGAAAAATTTTAAAGAAGTATCTTGCAATCTTGAGCAAATGACTGCCCACTCTAAACGGTCGGTTTTCCCTGTGAATCAGGTCAGATCAGCAAGACTCAGGACCCTCTCCCTGGAGACATCTCCCTTTGTGATTTGGTTTGGCCTAACACAAAGCATGGCTCTCACTCGGATATTGCATTTTTCCCCCTTGGGTGGCTGTCAGATGTCTATTGTTTAATTGTGGTAAGAACAGCACGCGAGATCTACCCCCTCCAAGAAGTGTGTAAGTGCACAGTATGATACTATGAACTGTAGGCATGGCTCTGCCCAGCAGACCCAGAGAACTTATTCATCGTGCATAACTGGAACTTGATACCCACTGGACAGTCACTCCCCAGCTGCCCTCCTGGCAACCAACAGCATACTCCGTGTCCATGAGTCTGAATATTCCAGATGCTGCATGGAAGTGGAGTCACGCACAACTTGCCCCGCTGTATCTGGCTTATTCCACTTGGAATAACGCCCTCCGGGTCCAGTCACGGTGTTGCCTGTGACAAGATATCCACTTTAAGGCTGAACACCACTCCACTGTATATATACTCCGGTGGGGTTTTTTTCAGTTGGGTAGACGTGAGGCGTAAGAAAGAACCTGGAAACAGAGCCCCTGCGGCGTTACTTCAGCCTTTAACAATATTCACTGAGCACTTACAGCACCCAAACGCTGTCCTAAATGCCCTCCCTGTTAGGAATTCCTGAAGCTGGAGCTCCCATTACGGTGCAGTGGAAGAGAACCCAACTAGTATCCATGAGGATTTGGGTTAGATCCCTGGCTTCGCTCAGTGGGTTAAGGGATCCAGCGTTGCTGTGAGCTGTAGTGTAGGCCGGCAGCTGCAGCTCTGATTCAACCCCTAGCCTGGGAACTTCCATATGCTGTGGCTATGGCCCTAAAAAGGAAAAAAAAAAAAGAATCCGTGAAACATACTGCCTAAGGGAGGGAGCCAACTTCCACACAGAGGGTGGAACCAAGTGTCAGCAGAATACAAAGGAAGCTGTCCCTGGTAGGGAACCTTGAGGGCACCAAAGAGGAGGCCAAAGAGTACCTGGGGGAAGGGAAATGGGGAAGAAAAGCTGGGCCACAGCAGAGATATGGAGAGTGGGGTGGGAGACCTCTGCCCCTTCACCCCTCAATTCTGTTAGCAAGGTACATAACACTCCAAATTCCACGCAGGCTCTTCTCCGCCCCCAGCCCAGCCAAGGGTGATCCAGGAAGAATCTAGGGCTTGGCTGCCTCCCATGCCTCAAAGACAATTCCATCAGGTCCTAAATACTCTGCTTTCGCATCCAGACCTTAGGATCCAGCAGGGAAGGACAAGATCTGGTTCACGACTGCGTAGCCAGGACTGAGCACAGTGCTGTGCACTTCAAAAGCACCTGATGCCTATTTTCTCCCCCAAAAAAAAGAAAAAAGAAGAGAAGGCTAGTGGGAGGGGGAAAGAAAGAAAAAGAAAGGGAAGGAAAAGGAAAGGAGAAAGGGCTGGCTGTTGGTGGAGACTGGAACACCCCTGGAAAGGGGAAGAGAGGTGTGTGTCTGTCAAAAGAAAGAACATTAGTTTCCAAACAGAATTCCCACCACGACATGCTGAAGCTCAGGGAATCACCAATATACTGCATCACCGACCTCAAAAAGCCTAATAGCCGCCCCTTCTCAGTGGGCTTATCTATCCCAACACCTACTCTATCATCAATGCTTGGTTGGGGACCAGGCCAGCCTTATGCATCTCTCTGTGCCCCAGCAGCCCACTGCCAGCACCTCTAACTCAACCTCCAGAAAATAGAGTTCGCGTACAAAGCTCCCCCTCCACCCCTGCTTCTGACCAGGTCTACCAGCCCAGTCTTCCCACATCTGCCCTCTTCTGCTGCCTAAACCATGGAGCTTCAGGGTCTGTCTGCCCAGCACCCCTCCTTCTGGCTCTGAAGGAACTCCTGCCCTAAGGTGGTACTGCCCTGGGGATGCCCCGGGCAGAGCCCTCCCTCACCTCAGCAGCGAGTGCAGGGTGCAGGACCAAAGCAAGCCCTCTGCATCTTTTCTGGAATAGTGTGGGGAGCTTGGCAGAGGGAAGGTTGGGTGTCACCAAGGAAACTAGGGAGGAGGGGTTGAGGTGCTGGCCACCAACCTGCTGATCACACGGAAAGGGCTAAACGTGAAGACCCTGTAAAGCTGAGAAGGGGAGTCAGGATACAAGACAGAGAGGGAGCTCCCTGGTGGTCTAGTGGTTAGGACTTGGTGCTTTAACCCCTGCAGCCTGGATTCAATCCCTAGCCTGGGAACTGAGATTCCCCCCCTCAAGCTGGTGCTCCTTGAAGCAAAAAAAAAAAAAAAAAAAGTACAAGACAGAAAGAGCCTCCAGGACAATGTTTGAGCTCCTGGATTGAGCAGTGTCTAAAACATTGCCAGACATGCCAGGTACCTGAGCAGGACCCTCCTTTTTCTGCTATGATGGTTTAAGTTGGTTTTCTGCCACTTATCACTAACAACCCAGATAAACACACCTATTCAAAACTGCATCATGCATAACTTCAACCTCAAAATAGCCTTCAGATAATTCCATAAGGTGGACCCAAGCAGCTTTGACCAGTCACAGCATGGAAAAAATGGCCTTTCCCAAATAAATATGCCCTAAAGTCTCCTGTCCCATTACCCCAAATACACAACAACATTCACAGCCCTGGTCAAAGGCCTGCACTCTCACAAAACTTTCTCACACATCTCCAGGGGAAAAAGGTTTTACAGAAAAACTTCCTAGGAGTTCGCTCTGTGGCTCAGCAGGTTAAAAACCTGACTAGTATCCATGAAGATGTAGGTTCCATCCCTGGCCTCACTCAGTGGGTTAAGGATCCAGTGTTGCCACAAGCTGCAGGGAAGGTGGCAGATGCTGGTATTGGTGGGGCTGTGGAGCAAGCCAGCAGCTGCAGCTTCTATTCGAACCAAAGCCTGGGAACTTCCATATGCCTCTGGTGTGGCCCTAAAAAAGCAAAAAGCAGAAGAAAAACTTCCTAGACAGAGACAGGCTCTCTATGCCTCCCAAAGACCATTACTTGTAGCTTTTGCTTTTGCTCTAACTTTTTTCAGGCAGTCTCCTCATATAATTCAAGTGCGAGTTTTTACTGAGCAGAAGCCTTAGGCATAACAGGTCATCAATGAATAATTGAAATGAGTAATCCTAAACTGGCAGCCTTCCATTTCCTGATGAGGACGGCACGTTTAATCCAAAGTCTGTCTCCCTTTCCCATAAATGTATCACATTAATGTTTCTCTGAATTATAAGAGTAAATAACTCAATTACCATGACCATGGGCATGGGGACGGCCTTGATGTGCTGGAGAGACTCTGGGCTCTTTCAGTATTTCCCACAAACCAGATAAATGAGAAGGCTCTTGGGAACAAATGCACCCCTGCTAATTCAAGCTAAAAAGCTTAACTACTCCACAGGCACCACTAGGTCCAAACTTTCAGCCACAGCAACCAAGTCAACAGCAAGGTCTCCATCGACCTGTCCAGGTCCTTGCTCTCCCACCCTTGCTCAAACCCACTGCTTCGTTTTCCAGATTGCTCAGGGCAGGGGTGGAGCAGCAGAAAAATCCTGACATTGCATGTGGTGAACAAGCCTCTCCTCTACCCAGTGTGCAAAAAGAATAATAATATAATTCTTCTTATGTTATTATTAATGATAATATAATTATAATCCTTATATTCTTAATTCTTATATTCCTCTTAATAATAATATATTACAATCCTTATATTCTTAATAATATAATTCTTATCTAATATAATTCTTATTATCACTAATATTATATTATTAATATAATTACAATTTTATATTCTTAATAAGATAATTATTATATTCTTCTTGTTAATAATAATATATTATAATCCTTATATTCTTAATAACATAATCCTTATCTAAATAATTCTTATTATTATTAATATTATATTATTATTAATATAATTATACTTCTTATATTCTTAATAATGTAATTCTTATACTCTTATTATTATTAAAGAACAATAACATAATTTTAATGTGGGGACTGGGAACAATTTTACTAACAGAACCATGGATGTGATGAATTCATGGGCGTCTCCATAAGCATGTCGATCCAGGGGCAAAAAAAATAAATAGGACATGGCCTGTACAATTGAGACAGGTTCTTTCATCATCATTTGATAGTTCTGCTTTATCCCCTGTGTGGAGACAAGCAAAACATTTACAAATAAGAAGATGTCATTTGCAAAACATTACGAATAAGACGTCATTCTATAAAAGGAGTTCCCATTGCAGCTCAGCAGTACCAAACCCAACTAGTATCCATGAGGATGTGGGTTCGATCCCTGGTCCCACTCAGTGAGTTAAGGATCTGGTGTTGCCATGAGCTGCGGTGTAGGTCACAGATATGTCTTGGATCTGGCACTGCTGTGACTAAGACCCCTATCCTGAGAACTTCCATACATATGTCACAGGTGAGGCCCTAAAAAGGCAAAAAGAAAAAAAAAAAAGAAGAAGAAGAAGAAAAAGATGTCATTCCTTAAGGTTTGTTATCCTAAGAGTTGAGTATTGATCCAACCTTGGAGCACCCATGACTGAATGGAGCCTGCTTGCCATCCTGTGGTATGCTACATTCTTAGGACAGGTTGAATAAAAGTCTAACGTAATGATGTTATGATGTCATTTTAAGACTGGGGTGGCTGGTGGAGGGGGGGGATCCTCTATCATAAAGCAGTAGTTATGAAATCAATGAAGAAAGGAAAGAAGAAAGCACATTTGCAAAATTCAAGTACATTCTCTAGTTTAAAAACAGGTGCCATTAGCAACCATAATAAGCTAAAGCTAAGAAATCTAAAATCAAATGAAAGACTACCGGTGTCCATAAAAGGAAAAAAAAAAAAGCCCCAAATGATAACCTTGCTAGTAGTGCTGTCTTTGTTTTCTGACAACGAAAGGGAGAAAACTCATTATGAGATGAATTTCTTCCTTAAATCACACTTAAATTATTACTAGCATAATGTGCAAGACGGAAATCTATGATAGCTGAGAAAACCAGACAGAAGGAAAATGAGGGAGAGAAAATGAATTGGTATAGATTTGTCTGGGATAGGCTTGACCACATCTAGCACAGAAATAAATCTGACAGAGCAAAGTTACATAATAACTATGTTGTCATGTTTGGGGAGGAAAGGAAAGTGTAGCAGCGGATACGCATCAAATATTTAGTAAGTGGTTAAGGATGTATTTCATTGAAGCCCTATTACTTCAAATTGTTCAGATTTGAAACAATGACGTGCCTACTCAACTGAGATGTACATTTTTACTTGACATACTTAAAAACAGAAGATGCAAAGATAACCCCTGTAACTGAGACACACTTCAGGAGTGGACGTCCAATAAGCCATGGATTAATAGTTCATCTGACATTTTCATTTTATGTAGACAAGTACATGATCTCCGCAATGCCTCCAGGATGGAGTTCCTAAAGGGAAGAGCAGCTGAAGGAAACCAGCCCCATCTCAACAGGCTCTGATTTCACACGATGACAGAGGACTTTCTCTGACCCGAGTATTCCAAGTTCCCAGGAAGAGGTCCCGTGTCATCACACAAAATTAGAAAACTGAAGAGAAAAAGAAAATGGAGCAAAACATTAACTCACAAGTAACCAGCTATCCTGAATGACTGAAGTTTACTTACTTATATATACATGTACATACACTTGTGTGTATAGAAATGCATACACACACACAAAAGTAGGTAAATCAGTCCTCACTACCACCAGAATAAACTTTGTTTAAGAAAGAAAAAAGAAAAGCATTAACAGACATGACCAAGTATTCTGGGCGTGGTAACCTCTCTCTTCTGGAAACACTAAGAAGAACACACCTTTGATACCTCACACATAGAAAACAAAGGAAACAACTGCCTAACCAGCAAGCCATAAAGCTAAAACACTGGGGACACAGGAGTGGATGACATTTTGTCACACAGAGCATAACTGCCTTCACAACCCACTTGATGCTGTCCTTTATACTGGACACACACACACACACACACACACACACAACTCCTATCAGGAAAACCACTGGTCAGCTTTTTAAGCTAAAATTGACCAAGGCTGCAGTTAGGGTTGCTGGAGTGGCTCGGCACAGCTGGCGACAGGGACTGCGATGGAACAGGAAACAGACCTATAAAGGCCAGGTGACCAAAGAAGATTATGGGACCACAGCAGGACCTGGGGTGGGAGGGGCTGGGCAGCCATAGTTCACAACTTTTTTGTTACCTTTAAAATACAAGAAAAAAATATACTTTGACAGGAGTTCCCATTGTGGCTCAGCAGGTTAAGAACCTGACTAGCATCCATGAGGACACAGGTTTGATCCCTGGCCTTGCTCAGTGGGCTAAGGATCTGGCATTGCTGTAAGGGGTAAACTGGAGATCCACTGGCCTCCTGGAAGCTCATCTGAGCATTGCTGTGCTCAGATCTGGCATTGCTGTGCCTAAGCTGGCAGCTGCAGCTCCAATTCGACCCCTAGCCTGGGAACTTCCATATGCTGCAGGTGCAGCCCTAAAAAGGAAAGAAAAGAAAAAAAAATGTTTAACAATTTGATTGAAAAAAAAGCTACTAAATTTATAAACCCATTACTCTCAGAGTAATCATTCAAAGTACTGTCCGTATGTCTTGCATAACATAGCAGGCACTGATTTAGATATTCAATGAAAAATTCTACTGTCCACCCCAATGGAAGTCCCTCTGTCCAGTGACCCTCACCCATCTCACCTGCCCCCACACTGCCCAGTCCGATGTTTGATCCATCTCATTTCTGGAATATTCAACTAGTACAAATCAGGTCTAGCTCCTGCTGCATTGAGCCCCTTCCCCATACATCTTAAAGCCACTAGTCCTCAAAGGGGTAAAACTGGGGATCCGCTGGTCTCCTGGAAGCTCATCAACTGGACCTACGAGGTCACACCACTTTCACAGTAACCGTGAAACACAAATTTGTCTGTGTCCATAGCAGGAAGTAACAAGAGGCAAAAGTACTAACACCTTAGCACAGAGCAAGGCAGTGACACCCACCTGTACTAGTAACTGCAGGTGAAACAAAGCAGATAAAACAAAGCAGATAAAACGATGGGCTCGATCAATGTCCTTGGTGAAGAAGTAAAATTATTCATTTTATCAAAGCTCCATCCTTGAGTGCACACTTTTTAAGATTCTGTGCAATGAAAACAGAGTGCACAGAAAAAGCCCTGTGCCGCATGTGGCTGGGGCTTCCAGGAAAAGCACCTGGGAGATGAGCTGTGGGCAAATGAGCCACTATGTCATGAAAATCACCTTTGACTTGAAAGCACAATGTAAAAACTGTGATTATTCAGACATGGCTCTCTGGAAGAGATTTTATATAAGGGAAATAAAATGGGCCTCTTTTCAAGGAAAGTATTGACAAAATAAGATTCAAGACTTTAATGCAAAAATTAGACTTTTTGAAAACCAGTATGTCCATGTTCACTGTGAAGATGACAACTTTTCTAATTGGCAATATAATGTGTTTTAAGTTGCAAAATGAAACACATCAACATTTGGTAGAGTTTCCAAATGACCATGCATGATTTTTTTTTTCTTGGTCTTTTTAGGGTTGTACCTGCAGCAAATGTAAGTTCCCAGGCTACAGAGCTGTAGCTGCCGGCCTACACCACAGCCGCAACAACTCGGGATCCAAGCTGTGTCTGCAACCTACACCACAGCTCACGGCAATGCCGGATCCTTAACTGAGAGAGGCCAGGGATTGAACCCACATCCTCATGGATATTAGTCTGGTCTGTTACCGCTGAGCCACAACAGGAGCTCCATGCATGATATTTAAAATCATACAGGGAAGAGAGTTTTAAAAGTTCATAGACAAGGTTTCAGGATCTACCTCTCAACCAATCTTTCAGAAACTACTAGTTGTTTCATGTAGTATCAAAAAAGCAGACTCCACAATGACCTAAAATGAAATTAAAACACTCCCCGCCTTTTGCATCTACATATCTGTGTGGGCCTGGATGTTCTTCATATATTGGAACCAAAACAATGCATTAGATCAGAATGAATGCAGATATAAGAGGAGACCCTGGCAGTTTTCTAGTAAGCCAGATATTAGGGATATTTGTAAAAAATGATAAAACATACTTCTCAATAAGGTTTCTTCCATTATGAAAAAAAAAAACAGTTATTTTTCATTAAAGTGGTATTTACATTACCATGTAGTTGGTTTTTTTTAATTTAATAATTTTTTTTTAATCTCTTGGGTTTTATTTCTAGTAGAATAAACATCAATAGACAGAAGCCAGAGAATCAAAAGCTCTTTGGAGTCCTCAATACTTTTTTTAAGAGTATAAAAGTTCTGGGACTAAAAGCTTTCAAAAGGAAGTTTTAGATGGCAAGTCCACCAAGGAAACAAATTTGATAAATAAAGCAGGTAAATGAAATGAACATGTCTTAATCATCAGATGACAATACAAAAAAGAAAGAAAGAAAGAAAAAAAAAAGAGTCCCATTTTAACTCAGCCAGATACACATTTATTGAGGTTTCTCTTTAGAGACAGACAAATAGGTAAAGTATTTAAACATTTGGGTCTCCATTAATCTTCCATCAGTTTCCCAAATGACTAGTCTTGTATGACACTACAGTTAACACCGTATGTAAATCTGCCCAATTAGTTCACTCATACTTGTACATTCTCCCAAATTCACCAACATTCACTGCACTGTCTTTTGCCACCACTGGCTGAAAGACTTCTCACTGAATTATTGATTTTCTGCCAACTAATTACCATAGTAAGATTCAGTTGAGCTCATCCCGGCAGCATTTTTTTTTTTTTTTCAGCCTCATGTCTCTGGTACCCTTTAGCCCCTGTTGGGGAAATGAAAATAATTGGAAACCTAAGAATGAGATATATCCTGATTTCTAAAAATACCCTTGGCATTACTAGCAAATAATCCGCTTGTCAGACACTTCATTGGGCAAAGGCCTATTTTCCACTGGCTTCCAGACTTTGCTGTTTTTCACTCACATCTTCCCTCCGTTCTCTGACAATTCAACAGCTTTCCTATGTGATCTTAGAATAAATTAGTGTTACTGAGCCCAGCCTACGCCTGGTTAGCTACCTTCAGGTATATGCTCTCACTCATAAAAGAGGCATGCTTGAGGTGCAAGAACAGTAAGGGGAAAAAAATTCATTATCACTGGAAAGTGGGAGTCTCAGGGAAGGAACAAAGAGGTTCTAATTCCTGGAGTTCCCGTCATGGTAGAGCAGAAATGAATCTGACTACCATCCACAAGGACGTGGGTTCGATCCCTGGCCTCGCTCAGTGGGTTAAGGATCTGGTGTTGCGTGAGCTGTGCTGTAGGTCGCAGACGCGACTCGGATCTGGCATTGTTGTGGCTGTGGTGTAGACCGGCGGCTACAGCTCTGATTTGACCCGTAGCCTGGGAACCTCCATATGCTGTGAGTGCAGCTCTAAAAAGCAAAAAACAGATTCTAATTCCTGACACAACACTTGCATAGCTAAGTGGACCCTCAAAATCACTTACTCTAGGAATAAGACTCCCAAGAAAACAGGAAGTTCATCTCTGCACCAGAAAAGCCTTCCTCTACAGCCCTCTGAACACACCTGCAATCTACTGATTCAAGTCTCATGGGGGCCCAACCCCCCCATCTCTTCTCCCTGCCACCCCCGGGACACCTTGTGGGACAGGACCTTATCCTCACATCCCCATTCCCACATTCTCCCAGCCCTATCTCACAGGTTCTATCAGGCAGGCTATTCAGAGCCTCCAAATTTATCTTAAGAATGCCCAGAATGACTCTCCTTGATGTCTTGAAAAACGTGGCTGTCACCAGTTTGAGCAGCCGGGCTTAGGAAGGCTCAGTTTATTTTGGTGCACACTGGAGTAGGGGGAAAGGGAACAACTGAAAACAAAGTTGAAAACCCAAAGGAGAAAGAGACGAACACAAGAAAGACAACTGGCCGAAAGCATCAACACGAACAAAACGGAGAGACATTCAGAGTTCAAACACATTCTCTTCTGGAAAGAGGAAGCTATAGAGAAAAAAAGCACATAGGACTTGAGGGCAGATGCTAATTCAGGCCCCAGCCCCACCAACTTCCTGAGAAGGAGCTTTTGGCTCCATGGAGCCTGCAGCATGGGGCCCAGCCTGCAGGAGTTGTCACTCACAAGGCCAAGTTCACCCAGCCTCCCTCCACTACTTGCACCACCACAAAAAAGACAAAAATGGGAGTTTTCACTGTGGCACCATGGGTTAAGGAGCCAACGTTGCAGCAGCTGTGGTGGAGGTCACAGCTGTGGGTCAGAGTCAATCCCTGACCAGGGAACTTCCATATGCTGTACCTGCTGCTGAAAAAGGCAAAAAAGAAAAAGAAAGAAAGAAAAAAAGAAAGAGAGAGAGAGGAAGGAGGGAAGGAAGGAAGGAAGGAAGGAAGGGAAAGAAAGAGAGAAAGAAAGAAAAAAAGAAAGAGAGAGAGAGAGAAAGAGAGAGAAGAGAGAGAGAGAGAGAGAGAGAAAGAGAAAGAAAGAAAGAAAGAAAGAAAGAAAGAAAGAAAGAAAGAAAGAAAGAAGGAAAGAAAGAAGGAAAGAAGGAAAGAAGGAAGAAGGAAGGAAGGAAGGAAGGAAGGAAGGGAAAGAAAGAGAGAAAGAAAGAAAGAAAGAAAGAGAGAGAGAAAGGCAGGCAAAATAGTCACAGTATCAAACAGCAAATTCATTACCAGGCACTGGAGGAAGCAAACTGCACAGAGTAGTCGCCCTTGGAAGAGAACTGAAATCCATCCATTTTTTTTTTTTTTTTTAACACAGTAATACAAACAGGAACGGCTGTGCTTTGTATGGGTTTCCTCAATACAGTTCAGAGCAAACAAAAGGTACTAACCCTGCATGAAGTCAAAGGTCTACTTAAAGGCGAAGCTGGCAAATAGGAACGCGACTCACTCAGGGGGGCGGGTGTTTTCTGGGGACGATGGGAGAGGGCTGGCCATCCCTCTCAGCCCTGCTGGACCCTCTAGCACCCTATGTGATGGTATCGCCCCAAAGGGGAATGAGGAGAAAATAGCCAAGGGTATTTGAATGGAAACACTTAGTAAAACATAAATGAGTGACTCTGTCTATTATAAAAATATTTCACACGTGATTCTCTACTTCCCTGACCAAACTGGAAAATAATCCAACTGTTTATATTTCGGGGGAGGAGGGTTTTTTTAATTAAAAAAAAAAAAAAAGTATTGAAATTTTCCACATCGGTCAGCAGGGGGTGGGGATCATCCCTGAGCAGGGGACCAGCTGGTCCTGGGCTGCCGGTCACCACCTGATCTACCCCAGGTCTACCCTGGGCACAGAGGACCGGTGGAGCCAGTTGGGGTCTGGGTGCTCCAGCTGGACCCGACAGGACAGCAGGGAGCTGGGGGACCTGCCACAAAGGCTCTCCTGGGCCAGCTGCCCCCATCAGGGCACAAGGATGCAGCTGCCTCCAGCTGCGTGGTCAGGCAGACAAGAGCTTAACCTTTAACCCAGAACTGCTTGACCGTCTGGCACCTCTGTCTTTGGGCTGGTTTTTACCTTGAAGCTCTCTCAGTGTAGTTTATCCACTGGCCTGGCTTTCTCCCAGCTTCCCAGACTCCCTAGGGAGGCCACACCAGGACAGAGTCTATGAAGTCAAAAAGATAACAGTACTTTAAAGAAATGAGAGGGGCAAATGCTTCAGAGTCCTTGTGCCAAAACACTCCAAGCGGACGGGGAAGTTGGTGTACAGAGGTTATTTCTACTTAAACAATTGCTGAGCTGGGGCTACAACTCCAACGTATCCTTTAGGGCAGGGGAACCAAAGTCACAGAAAAAGTTAATTTACTAGAATATGCTAAGACTCTTCTTTAAGAAAAAAACAGTGGAAATGCCAACAGTGCAGTCCTCGAACCCCACCTACCAGGAAGGGCCACTCCCATGGTACCTCTAGAAAGACTGTCCTCCTGATTCTAGGAGCTGAGCCCTTTCCCACTCATCAATGCTGGAAAGAGGCCCCTGGAATCAGGGGGGAAAAGGATGACTGTTAGCTATTTCCACCAACTTACTCCTGAAAATAAACCTCCAGAGAAAGAGAAGGAAAAGAAGTCAGATTATCAATTCTTAGACACAGACGCACACACACTCTCTTAGAGGCTGTCTCACAGCAAGAGAATATTTAGCACAGACATTTGCAGACACTTACTGTCTGAATTAAAATGGGAAGCTGCAGAGATGGAAGTCGGTGAATAATTAGCAGAGAAGACAATTTGACTCTGCTCTCTGCCAGATACAATTACTTTCACTCCCTCTCCAGAGGTAAACACATCTAAACTAGTAGAGCTGAATGGGACCACCTGCCAATTGCTTTTCTTCTCTTTTTTTCTTTTTCTTTTTTATCTTTTTAGGGCCATACTCCTGGCATATGGAAGTTCCCAAGCTAGGGGTCAAAACAGAGCTACAGCTGCCAGCCTACACCACGGCCATAGCCACAGCTAGGCGGAATCTGAGCCATGTCTGCAACCTACACCACAGCTCATGGCAAAGCCGGGTCCTTAACCCACTGAGCGAGGCCAGGGATCGAACCCATGTTCTCATGGATACTAGTCAGGTTCATTACTGCTGAACCATGACGGGAACTCTGCCACTCGCCTTTCTAAAATGATTTTGGCCACCTAAAATGCTCATATCTTTAAAGAAAAGAGTCATAGTCTATTATAAATTAAGTCTGCGGGTCTTAAATCAAAATGACCTCGGGTTTATGTGTGAAAATAAGATAAAGGCTGATTTATCTGCACACTCCTGGCCCTAAGGCATCAGAAGACTAAGAAAAACTTTCTGAATCATCCAAGAAAGGAATGTTTATGGTTGACCAAAAATTTGGTCAACTGATAAGTTTTCTAGAGTTTAAGAAAAAAAAATTCTTTTCCAGAACCTTTCTAACCATTCCTTAAAGTCTTAAAGATTCTTAGGAAACGAGCAACAAGACTAATTTCTTGTATAAAATGAAAATGAGCCCTAATATTTCAAATTTCACTTTATCCTTTCCATATGTTCATAGAAAAAGAAAAAAAAAAGAAGTGAAAATGCCTTTCTTTCCTTAAATCCTGTATTTCAGACTTTTCTATTGTATAACTAGAAAAACAGAAGAGAAGGCAAAGTTAGTCGCAAGTAATAAAAATTAGAATTCCTTGTAATTCTTCCCTTCAAGAGAGTCTCAGTTTTATGTTTTTATTTTATTTATTTATTTATTTATTTATTTATTTGCTTTTTAGGGCCGCACTGGTGGCATATGGAGCTTCCCAGGCTAGGGGTTGAATCAGAACTACAGCAGCTGGCCTACACCACAGCCACAGCAACACAGGATCCAAACCTCATCTGCAACCTACACCACAGCTCACGGCAATGTCAGATCCTTAACCCACTGAGCAAGGCCAGGGATCGAACCCGCAACCTCATGGTTCCTAGTCGGATTTGTTTCCGCTGCTCCACAATGGGAATTCCGAGTCTCAGTTTTAATAGCGGCCCATTCCTAGGGTTGAACCTATGCAGGTAAATCCAAATTACTCAGGAAACTCAGGCACCAATGACACGCAAAATGACACAGAGGGCACCTCTTCTCAGGGGCAGCATAAATGACCACATTTCATATCACACACTTAACAGCAAAGAGGAAAACCAGACTTTCAAGAGAAACAAGATCCTTTTCTCAAAGTTCAAAATCAAATATTCTACTTTCTCACAAAGATGTCTTTAAAATGTTCCCTTGAGTTATCTGGTCAAACTCCTGTCTGACAGTCAGGAAATGTCCATTTGCTTGACAGGAGCATGACGAATGGGCCACGTCACAGAGGTCCTGCTGTGGCCCAGGCCAGGCTGCCTGCATTCAGCCTGCATCAACCCATCTTTCCTGAATTTCCTGAGCATTGGTGGGACAGTAACTAGAGGAGTTTCTTTGAAGCCCTGACCCAGAGACTACATTACATTTTTCTAAAAAGTAGTTCTGTAAACTAAGGAATTCTGAAATAACTCATAGGAAAGATTTACTGTCTCTAGGGTGCTTTTCATAACATGATTTATTATGGCTTGACTGCACTGATTAGGGAGAAACGTTCCCAATGATATATACAACACTGCAAGGCATCCTGAAAGTTAGCAGAGTGGCAAGAATTTTCCAACAAATTGTCAAAATCAAGTGAAAAGACAGAAATTTCTCAGAAAACAGAGAACATAAAGATATCCCACTAAAAAAAACAAAAACAATAACAAAAAAACAAAAAACAAAAAAACTCCTGTGAAATAAGCAATATTTGTGAAACCAGAATGATGCTCTTGCACATATTTGGACTCCCAGACCTACGAGGGGTTTGTTCTCTGTGGACACGTCAAGGGCGGAGAACCTGCCTGGGCAGACACGCCAGCTCGTCTGAATGGTCAGGGCTAACCCGCACAGGCAAGGTCAGGCCCTCTGTCAGCCCAGCTCAGCTGCTGCCCTGACCTCCTCCCCAAGGGTCTGACCTCCGACCCTCAAGCCTCCAGCCTCCCATCAACTTCAGGGCTGGTCCCAGTCCCATTACTTCTCAAAGACCCCTCCCCTCCCATCTTCCAACCACCCCACTCATTCACCCCCTCCACGTTAACTCCGTAAAATCAAGTCGAAAACATGAACCAAAGGAGAAGGAAAATGTAGCCAAGTGGCAAGGCTCATGAAGGTGGCTGTGGGGGGGAAGTGAATGAGTAAAAATGAGCACTGGGTGCTGGGAAGAGAATGTAAACATAAGGAATGGAGTCTGAGGGGCTGGTGTCCAAGATCAAACATCAGGGAAGACTCCAGCCAACACCCAGAGGCCCAGGGCCCAGTCTCACGGTGATGCCACTCTGTGCTCCTGGCCACACACTCCTCCTGGAGCTCCATCCTTACCCGCCTCCTGGAAGAACCACCCTGGACCAGCGCCAGTTCAACTGTCCCCTCCCACAGCCTTGTTCTAACTTATCATCTCTCAGACCTCAGGGTCCTGCTTCCACTGCCTCAGGACACCAAAACCTACAGATACTCAAGCCCTCCCAGGACCCTCGGATCCTGAGCCCACTGTAGGCCCTTTGAGGTTTCAGGAACAGCAACAGCTCCAATGTTCTCACTCAAGTTTCTCCCAGGCTGTCAACCCTGCGTGACCCAAGTCTCATTAATTTAACAAGCCCTCGCTTAGAGCTGCTCAGAATTGTTTCTGAAATCACCTCTTGCCATCCAACTTTTTACAAATGCAAGTTCAGAGGTGAGGAAGCGAGGTTAGCCAAAACACCCGGAAGGACAGCTCCTGTCTGGGCGGGGCAGCCCTCAGGGCCAAACAGGCCCCCTCCCATTACATCAGAATCTCTGGGGTGGGGCCTGGGCACCCTCCCATGATTCTAGTGTGTGGTTAAGTTTGATCAGAGTGAAAAAGCACTAGCAAAGGACACGAATGGCTGACCTGGGAGCGGCCAGCTCCCACCGAGCACTGACCCTGTCCTTCCTAGCATCACCGCTCTGACGCCTTTCAGCGGCCCCCTGGCTCAGTAAAAATCCATCCAGCTGGAGGAAGTGACCGGGTGACTGGCCAGGGAGGGGTCGAGCTGGGGGCTCAGGGTCATTCCTGGTACCACTCCCATTCATTCCTACAAAAATCCTACCCCCATCTCATTGAATTTCCAGTCCGAAAAGCACAAAGCCTGGGTGGCCGGGGGCGGGGGGGGGGGCCCTTACTCATATCAAGTGGCCAAGAAAATTAACCATGTAAGAGAAACATGCCCAGGACGGGGTCTCGAAGTACAACTGAAGATCTAGGGAGACGTTTCAGCCCCAAACAACCGCCCTCCCCCAGCCCCCACCCCAAGCAGTGGAGGAGCAGGTACAAAGGACAGGCAGAGGTCAGGAGCACATCACCTTTGTGCTCAACTGTCACCGCTGCCACTGGGCGGATCCTGGCCCCTTTCAGCTGTCGCCTTCCTCACAAAGGAGAGCAGGCCAGCAGCCCGCACTCTCTCCCTGCTCACTAACTAATCTTATTCTCTCCAGCTCGACGACGCGGGCTTGAGGTCTTAGAAGTCATCTATTGTGCTGACTCCCCACAATAGGGGTTTCAGAACCCTGACGTCCATCTAAACCGTGTCAAGGAACTTTTCAACCCAGGGAGGGAGGGGAACTACGGTCATATACATATTTCCATCCTTCGGATTAGAGTCTGTGCGGTTCATGACCCTCCCCCTTTTTTCCAAATAATATGCTCTCTTGAAAAAAAAAGAACACTTGGGAGTTCCCTTCGTGGCTCAGCGGTTAACAAACCCAACTAGGAACCATGCGGCAGGTTCCATCCCTGGCTTCGCTCAGTTGGTTAAGGATCCAGCGTTGCAGTGGCTGTGGTGTAGGCTGGCAGCTGTAGCTCCGATTGGATATGGGAACTTCCATATGCCGTGGGTTCAGCGGCAAAAAAGAACACTTGACTTTTAGAGATACGTGAAATCTAACTTTTATTCTTTGAAGTATTTCGAAGGAAAAAAACACTCCTAATTTCATTATGAATGGATCCACAAATACTAGCAAAGTAGGCATTAACTAAGTCTGTGTAAATATCAACACTGACTTCCGCAGGGGCTGGCAAGTTCCATTACCCTCAAATTCCACTGCTGGGAAAGGTACCTCCCTTGCTGTTTTCAAAACTGCTGATTCCATAACGATGCCCGCAGAATGCTGCCATCATAAAGAAGGGATCACAGCAGGACCTAAGTTGGGGATGGGGGTGAGGGGGTGACTGGACACAGTAAGGGGAGAAGAACAGCAAGAAAGGTTTTCCTTAAAACCAAGCAGATTCGGGCAAGTCTTGAAGTAGGGGTACTCGTGCTCAATTCAGGCAACTCCGGAACGCAGCGTAACATACTGAGTTCACTTCTCTCTCCTTGTCCCTCCCTCCCTCTCCCCCACCCACCCACACACCCACACCCCCCCCACACACACACACCCTTTTCCTTCATGAGAAAGCACCAAGCAGAAACAGCACCCGCTAGAAGATTCTTCCAGCAGTCACAAGGCTACAGGAAAACTGGCCCCCATGTTTGCCGTACATGAAATGAACCCCAAGCTTACACAGCCCCTGGTTCCTAGTTTGCTGAAAGTAACCCAAAGGGAGAGCTCAAGTAAAATAGAGTAGAGGTTGGCCCCAAATCACAGACAAGGAAGGACCGTAACACAACTCTTTGATCACTGAACGCACTTATGCCAACAGGAAACATTCAAAATTGGTTCCAGGAAAATAAACTGTTAAAACACTGCTTGTTTCATCTTTTGGGAGTTAACATATATTCTAAAGTCCCCGTGTTCAATATGGAGAAAGGCTGCTTCCCTATTTGACTTCAAAAAATCATCTATGATATATAGGTTTATCTACTTGGAGAAACAGAACCTTGTCCTGTTTTTTGGTTTGTTTGGCCGCACCTGCAGCATGCGGAAGTTCCTGGGCCAGGGATCAAACACAGCAACAGCAGTGATGGCGCCAGATCCTTAACCTATTGAGCTGCCAGGGAACTCCATAACATTATCATTTGTAACACTGACACAGTCACTAGAGGAAAAAGGTTTGTAAGGAGTTCACTGTCAGTGAGGAGTGCTTCTTTCCATCTCTTCCTGGGTGGGGCTCCACTATGTCACTCTAGAATCCCTTCACTCCCAAGGTGGAGGGACTGGCCTGATAGAACAGCAGCTCCCCCAGGGCCCAGGCCCCCAAGCGGTCCCCATGCTGCCCAGACCTGGCTGGGGACATGGCCTAACCCTGAGACTGTCAACAGAGCCATTTGTTTTGGACCCCAATCTGAGCCTGCCAACTGAACCTGTCCAATAATAAATGAGTATCTCAGCCTCTACTTCTTTTTATAGTTCCCAGCTCTGTCAAAGCCTAAGCAGAAAAAGGGAATGCTACTTACTGTGCCTGCCAGAGATGCCGATATCTGTGAATGGGTGACAGCACATCAATTTCATTTCCCAAAAGGACACCACAATCTAATATTCTTGAGATTGTGACCACAGCTAAAATTAAAATGTGGTATCGATAGAAATACATACACACGCCCCAATCAGGATACCTGAATTTGCATCACGGTTGGTTTATTGAAATATATTAGCTATGCTTGCAATTGAAAAGAAAATACTCATATCCTCATTCATTTCACAAAACTTTGCTGACCGCCCATCATGTCCAGAAATGTGCTGGAATTCGAGGCTCTAGGAGACAGGAAGGCAGCCTCCTGATCTCTGGCCCCAGAGCATGTGGTCCCACAGGGAACAGAGGCAAGTCCCTGGCAGGCGCAGTGAGTTGCAGAAAGTGCCAAGGGGAGAAGATGAGGATGCTCGGGGAGAGAAGAGCTGAATCCAAACCTGAAAGGGGGTCAGGAAAGTGTTCTCAGCCCGGGAGTTTGTTGAAAATGGAAGCGGGCCTGGAGGAGAGCATGGGGCAGGGGTGGCAGCTGCTGGGGAGAAGCGCTGCAGGCTGAAGGGTCAGGGTGGGAAGGCACTGATGGGGGATGGTGGGTGTGCAGGTGCTGACAGTGGGTTCAGCAGAAGCCAGGTGACAATAGCCTCTACAGTAGCACTTAGGGGACTTCAAGATGTGGTCCCAGAGTCAGAGAATCTTCAGGCCACTGTTGCAGAGACCGAGACAAGAGAGGCAGCTCCTAGCCTTGTAGTAACAATGAAGACTTTAGAAATTCCAGAGAACCAGAACCCCGCACTGAATTCCTTTTGGACGGATGCAAATAAACACCTCCTTTGAGAAATCTGTTCTCTGCTGTGAGATCACACCTCCATTTTGGTAAAGCCAGACACACCTGCATGTGCACCACAGCAGGTCCTGAAACTGAAAGGCTCGCCGATGACGTGCCTTCAGCCGCAGCCCTGAGCTCTTAAACATTCTTACCTTGCTCTCAGAGTCAAACCTGATCTATTTGGTCAATGTTCCTTTAAAAGAACATTGTCCGGGGAGTTCCCTTTGTGGCTCAGCCGTTAATGAACCCAACTAGAATCCATGAGGATGTGAGTTCAATCCCTGGCAACACTCAGTAGGTCAAGGATCTGGCGTTGCTGTGAGCTGCGGTGTAGGTCGAAGATGCAGCTCGGATCCTGCATTGCTGTGGCTGTGGCATAGGCCAGCAGCTGCAGATCTGATTCAACCCCTAGGCTGTGCCCAACTCAAAAACACCTGTTGTCCTTTGGTTCATCCCTAAGGCATCAGTAAAGGTTGGTGAGCCAGACTGAGAGATGAACCAAGACAGATAGGCCTCAGAAGCATCCCAACCCTGAAACTGTCTCTAGGCTCGTGGGATGAAGGCAGTCACTGAGAGGCCCTCGGTGAAACATGTATCTTCTCTGGCTAGAAGCTGGTCCCTGAATTATGTAATACCTCTGGCCCAAATAAAATACTCCCAAACCTGAGGATTTTCAATCTGTTGACTTAATTTTTTTTTCCTTTTAGCTTTCAGCAACACAGGATCCTTAACCCACTGAGCAAGGCCAGGGATCGAACCAGCATCCTCATGGATACCAGTCGGGTTCTTAACCAGTTGAGCCACAACAGGAACTTCCTGTTGATTTAAATTTACTTCAACAATTGCTGACTGAGCCATTTCCTGGATGACCTGAAATCCATTAGGTCCAGTAATGTTACTTCCCTGAACAAGTCATGAATACCCGCTGGGTGAACAGGACCTGTCACAGGCTTTGATACCTGGACCATCACAGAACCGGGGTGGAGTTCTCCTGGATTTAGGTTACACGGGGCTGCCGCTGGTCCTCTGGAACACAGCAGCTGCTACAAGGCTATGCATCCTGCCGAAGACAGTAACAGCTCCGAGCTGCACAATGGACCTCATCCAAAGGCTGCTTCCTGACACCTTTATCTCCACTAACTGCACCACTTGGCAGGAGTCACAACAAGAGAATCACAGACAGTTTTCCAGTGAAGCTCTGCCAGGAAGAATTTTGGCCCAGGGCAAACTTTTACCTGCTGCAGGAAGTTGCATCACTTTCTGTACACGATCAGATCCAAACATGTTGCCCATTCTGGGGTAGCCCACAGTCCAAGGTGGGCACCCCTGTGTTGCCCACCCTGGGGGGCTCACCAGCAGGAAGCAGCTCCGATGGCTTCTGAGACTTTCAGGGGGTGGCTGCATTGCCCCACATGGCTTTGGGCTCTGAGACAATCCCCCCACACCTGGCCCCCTGCTGCAGCCCCAGCAGAGCCACATAAAATAGCTTTGTGGGAGGCCTGGGCCTTCCACAAAAATGACTGTCACCACACACAGCCAGGCTGGAGGAAGGCCACAACATGATCTTCACAGGCTCTGCAGAAAGCTTTCACCCCAAAAGACTCCCAAACCATGCATTAATCCCTGTCTTGACCCTGGCATTTCCTGTCCAAGGTAAGAAGCATCCTCCTGAATGTGTGTTAGACTCAGACTCATCAGATGAAAATTTTAGCAATAAATGTACCAACAATTAGAAAGCAAAGACTTGGGCTCTGCTGGCATAGATCCAGGGCTCTTGCCAGAACCATGGGCAAAAATCCAGGCCGGAGTTTACCACCTTCCTGCAGGGTACCCTGAGCCTGAACTGGCTCTGAAAGCAGGACTTGGCCTTTGCTGGGTGCAGGCCAGGGAGGCTTGAGAATGTCAAGCTCAGCTCTGGAAGGGGCTCTAAACCTGATGGCCACTCTGAGTCTTCAAACACAGGGGCAGTGTTGGTAAAAGTTATGCTACCACTCCCAAACCAACATCTCCTTGCCTATCTGTGTTTAAGCTGAATTGGGAAGCAGATTTTGCAAACAAAAAAACATTTAAAGCAACTTTACCCTCCTTATTAAGTTAGGGCCAAAATCAACATGCTCTTTTGTTTTCCAATCAAGCATTTCTAACTTATTCTGGTTACTTCAAGCTTGTCAGGGCAGGACCGCCTCACCCGGGCCCAGGCCTGTCCCCCTGTGAAGCGGGGGCTGTGAGTATGCAGGGCTGAGAGGACTGGGCCCCAAGATAACTGAGCGTCAGACTGCTGCTATCTGAAACTAGCTTCTTCTTTTTGTCTTTCTTTTCTTTTCTTTTTTTTTTTTTCTTTTTAGGGCTACACCCACGGCACACGGAAGTTCCCTGGCTAGGGGTTGATTCAAGTTGCAGCTGCCGATCTAAACCAGAGCCACAGCAGCAGCAACACTGGATCTGAGCTAAATGAGTGAGGCCAAGGATTGCCCTCATCCTCATGGATACTAGTCAGGTTCTCAACCCGATGAGCCACAACGGTAACTCCCTTTTTTCTTTTTTTTTTTCCTTCTTTTTTGCCTGGGGTTTCTGTTTATACAATTTCCTAAAAGAGATGCCAACCTTATATAATTTCCTAAAAGAGATGACAACCTTTGTGAAAGAGGGTGCCAGCTGGACGACACAGCGGGGTCTCTCTCCGAGCTGCCCGAGCAGCGGGCAGAGGCTGATCCTGGGCTCCCGGTTCCAGAGCAGGAGTCCATGGTCCCCTGACCATGCCTCCCTCGCAGGAAGAAACAGACATCTCAGGGCACGCACGGCGGTCCTGCACCCCACAATGGGGGACATGAAGGTCTTCCCTGTCCTGTCAAACTGGTCATGTAACACTGGACCAAATGGTGCAGGCCTCCATAAACACAGCTGTTTTCCAGGACAAAAATGCTCCCACGCCTCCCCCAGGCACAAGACAAGGGACCTGCTCCCTGTCGCTGGCCGCACCCAAGGCAAATCCACAGGGGAAGAAAAGGCATCTGCAGGGGTCCTCAGCTGCACCTCTCAGGGAAGCAGTGACCCGAAAGGGAGGCTGCCTGCGGTCACTGCACAGGGAGACACACCTGCTCATCTAGCCACAGCTGAACAGCCAGGGGGCACCCCACCCAGCCCGCCCTGCCCTAGAGCCAAGGTCTCCCAAGGAAGGCGCATAGCCCCCAGGGCCTCAGGAGTCCAAGGGAAAGGTTCCAGGAAAAGCCTGCAGGGCAATGTAAGGGGTCCGTTTCCAGATCCCCGCCCTGCCCGTGCATCCTCCTGAAAGCTGAAGGAAACCCCTGTCTTCCCAATCGCTCCCCCATCACGGAAATCTCATCCTGGTGCCTTGTTCCAGAGTTCGAAACACTGGGACACCAAACAAAGGGGTAATTCAAAACGATGATGACCAGGGCAGTCTCAATAATTAATCATGGCCCCTTGAACTCAGAAAGATTCCTGACTTTATACATCTCTTTTATTTTATTTATTTATTTTTTTAATGTTATGGCCTCACCCAAGGCATATGGAAGTTCCCGGGCCAGGGACTGAATCCCAGCCACTATGATCTACTTGCAGCTGCGGCAGTGCCAGATCCTTTAACCCACTGCGCAGGGCTGGGAATTGGACCTGTGCCTCTGCAGTGACCGGAGCCACTGCAGTAAGATTCTTAACCCATTGCACCACAGCGGGAACTGGTATATCCTAAACATATTTCTGTTAAGGGTTAACATATGGCCCATTTGGGGATGTTCTGGATTCACAGGAACAAAAAAAAAAAAAGGAAAAAAAAATACAAGTTAATGATATATATGAATTATCACCTGGAATGTTTTCCCCAAATGCTAAAATGTTCAAGCCAAGTTAGAGATACACTACAGATAACAAAGATAGCTGAACTATTTACATTTCTTAACCAGACAGTTAAAACTGAAACTCAAAAAATTATTTCAAATTATACTGTCAAAGATTTATTCCAACTAAGTCAATCCTCATCTTACTTTCATCTTGTAAGATGTTTAATATTTTTCTACTTCTTTTTAACAAAAATAAATCATTTGAACCTATGATAAGAAGGGGTGGATGTCGGGAGTTTCTACACAGTGGGTTAAGGATCCAGTGTTGTCACTGCAGCGGCTGAGGTCACTGCTATGATGTGGGTTAGATCCCTGGCCTGGGAATTTCTGCATGCTCCAGGCATGACCAAAAAAAAAAAAAATAGTTGGATGTCATCTTGAAAGCATAGGAGGAACTACATAGTTTTTAAAAGATTATTTCAGACGCTACAGAAAAGAAAACATTGGAAGGTGGTGCTGTAGATGAGACCCTCAAACGGAGAGGCAGGGCAACAAACACAGGGTGAACGCAGTGAGGAAGCACTGCCACCAGAAAGGAGTGATGAGCCTATGAGCCTGAAGGAGGCAAGGAGAGTGCTCTGGAGGATGAGATGGAGAGGGTAAGACACATGGCGGGAGGTGAGCCGGGCAGTGATAGTCAACAGAACCATCCACGGTGGTGGGACTGTCCCATGGAGCTGTCCAATATGGCAGCCACACCCACTCCCAAGGCCAGAACTGCTGCAGCTTGAGGCTGAGGAACTGAATTTTCACTTTCAATTTGCATTGATTTAAATGTAAATGGCCACATGTGGTTACTGAGTACCTTGTTGGACACACAGGCTACAGAGCTGCCTCAGCGTTCTGAGAAGGCTGATCTGTCCTGAAGCAAGACAGGAGCCATGGAGATGAGAGATTCTAGAGGTCTTTCTGAATGAAGCAGAACTGGGAGATGATGGATGTCACACCAACTAGACAGCCGTGGTGTGAGGGCTGAGTTAAGGAGGACGGCAAGCCTGGCCTAACTGGGAGACTAGATTGGTTGCTGATGGTACTGTACTAGAAAGAAGCGAGTGTAGGCCTTCCCGTTGTGGCTCAGAGGGTTAAGAACCCGACGAGTATCCATGGCGATGCAGTCCGACCCCGGGCCTCGATCAGTGGGTTAAGGGATCAAGCACTGCCACAAGCTACAGTGTAGGCTGAAGATGCGACTTGGATCCGGTGTTGCTGTGGCTGCGGTGTAGGCCTGCAGCTGCAGCTCCTATTCGACCCCTAGCTTGGGAACTTCCCTACGCGCCAGGTGCAGCCCTAAAGAGAAAAAAAAGGAAAAAAAAGAAGAGAGTATACTCGGGATTAGTGAGGCAGATAAAAGATCCAGGAGAGACTCTTACCATGAGATGTATCAAGATGACCCAAGGAAGATGACCAGAAGGAAAACATCAGACAGGTAATGATGTCACAGAGACAGCGAGAGAGGCCACCAAGAGGGTGGGGTGCCCCCAGAGGGAAGACAAAAGGAACCCCGACATTTCCAAGGTACTGAGGGCAGGAGAGGCTGGCAACTGCAGAGGAACAATGACCAGAGGCAGACAGAGAGCCAAAGAGAAGAGTGTCAGGGAAGCCAGGGGGAGAGAGATGAGGGTATTCAAATGCGGGTGGGGGGGTGGGGGCACGGTTCCTGAGGTCCAAGCAGTGGGAGTGGCCAAAGACAGGCCCCAGGGCAAGTCTGAGTTACAGGATTCTCGGGAGCCTGGGAACTGCACAGTGCAGGATGGGATGGCGGGGGTGGAGGAAAACAGATGACAGGCAGGAGCAGAGGAAGCGGGGGTGGGGCAGGGACCAGAGGGACGGGTGCACCGGTGGACAATGGGAGCACGGCCAGGCCCTGGGCACTCAGCGCTCCTCTGTTACCTGGGATCATAGGGACTTTTAGATGCACCTGGGGCCCTCAAGCCCTGCTCTAAATAACACCAGCTGCAAGACAACGTCACCGCTCTCACCAAGGCGATTTCTTTTTCTAGGCCTCAACAGAAACCATCAGAAAGGCAGTTACCTATTTTTCTTTTCCTTTTTATTTTATTTTATTTTATTTTTTTATTTTTATTTTTTGTCCTTTTGCCATTTCTTGGGCCGCTCCCAAGGCATATGGAGGTTCTCAGGCTAGGGGTCAAGTCGGAGCTATAGCCACCGGCCTACACCAGAGCCACAGCAACGCGGGATCTGAGCCGCGTCTGCAACCTACACCACAGCCCATGGCAACACCGGATCCTTAACCCACTGAGGAAGGCCAGGGATCGAACCCGCAACCTCATGGTTTCTAGTTGGATTCGCTAACCACTGAGCCACGACGAGAACTCCTTTTCTTTTCCTTTTTAGAAGTTTTATTGAAGTTAAGTTGATTTACAAGGTCATGAGCATGTCTGCTGTACAGCAAAGTGATTCAGTGTACACACATCCATTCTTCTTCAGATTCTTTCCCATATAGATTATTACAGAATATTGGGGAGAGTTCCCTGTGTTGTCCTATTTTTGAGTAAGTAAAAGGGTATCTGGCAAAAAGACACCTTTGAAGTCCAGAAGTTAAGTGATCAAGAAGCTTAATGGACATGATACTCAAGCCACAAAATGTCTCCTGTCACCCTACACCGATCCGTCACCTACGGACTGTTTCTTTGAACACCTGATGAATGGTACTTTTTAAGCAAACGGACTTGATTCCACATGGGGATTAACTACCACAGGCAGAAGGACAGGAGGCACGCAGGGATCTTCCTGACCCCGGTTTAAGATTCTTTGAAGGATTCCAACAGGCTGTTAAGTGTGAGGGAACCTCCCCCACAAGAACTCAGCCAACTTTTTTCAAAGCTACCGTGTCTCCGATGCTCACGGTCACTCATGAGAGGCATATCAATGCTGGAAGAGAAGCTCAGTTTCCTTCACGCTCTGACTCTAACCGGCAAGCAGTGATACTTCTTTTTCTTGCCAGCCCAGCCTCCCCCGGGCCCTGGGGCAGGTGTCTGAGCCCCTCCGCACACACTAGATGCTCAATACTGCCGATGAGGAAGAGTGGTTAGGAGTCACGGGGCACTCACTATGTGCCACGTGCCAGGCAAACACTTCTGCAAGCATCCCCATTGATCTCAGAGACAGCTTTCACAACAGGCTTCATGTCCCCACTTAGAGATAAACTGAGATGCAATTTGCTGCTCTCCAATCAAACTCCAGGTACTATAGGGCCTGAACCGTGGTAGGCAGGTGCTCGGGAGACCAGATGAAGAAAGGCGGCTCCAAACCCACATTCCCTCCTCTAAAATCACACTGACTTGCAAGATCTAATTTTAGAAACTATAATCAAAAAAAAATTTTTTTAAATATGGCATTTCTGATTGCCCACTAATATCCACTACCACTGGCTACACCTATTACACACATGCACTGGCTGTCCCTGCTGTCAGATATGGTCCCTGCTTTCCGACCAGCAGACACAGCACATTCAGAGCACACATCTGGGCCTCAAACCATAGATACTAAAAGCTGACTTGAGGGTTGCTATTGAAACATGTCTCAAAATCATGCTTTCATAAGTCATGTAGACTGATTCACAGAAAGACAATTAGCCTTTGACACTGCACTTAATTTAATAAGCCATTTCAGAATTTTAATAGAAGCACTAACAGGCATGAAAGAAGAATGAACTATTTTTTTTCAGACCTTATAACTTACAAATTAGCTAATTTTTATTTTTAATGTAAATGTCAAAAGGCATAGACTCAAAGGGCCAGCAATTATACTGCTAAAAAAGACATGGATGTTATCTGAGTCAACGTATCTCTGCTCTCACAAATAAGCAAAGAGTATCAATGGTATTTTTAAACTAAATGCCAAAGTCCGGAACTTAACTCTTAGTAATAACTGAGAATGATGTTCCCACTGTTAAAGAAAGAGAGTTGTGAGAATTAAATAATGTATGTAAGAGCAAGTCATTCAGTGCCTTACCAATGAATCATGTCATTAATAGTAAAAAGTAAATTCTCTGAAATTAATTTTATGCCTTTAAAAAATATGTATACTTTATATATACATATATACATATATATGTATTTTTCCTATGCAACAAGTTTAAAGGAAAGAAGGCAGTCAAGAGGTTAAAAAAACACTCAAACAAGATACACGATCAGCAAATAATTTTCAAAGGATATATACCTATATGACACTAAACTAAGATTACGGATGTTTTTATGGTAGAAAACATGTACCAAAAACATATTTATTCATATTTATTAGATGTAACAGATGTTTATAATAAATGTGTCCTAATTACTTGCCTTGAAAACCTCTGGCAAATATAACTCAAAAATACAAATCAAGGAAGATTACATAATACAATAAAATAAATCCCAAATGTATATATTGAACCAAGAAACTATACTGAAACAGACTAATAATTTTAAAAGATACATATAGAATCATATAATGCAAATACTTTAATATCATGTTTGTTCCTGTTACAAAATTAATATGTTCCAGAGGTCCCACTGTGGTGTAGTGGTTAAGGATCCAGTGTTGCCACAGCTGTGACATGGGTTGCAGCTGTGGCTCAGGATCAAACTCTGTCCCAGGAACTTCCACATGTCATGGGTGTGGCCAAAAATAAAAAAAATTAATATGTTCATTTTAGAAAAACAGGAAAACAAACGCAAAAACAAAAGAAAATGGTAATTAGACAAAGCAATAACCACTATAAATTTTTAATGTGTCCTATTCTGTTAATGCATATGCATATTTAATTATCCTATGAAATTGGGATCTATTATGTACACTGCCTAGCAAAAAATTTTTCATTTCATATTCTATGCACATTTTCCCATGTCATTAAGTGGGCTTATAAAACCAGCTATTTAATTGATTTAAATTACTTGATCATATGGAGAATTATAATTTAATGTCTTACTGCCAATATTTTTCCAGTTTCTCACATTATAACTCATACTGCCTGAGCATCTTTCTACATAAATCTTTTGGACCAACTGTGATTATGTCATTGGGATAAATTCCCCACCCCTAATTCCCAGTTATTAACCTTCTACTTCACTAACAACTGCATAGAACTTGGCCCAGCACACTGGAGCAGCTGGAAAACTGAGAGTCAAGGAGGCGGATACCAGCCCTTCCTTTCTCCTGCCTATTGTTAACCTTTGACCCAGTGCCCTGGAAGAGCAGCTTTGTTTAGAGTCTTCAAGCATAGGTGTAGGGTTACCTGGTGATGCTGGCATCTCCTACCCAATACCCCACCTTTCACCTCGGGAGGGGGATGAACAGAGAATATTAGGTATAGCTGCTCACAACAGGCCAAATGTCCAGCAAGAAGTGGGGGCAGAGGACAGACCACCTGCAATAGGCACAGAAGACTCTGAAATCCTAGAAAACAAATGAATGGGTTGGAATCCACAGGCTCGCACCCTGCTTTCAATATTCTCTCTTCTACCCACTCAGCACAACCTCAGCCCATGAGAGGGTCCTCCTCTCATTGAAAAAACCATCTCGGCATTTTGTCTTGTCAGGTGATGCAAGTGAATAAAGGGTTCTCTGTATATGTCACACACCCACATCTCTGTGCATATATCACCAACAAGGGGTGGTCTGCGGGCGGTAGGGGGGCTGACCAGCAGTCCCAATAAAAGAGGCGTGGGCCAGAAATGCCCACCAAGTGCCAGGCAGGCCACCCTAGCCAGAGGGACTATGACATTCCTCTAGCCCATCTTCAATTCACAGCACAAAAGACTCTTCCAATGACTTCCCTGTCCATTGCTGCTTTCTCACTACAGGCCAGTCTTCATGAGGTCACATGTTCCCTAAAGTTATTCCTTGTCCCCCACTTTATGTATGTATTTTTGTTGTTGTTGTTGTTTATTTGGGGACTGTGACAGGTAGAGGCCGTTAGATCTCACTTTCCAATCCAGGGATAGAACCCAGACTGCATTGGTGAAAGCCCTGAATCCTAACCACTAGACCACCAGGGAACTCCCCCATGCCCCCCACTTTAAAGAAGAGGTGGCTGTTTTTCAAAAGTGACCTAATGGCCTGTATTCCACAATTTTAACTGTTTCTCTGAAAGCTTACTCAGGATAATCACCCACATCAAAAGACCTGCAGACCAGTCTGAAAGTTGCTGAACGGGTATGGTGAGTCACATGACAAATCAGGGTCATTAGCAGTATTATGACTGTGATACTTTATAAGGAGTTGTCAACCGTAATACCCAAGTACACAAAATCCAGAAGCCCTTGTGTTTACCAAGAGACAAACCAACAATGGCTTTACAGAATAAATTGCTGGACCTGGCCATTGAACAAGATCAAAGATACATTGTGAAATGTATCATCTGCCTTTTTTGGTCAAAGCTTGAAGTGAAAATACTGAACTTACTGAAAGTGCTTTCAAATCTTTTCCTCCATTTCTATCAGTGCACATACTCCAAGAGAGGGTCTCCCTACAAGAGGGTTATCAAAACAAAAGACAGAAACTATTTAGATGCAGACTATCCCCAGCAAAGAGCAGGTCATCAATCTGACCCTGATTAGATGAATAAGCAAGAAGCCAGCAAGTTCACTTATCACATTATAATCTTTAAATACTGGTATTTGTTCAAAACGAATGAACAGCTTGTTAATACAGGAAACTGCTCTTCTCCACATTACTTTTGTTTGACCACAGTCGCAGAACAAGAAAAAGTTACATGTATAATTGCGTCTCTATTTTAATCTTCTAAATGCACAGTTTAATTGGACAAACTGCACAATTCTTTAAACGTCTTTCTTTGTTCCTATGTTTACTGTGATTTCATTCACAGGAGTGTAATTTTCTGGGGTAAGTCTAAGGCTATCAGAAACATCGGGGAGGAAACAGCCTTGCTTATTTCTGTGGGTTTTTTTTTCTTTTTTCTTTTACTTTTTACTCAAGTATAGTTGATAAACAGCATTGTGCCCATTCCTTCTGTGCAGGCTGTAGTTTTGTTTTTTTTTTTAAATGAAATACGTAAGAAACTCTACTGAGAGATGGCAATAACAAACTGTAAGCTCTCCAGTTACCCGCCTTCAAGCCTTATGAATAAACACAACTCCACACACAACTGACAATAATCAACCCTGACCCCTGGACTGGTCCTGGGCCCTAGACCAGCTCAGGGCTCAGGCCCCTCGGTGTGGGGGCAGAGAAGGGGGCCACTTCCACACCAGTGCCCAGGAACCTGAACGCAATAGAACAGCAGTGTCTGAAAAAAGTAGAATAAAGTGAATACATAAAAGTGAAGAAAATAAAGGCAATACAATGATGTGAGAGCCCCTCTATCCAGGCAGTTACTTCAACCCATATTTCTAAAATGAGTTCATTTTTAAACATCTAAATGTGCTTACAAGAGACCCCAAACACAGAGGGCCACCGATGCTCTCTGACCTTCAGCTTAACCTTCAGCTCCTCACCCAGAATGAGCTGAACAGTAAGCAGTACTTTTTTTTTTTTTTTGCTTTTAGGGCTGCACCTGCAGCATATGGAAGTTCCCAGGCCAGGGGTGGAATCAGAGCTGCAGCTGAGGCCTACGCCACAGCCACAGCAACACGGGATCCAAGCTGCATCTGCAACCCACACTGCAGCTCGAAGCCATGCCAGATCCTCAACCCACTGAGCAATGCCACAGGTCAAACCCACATCTTCATGGATACTTCTCGGGTTCTTAACCTGCTGAGCCGCAATGGGAACTCTGCAGTACTCTTTCAGTGATCTTATTAACAATGTCTCTATTCCAAAAGGCACTATTGAAAATAGTACTGTTTTGATAAGATCCTTCATATTGGATTTTTTGGAAAGCTATCCCAATGGGAAAGGCTGCAGAAGTCCCAGAAGCAAAAAGTAAAGTCACAGTGGTCTCCAGCAATCACCCACGCCTACTACGGAGCCAAGGAGATTTTCTCCAGGTGTTACTAATGTTCTGTGTATTTTCTCCGAAGGTGTCAAACATGGAACCGTCTTCCAACTGTGAACAAAATAAAGCTATTACTACAGAGGCAAGAGTCGAAGGATCAGGCTTCTGGAAACCTCCAGTGAAGTTATCATTCGAGAACAGAAAAGCTACAATGGAGAAAAAAAACCCTGATGTTGGTCAAATTAATTCATCTCGATTGGGGAAGCACAGAACAGGATATTTCAGGTGGTGTATGCCTTTTCAGTCCCCAGCCTCTGAACAACAGGAAGCCAGGATGGTGTGGGACACAACGTAGGAATCGCCCCCGGGGTGAGAGGCAGGGCTCTGCTGTCTTTATTCTGAGTCCAAGGATAACAAGGAAAAGTTCGTGGGATGAGCTGTGTAAAAACCACTTCTGGGAGGATTAAAAGGATATCTGCAATTTCTCTGGCTCTTCCCAAGGAGACATGACCCCTGAAAAACCTCCTCCTCTCCAGAAGCATTCCCTCTGCCTTTAAGCCATTCCACCAACTAACCTGACATATGAAATACAGGCCCACACTCCCTGCAGGGGCTGCCAAATACTTGTGTAACAGCGCAAGCAGAAAAAGATAAAGGGTTTGGGTGGATGGAATAGTGAGTTATAAGGGCAAAGGCCAACGTAAATGTTTACCCATTAATGGAAAGTCAAAGCACACACATTTTTAGAGGCATGTAATGCGGGGCTTAGTCAGACATCAATACATCACAGGGCCGGTTTGCCCATAAGTGTAATATTTCAGTTAAGAGAGAGACAGCGTCCTTGGAATTTATATCCACTTGATCTAGCTGATTAGGCTCCACGCAGCTCTTTTGTCCACTACAAACAAAATTACGTCCCAAGCTTCCAAACTGCCACGGTGTGAGTTGAAAACCCAGAGCTGCAGCGACTGCCCCTGAATCCAGGGGGTAAGTTCAAGAAACGCGCCTCTTGTTTCCAAGTTATCCTCTGCAGCTGTGTTCTTATCGCCCCAAAGGTCCCCTGAATCCTTCCGCGCTTCGATTATTGGCAAAAATTAGCAAAATCAGCACAACCCATCTGCACAGTGTCCCGGGCAGACAGCAGCAAGTGAGAGGAAACGCGGGCAACTTGCAGATTCTCAAGATGCTCCTGCTGAAATAATAACCGCTCAACCTCTCCATCCTTCAAAAAAGGTCAAGCGGCACTTACTTCAACCGGGAGTTTTTCCTCCCCCCTTTGAAACGGTTAGCTGGAAATGACACAGGCAGCCCTATCAGTCATGTCTGCGTTCGAGAATACGAACACCCCAACTCCAGGAAAAACCAAAGTTTCTGTAAATCCAAAGCTGGAAGCAGTCCCTGAACCTGAGCGAAAGAGCCTAGTCTTTGCTCTCAAACATCTGGAGGGAACTAACTCGCGGCCCTGGCACAGTATGGGAGTCTCGAGGTGACCCTCGTGGAGGTACACCTGCGGATGCTACCACCAGGATCACTCTGCACATCCTTGGGAACTCACAGGGTAACTGGAGAACACAGAACTCAGAGCCCACGCACAGCGGTCATGCCCCCCCGCCCCGTTGGTATCCACGGGGCACTGGCTCCTGGAGCCTGGACAGACTCACATGGGCTCCACTCGGTCTCCAGGCAACCACTCCCATGCATCAGACTGCCACAGCATCCTCTTTCAAGGGGCTGGCAAATAGTCCATTCAAAGTTACTGTGGAGGAAAGCGGTGTAACGTCAGCTCATTAACAGAGGGGGAATCACACGCACAACTGCTTCCCTAGGATTCGTCCAGGACCGCAGCCCAGCCCTCCTCTGAGCTGAGAGGGGGCCCAGCCTCTGCTGGAACTTCTCTGGAACTTCCTTCTGAACCAGCAAGGCAAGGGAGTGCTGCCCTCACCAGGGAGGTTTCTGCTCCCCAGAAACCCTCCAGCCCCTGAATAAATGATTACCTGCGATCCCATTCATCACGTGTCTCCTAAGCCTTCTATTATGAGTTTGAATTTTAAACAAGGGACTAGGTCCTTTATTACAGTCCCTAATCCCTGTCCCCCAGTAACATTTCTTTCCAAGTTACAGAAACTGCAACCTCATTATTATTAGACTTTATTCTCCCTTTCGCCGCCCAGAACTAAACCGCACTTGAGAGAGACAGCACTGCCTCCAATTACCAAAAAATAAAAATAAATAAATAAAATAAAATCCACCAAGAGCAATATCATTAGGTGACCAACTGCATTTCCAAGATGAAATTGCCCTCAGAGCAACACCCCTTCCTGCCCACTCACCCCCACAACCTGAGTTCCTCCCCAGGGCAGGACAGAGCGGGTGATAAGTGACAAGTGACTCCTCTGAGCATATGCAACAGGCAAGGCCAATTCCACAGCACAAGCAGGACCGTGTAAGGAGAGTCAGCTCCAGGACGCTGCTCAGCACCCCCTGAAGCCTGCTGTGGTCATTAAGTTCTCTGGAGGAGGAGAGTAGAAGTGGTGCAGACAGCCTTTGCCCCCGCTCCCGCCAGGGTATTCAGAAGACCCCTCCAGGGTCCCTCGTCGACCAGCCTGAGTGCAGGTAGCCCCAGGGGGCCCCACCACGCCCTAAGGCCAAGGCCCAGTGCTGGAGGAACAAGGGAGAAGGAACCTAAGTATCAAGGAGGACAGCAGCCCCCCTACCCAGACCTCAGGCTGTCACCCAAGAAAGAAGTCAGCCTCCCTCTTGTCGCAACACTGCATTGTGGATTTCCTTTTATAGCACATGGAACTACCCTAACCAATACAGCCCCATGGCAAAATCTTCACACACTGACTATACACACACATACACACACATACATACATACATACATATAAATATTAAACCAGTACTACTGATGAGAACTTTTTTTACCTGTTTTGTTCATGGCTGGAGAGGTTTAGCAACCCCAAACTCCAGTAATAGTGGACATAGCAAAGGTGGCAGTTAAGTCCAGAATTTTATTTTTGCATCAATTAAGACTTTATTTTGCCAATCAATAGCTCCTCAGCACAGGTGATTTAAAAATATTCTAAGGAGTTTCCGTGGTGGCACAGTGAGTTAAAATTCAATTGCAGCAGCTGGGGTCACTGAGGAGGCAGGGATTCGATCCCTGGCCCAGCACAGTGGGTTAAAGGATCCAGTGTTGCTGCAGCTGTGGTTCAGGTCGCAGCTATGACTCGGACTCAAAGTCTGGCCCAGGAATTTCCATATGGCGTGGCCATGGCCATAAAACAAAAAAAGATAAAAAATTTTAAGAATAAAAATAAAGAAAAATCTCCTAATATTTGAGGTTTAGTCTCCTCCATATAGTGTCATAAAACAAAAGTGAGGAAACTTTAGTCTTAGAAATTCTTGCATTTGAACTAGAAATTACAGTCAGCTCTCTGTATCCTCAGGTTCCACATCTGTAGGTTCGACCGATCATAAACAGAAAATATTAAAAAATTTTTCTAAAGTTCCAAAAAGCAAAACTTAAATTTGCCATGCACTAGCAAATACACAGCACTCACACTGTATTACGTCATATAAGTAATCTAGAGATGATTTAAAATATATGGGAGGATATGTGCAGATCCTATGCAAACACTACACCACTTTATATCAGGGACTCAAGCACCCCTGGATTTTGGTATCTGAGGGGGATCCTGGAAACAATCTCTGAATACAGAGGAGTGACTGTATTCCTCAAAGATGCCTTACTATACTTTTTTTTTTTCTATTTCAAACTTCTTTAAGAAGTTAATCACAAAGCTAAGAATAGGCCTTGCAAAAATAAATAGATGTGTTTCCTCTTACCTAATGTTTTCCAAGTAGCAGATACAAAAAATGGATAATGTGTCAGGATCCATCTCTTCCGAGGCAGGAGAGCTGAATGCCTCAAGCTGGCCAAGCAAACTAACAGAAGAAGCACCTGGTCTGCAGAATGTACAGAAGAGACCCAGGCAGAAAATGGCCAAATCAGACATGAAAATCACACCCCGTTGGGAAGGGGGAAGACAAGACTTAAGAAAAATACACAAATGCCTAAAAGAAATTGCTATTGTTCCTGATATCGTTTGACATTGTGACCTTCGAAAAGAGCATGTGATCAAGGGGCAAGTATATATTTAAAAGCATGTGGCAAAGCAGAAGTCATTATGCTGAGTCAAAGACACCTTGCATAAAACAGTACCTGCTGCAGAGTTCCATTTATATGAAGTTCAAGACCTGGTATAAGACTCAACTGTGGCCGAAAAAAAGAGAAACAGTGGTTGCCTGGGATGGGAAACTGAGGTGGAAGTGGGGAATGGAAGGACTCTGGAAGGGGCATGAGAGAACTTTCTGAATTGGAAGGTAAACCTTCATAGATGTATGAGTTACACAGGCATATGTATTTGTCCAAATTCATAGAATGATACACTTAAAATGTATGCATTTCATTGTATCCATTTTGCCTCCAAAAAGTATTTAAAAGTTTTAAACTCATTTATGATATGTATGCTGAAGTGTTCAGCAGTGAAGTGCAGTGATGTGTGCTACTTATTTTGAAATGCAAACTGTCCCCCCGCAAAAAAAAGAGGGACTGATGAGTAGACAGAGATGGATAGATATGTTTAAAGCAAATAGAGCGATATGTTAATACTTTGCAGAAGGCACATGGTGGGTATCTCAATTTTAAAAAATGTTTACTTTCCATCTCTGATGGATCCAAAATATCTCCCCCTTTAGGTTTACAGACACACTCTGTAACCTTTAGCAAATTACAATGGGGGGAAAAAATCAGACTCTCTAATATGATAGACTAGTTAGTCTCCACTCCGAGAATGCGGTCCACAATGTCTCTTGGTGTTGCTTTTGTTAATAAAATCCAGTTTGGAGGAGTTCCCATCGTGGCTCAGTGGAAACGAATCTGACTAGCATCCATGAGGATGCAGGTTTGATCCCTGGCCTTGCTCAGTGGGTTAAGGATCCAGCGTTGCTATGAGCTGTGGCATGGGTCGCATAGGAGGCTTGGATCCCACATTGCTGTGGTTGTGGTGTAAGCTGGCAGCTATAGCTCTGATTCGCCCCCTAGCCTGGGAACCTCCATATGCCTCAGGGCAGCCCTAAAATAAAGACAAAAAAAAAAAAAATCCAGTTTGGGGGATGCAAAACCTAAAGCAGGCTAGGATCTGAATTTGGTTTTAGGCACAGTAAGTTGATGGCAACAGTTCTATGAGCAAGGGAAGAGCTAACACAGGGAGAGTTTTGTTTGTATTTCTTTGTATTTGCAGGTCCCATACAGAGCCAGGAGTAGCCTTGCATAAAAGAGCCCTTCAATGAAAATTCAAACCCAGACCACTTTCCAAAGCCCAACTCAGGTCCTCCCTTTGCCCTGAATGTTCTTCTGATTATGCCCATCCACCATCCTCACCACCACCCACAGAGTCTTTCCTCTGAAAGAAGCTATAGTGCCCATGGGTGTCCAAGGGTCTCGGGTACACAGGAATCTTCTAGTACATGGGATGCGTGGCCATCAGCCAGGCTATCAGTTCGTCACCTCACAGGCAGCCCATTCTATCAAAGACAGCAGGCCTGGGCACCACACCATTCTCTTACAGTCTCATATTTATGAGGGTTTGACTTTTCACATTTATGAATGAGGACCATGAAGAAGACTGACTCCAGGATAACTTGAAGGTCTCTCTGAGGCCTAAGACACTGAGTTGGTTCATTCATTGACTGTGCTGGACACTTCCCTGGGCCAGAGGACTGAGAAGAAGTGACCAGGTCCCTGCCCCCAGGGTCTCACACCCTCAGGCACCCTCTGCTAACTCAGAAACTAGAGTGACAGAGTGGAAAGAGACTAAAGACTGTGGGGCCCAGTGTCCCCATTTTAAAACTGGCTTCATGGAGTTCCTATCATAGCTCAGCAGTAATGAGCCCGACTAGTATGCACGAGGATGTGGGTTCAATCCCGGCCTCACTCAGTGGGTTAAGGGTCCGGCATAGCCATGAGCTTGCATCCCGTGTGGCTGTTGGCTGTGGTGCAGACCAGCAGCTGTAGCTCCAATTCAATCCCGAGCCCGGGAACTTCCATATGCCTTGGGTGCGGCCCTAAAAAGACAAAAAAAAAAAAAAAAAACCCCAAAAATTGGCTTCATATAGCACAGGGAACTCTACTCAATACTCTGTAATAACCTATATGAGAAAAGAGTCTGGAAAGTAATGGATATGCGTGCATGCATAACTGATTCATTTTGCTGTACACCTGAAACTAACACAACACTGTAAGTCAACTGCACTCCAATAAAACTCCCAGGTAGGTAGGTAGATAGACAGACAGATAAAAACAAAATTGGCTCAAACTCCGGGCCCTAGAAGCACAGCAGCGGGACACGGACACTGAACTACTCCAAGCCCTCTCGCCACCTCCACCTTCTGCTACAGCAAAGAAAGGCTCTTCCGTGGGGCACTCCAAATGTTTTCATTTTTGTTTGAATGCTCACCTTTCTCCTTGATTGTACCTTTGCCAGAAAAGGAGAAGGTAAAAGTTCAGTGCTGAAGCTGTGATCACTGGCAGGGAGGGAGGGGAAAGGAGTGAACAGGGGCACCAGGCTGCTCACAGGAGGCAGGGGTGGGGGTGCGGGTGATGGTGGGGGTGGGGGAGGCACACCTGCAGGTAGGTGCTTGTGGATGAAACGACGAAGAACGTAGTCAGATGCAAGGCAGTGCCTCCCAAACCCTCCCAGGGCCCATCCCTCGGTCCATCCCCGGATCCTAGGCTCCCTAGGCTCCTTTGGGAAAGAGCTGTGAGTTAGGATGCCAGGCGAAGAGGCTGGATTTAGAAAGTGCCACATAGCCAGACGCACACCACAGCAGCCATCAGACATCACCCAGATTTAACTGGCCTAAAATTAGCAGTAGGAGCAAAGTAGTTACTGCTCTGATTGCGTCAGAGCTTTTTGACTGGCTGACTGCCAGTTTTAAACAAATTGTCCTGCTTTCTCTACCAGGGAAACAATATTTTGGAACAGAGCCAGCAGAGCATTGCCATGACAGTTCCCATTCTGGCTTCGCTATTAATGTTTTATAATTCGGTGACAAGGTGAGCAGAGCCAGTGCGGGCGGCATCTGCGAGGGGGTTATTTTCATTGTTGTAAGCACTTATGCTTTGGGTGAGTAAAGTGCTGTGGATGAATCCTTTTAAATATTTAAACGCCTGAAATGTATTTAGGGCTTCACAATTCAACTGACTTAAACAAAGATTATGCAAATCTAGCCAAGGATAAATGCAAAACAAAAAAATTGTTTTCCTCTTATACTCCTTTTTCATCCTGGCAAAGACGCAGGAGCTTAAAGAAACGTTCTTTCTCTGCAGGATCACAGCAGAGCCCTCTTGCTTCCCAACAAAGCCCAGAGGACCTGATTCAACCAGCAGAACTGCTACCTCACTGCAAACTACAACGTTTCTCTTGAAGAACAGAGGATCCACGGGCTAAAAGAACAGGGCAGTTGTTAGAGCAGAACAATAGCGCCTTAGCCCAGCCCCGGCACCACTTCCCATCTGCAGGGACAGTGGGGGGATCATTCTGGCATTTTCCTCAGCATGCACCTTCTTCACCCCCTCTTCCTTCTCCCCACTCCCATTCCTTTTATGATTTACTGAGAACAACAGGACCTCACAAAGCATCTGGGGCCCCACAGTGGGAGCAAAGAGACTGGTTTAAACTCTAAGAGCTAATATTCAGAGAACCACATGTGTTCTCATGTTAAGTCTTAGTTTTCACATCAGTACAGGGGGCTAATCCCATCAGCCTTCGAAGGTTCTCGGTCAACCCGTGAGAGACAGGAAATGAATGTTCAAGCTCAACAGCTTGTTTAAGTCCCCCCTTAGGGAGGTCTCTCCCTGGTTCCTGATTTGGTGGCTAAGTCAAAAACATCAGCCCCCCTCACCCACTCCTCTCATCATTGAAAACTTTTTAAAAGAGGAAAACAAATCCACCATTCCAAGCAAATGACTTGCAAAGGCCCTCCAATAAACAAAACTGTTGGTGATTAGGTGATTTTACTGTTACTTGGGCTAGTCTCTCAGCCTAGCCCACTGCTCTCATCACAGTGTACCTTAAATGCCATTTTTTTTTTCCTTTGTAGGGCCACACCTGTGGTATACAGACGTTCCCAGGCTAAGGGTCACATCGGAGCTGCTGCAGCTGCAGGTCTGTGCCACAGCCACAGCAACACCGGATCTGAGCCGCATCTGCAATCTATACCGAAGCTTGCGGCAACACCGGGTCCTTTAACCCACTGAGCAAGGCCAGGAATCAAACCTGCATCCTCATGGAGGATTCTCAACATGCTGAGCCACAAGGGGAACCCCATAAATGGCCAAATTTAAACAAGCAGGGGTTAGAATGATGCCCCCTGAATTTATCTAATACAGGAATTAGTACTAGGTCAGGGTAGTAAGATAAAGACTCCCACCTATAAAATTTATTTTATTTCATTTTATTTTTTGTCTTTTTGGGGCCCCACCAGAGGCAGAGGGAGGTTACCAGGCTAGGGGTCGAACAGGAGCTACAGCTGCCAGCCTACACCACAGCCACAGCAATGTCAGATCCCAGCTGCATCTGAGACCTACATCACACCTCACAGCAACAGCTGATCCTGAACCCACTGAGTGAGGCCAGGGGCCAAACCTGTGTCCTCATGGATGCTAGTCAGGTTCCTTAACCACTGAGCCACGACGGGAACTCCCCACCTGTAAAATTTAAACTGTGTACCTACTACATTTAAGGCACAAGTAATTGTCTCACATACTCTGCCATCCTCAAATGAAAAGGACTGAACTGACAGAAGGTGTCCAATATACTACTGACAGGTTTTTAAAAATTACTTTCTACAGAAATGATCATGGCTAATGGATAGAGAGAGAAAAGACAACAGCTAAAGTGGCACAATTCAGAGAGCGTTATCTGTATTAATGGGTCCAAACCAGGCTTCCAAGTGAACTGTGGCCTCCTCTGACCCCAGTAAGACCCAGCCCTAATCAGCAGGGATGAGACTTTGGAACCAGGAAAGGTGTAGAGCACAGCCTCTCGCTCTGGGTACCCACCCTCCCCGGAACCACACCCCTCTCAACGGGGCTGTAAAGGTCCTGATAGAGCAGATGGAACTCTGCAGTCATCCTCTTCCCAAACTACTTCCCCATGTTTATCAGTTTGATATCAGGGTTCAATGACAGGTCATTGTAAGTGACCCAGAAAAGATATAAAAATGAGGTGTAAAAGGCTGTTTGGGTAGATCATTTACAATAGAAATAATGAGAACCTTAAGACAACACTTACTTAGGTCAACAAAAGCCAAGATACACAGTTCTTTCATGTTTAAACCTGGGACAGAATTCCCCTTTGTGGCTCAACAGGTTAAGAACCCAACCTGTATCCATGAGGATGAGAGTTTGATCCCTGGCCCCGCTCATTGAATTAAGGATCCGGCGTTGCTATGAGCTGTGGTGTAGGTCACTGACATGGCTCAGATCTGGTGTGGCTGTGGCTGTGGTGCAGGCCGGCAGCTGCAACTCCGATTCGACCCCTAGCCTGGTAACCTCCATATGCTGCAAGTGTGGCCCGAAAAAGAAAAAAAAGAAAAAGAACCCAGAGTGGAGTTCCCGCCGTGGTTCAGTGGTTAACGAACCCAACTAGAATCCATGGGTATATAGGTTCAATCCCTGGCCTAGCTCAGTGGGTTAAGGATCTGGCATTGCCGTGAGCTACGGTGTAGGTTGCAGACTTGGCTTGGATCCTGAGTTGCTGTGGCTGTGGCAAAGGCTGGCAGCTACAGCTCCAATAAGACCCCTAGCCTGAGAACCTCCATTTGTCCTTCTTAGGTGCAGCCCTAAAAAGACAAAATAAAATAAAATAAAATAAAAATAACCCAGAGCACTTAATTTTTCCTTTATCCAACACTTCTTGGCTAAGAGGCTACTATATGGTAGGAGCCAGGGCAGTACGCATTTCTCTTGAGGTGAGACAGAAGATAAACATATAAAAGTTAGCATACAATATAATGTCAGGCGAAGATAAATGCTATAAATGAAAATGGATCAGCATACAGAGGAGGCTGAGTAGTGGGTGGCTGTGGGTGATACAGGGCGTGGCTGCCATGCTTTCCCACCTCCAGAGAGGCTGGGCCACTAGGCTCCCTGGCACCAGGGTGACCGTGTGCCGCAGTTCTAGCCAGTAGTCCTCAGGGTGAACTACACTATCAATCTGCACTTCCAAAGTTGTTCTTACTCTTTAGAAGTTTCTGGATGAGCAAATGATTGTTCATGGCTTTCTCTGGATTCTGGGACTTGTGTCAGCTGTGTTTCAATAGTGCGATGCTTCTTAAACAGCTGGGTTCAACCAGAATCACTGCAGGGATGATGGTTTCCTCCATTACATTATCACATCCCCCAAAAACAGAACCTCAAACTAAGCAACTCACAGCCAATTCTGGAAGAAAACTGCCAAAGTGAAAAAAGAACAGATACAGTAAATAGAGGGCCCATCAAGGATAAAGTCTGGTTGCAGCTTCCCTCACAAGACCCTGAAAGGCCCCTTGAAATTGTTTCCCAACAGCCCTGAACTCTAATGCAAGAGGTGGGGGAGCAGTGCTCTCTGGACTCAGGCCCCACATTTCAAAGGGTAACAAGTAGCCTCTTAAGAGGCAAAAGAAAATACTCCAACTCTTTTTTATGTCTACTATCACCCTTCTTAAAATTTATATTATTGTGTTTTATAAAGTCCATATCTTAGCATAGTGAAGTTATGTGTGTGTGTACACACACACACACACACACACTATATTGTGTGTATATACACATGCACAAACATATAGAGACAGATGTGCATATGTGCATATATAGACAGTAAACACAGGAGATGCTGTACAGATGGAATGCACAATGGAAAAAGTTCAGAGACTCTATTACAAAGAAATAATCACTCTTTGGATTAAGGCATTAAACACTCTAAACAACAGCATCTGTCCTGTATGAAGATTCGACAGTGTTACTCCTAAAATTACTTATTAGAAACTAGAGGACTATTCCTTTCTCTTTTTTTTCTGTCTTTTTTTTTTTTTGTCTTTTTGCCTTTTCTAGGGCCACTCCTGCGGCATATGGAGGTTCCCAGGCTAGGGGTCCAATCAGAGCTGTAGCCACCGGCCCACGCCAGAGCCACCGCAACTCGGGATCTGAGCCATGCCTGTGACCTACACCACAGCTCACAGCAACGCTGGATTCCCAACCCACTGAGCGAGGCCAGGGATCGAACCCGCAACCCCATGGTCCCCAGTCAGATTCGTTAACTACTGACCCACAATGGGAACTCCCAAACTAGAGGACTACTCCTGAACCAAGTGAATATCCACTGCTCTACAGGGAACCAGGGTTATCAAAACATCCCCAGAAGACCGTGACAGCAGTCATCACGCAGACAGCACTGCTTACAGCGCTGCAAGCATGACAGATTTTTTTTTTAATGTCCACACAATAGTTGGTGTCAGCATATGTAGCTTTGCATTGACCCAAAAGTTCTTACTTTCCACAGTAACAATTCTGTTGGCTCTTTACCGAGATTTTTTTGTTTTTAACTTTAGAATAATTGAACACAACTAAACAGCCTACTTTGGACCACTCTGACTTCCTAAACAGCTCAACTCACCAGGAGCTTCTTCTGGTGGATGTAGCAAACTATGCAAAAGTGAGAACGATGGGAGACACTAACTGAGAGTGCTCAAGATACCCCTGATGGCTGAATGCTTATTTGTGAAAGAGGGAAGAAAAGAATATCAACGAATGCAAACACTGGGAAAATGGGGAGAGATTGTGTTTCACATCCCCACTATCTGAGAGCAATTCAAAATAAGACAATACCCCGCTGCAAAATAAGTTTAGGAAAGTCTGACAACATTCTGCTTTCTTCTACCATCTTGTCAGTGCCTAAGGCCTCTAGAGGTCACAGGTCACAGTGCAAGCCTAGCTTCTCAGCCACTCAGTCAGGCATTGAACACCTATTTCTTAATCTCCCACCATGCAGAGCATGGCTCTAGTTTCTAGGGACACAGTGAAAATGAACTCAGGTTTTTTTTCTTTCTTGCATCTGCAGCATGCATAATTTCCCAGGCCAGGGACTGAACCCACACCACAGCTGCAACCTGAGCCACTGCAGTGACAATGCCAGATCTTTTTTTTTTTTTTTTTAAATGCTTTTTAGGGCCGCACCCATGGCATATGGAAGTTTCCAGGGTAGAGGTAGGGAATCAGAGCTACAGCTGCTGGCCTATACCATAGCCACATCAAGTTGGGATCCGAGCCGTGTATGAGGCCTATACCACCGCTCACAGCAACACTGGATCCTTAACCCACTGAGCGAGGCCAGGGATTGAACCCACAACCTCATGGTTCCCAGTCAGATTTGTTAACCGCTGAGCCACAAAGGGAACTCCTTGAACTCAGTTCTTAAAATAACTTGGTCAGTAGAACCAGCAAAGGTCTGACATGCTCTTTCAGGGCATCCGAGTGGAAAAGGTGGGCAGCAGTGAGCTAGCTTTAAGAAGTTATGAGCATTTTCCACAGAAAAGAAAATCATGGACTTGGAAAACAGACTTGTGGTTCCCCGGGGGGGAGGGGGAGGAAGTGGGATGGATGGGGAGCTTGGGGTTAAAGGATGCCAACTATTGCTTTTGGAATGGATTAACAATGAGATCCTGCTGTGTAGCACTGAAAACTATGTCTAGATACTTACAACAGAGTATGACAATGGGAGGAAAAATTATGTATGCATGTGTGTGTAACTGGGTCCCAATGCTATACAGTGGGGAAAAAAAATGTGTTGGGGGAAATAACAATAAAAGAAATAAAAGAAAAGAAAAAAGAAAAAAAAAAGAAATTATGAGCATTAGTACTTAACTGTAACCAAACCAAGAAGGAAATTTCCAGACACCATTCGTAGCTCAGCCAGTGTAACAATTTTATCAGTGACTTAGGTGGGATATAAAAAACCATCTAATCTCGTACACAGACAGCATTTCTTTGGGAGGGCAGGCAAAGGTGCCAAATAATAGCTTCAAACTCCTAAAAGCACTGTGGGAAGAAGCAGCTAAAATAAAAACAAAGTCCAAGAAACGTTAGGTCTTGCAGTGACATTAGGACAGGACAGGAAGATGTGGTTTCAAGACAGCATGTGGTTAAGGACCCAGGGGTTCAAGTGAACGGGAAACTCACTGAGTCTAAGTAGGAAAGTGAACGTAAACTTGGCCTGTGTCAGTACAGGCAGGCCATGCAAGTCAAAGGAAGGGCACCCTTACCCTACTCTGCAGGATCAAGGGGGATTGGCCCTGTTTGGACAGGAATTGTCCTGTGAGTAACAGTGAGTGAATGGATGCAGTAACCTCTACACAAAGATGAGTCCTGCAGGCCACCAAGGGGGTGGCATTCAAATAAATTGGGAGAATTGGATTTCAGTTCTAAGGGGTAAAAATCACCTGCCAGTAGCCAAAAACATCAGGAAGGTAGGCCTCTCCACCCCTTACTAGACCACATGCAGAGTATATCAAAGAAGTGTTAGTGGAGCTGCTCAGTGGTTTCCAAAGTGCTCCTTAATGAAGTTTTCCCTGGCCCCTGCAAATGGAAAAAGTGTCCATATATGGGTGGGGAAATATACATGGGGGGGTATGATTTTAACCAAAGCCTTCTCTGGATAGGGGGAACTTTCCAGAAGTTAGCCTGACCACATGCATACTCTTCCCTGTCTGTCTTTTCTTTTTGGTATAATCAACATATCTTGAAATGCACTGAGAATAGATAGTAACTGCTGTTGTTAATTTTCAATGTATCCATGTAGCGACATCAAAGAGTGACAAATCTGACCATCCCCAGCATTTGATTTTTGTTTCTGATTTTCAATTTTACAGGTAGATAAAAACAAAACGTAGAGGAACAACAGGAAGTGATAACCTTCTGGGCCTTTGTGGTATAGAGATGCTTTAACAGCTGGACAACTAGATTCAACTTACTGCATCTCTTCTTTTTCCTATCACCCAGGTTGGCTATACAATGTTGTACAGGGGAAAAAAAAAAATACATACTTACATTTTATATTATATATATTATATTTTATATATTTGTATAGTATATGTTTGTGTATTACATCATGTTATATATATAATATATATATAATGTTATACATATATAAAATCAAAGAATAGGTTATGCTAAATGTAAAATCTTCCAAGAAACAGAACTTCTACTGTGGGTAAGATGTGGCTCCCTTGGACCACGCTTTGGAACTATGAATCCAGTCCAAAAAGGATCAAATAATTTATCTCTGAAGTTACGAAGCATTTAAATTCCTATCACACTGTTATCCTTCCTTTAAAAGGGTCCCCAGCTAAATGTGATTGCAACCGAAAAGCAACCTCTGGATCACTGATTTCAAGGTAAACCAGGTAAACGATAACTCTCATGAATGTTCCCATACAAACTTACTATAAACCACAGACAGAAAAGACACAATCATGAAAAAATATAAACTAGCCCTGTTGGTCATTTTCATTATTCTAAGACATTGTAAACATTAAAGAAATCTAATATTTTGGTGCTAAAAGGGATCACGGAAGATCTTGATCCAAATTCGACGGACAACAGAGGCAGGAAGCTAGAGGTCCCTGTCCCTCTTGCCTAATGCCATTTCTATTCCATCACCCTGCAAAGGAACTAGATACTTTAACAGAAGTAGAAAATCTAAACCATGGATCCCTAGATATGAAGTGACTTCATATTTCTTTCAAGTTAAAAATAGAAAAAAAGAAAACAAAACCACTTTGCTTTCAGTTAATAACACATGAAGTTTTCTTCAACTTCAGCGAGTCTTTGAAGGGAGTGGTAATCCTAAACCACCTTAAGTAGATGACAAGTTCAAAGATGCAGGGCCTTCCTCAATCTTAAAATAAATAAATAAAAAAGAACATTTCTACCAATTATAACGGGAGGTAGGGGACTATGGACTATATCAACATAATCACAGTTTGTTGCAAAGTATACTGTAAATGCAAACCCTCTTAAACTAGTTTTGATGACCAAACACAGCACTTTTAAACCAGTTTCAGTTACCAGACAATGGCCCTTTCAGGGTTGCTTGCTATTATTTCCTCGCTTTGAAGAATAGATAGATTTTTAGAATGAATAACCCAATAACCCTTTTTGCCTCAGGTAAGGAGATTTCCCCAAGGTGGACAGGTGTTTACCAAGGTCAGGTATCAGGGAGCCCTTCTAAATTCCATGCCAGTCTCATGAGCAACAAAATCCAACAAAACTTACAGACCCTGTTACACAGCTTTAACTACAACAAGCATCATAAAAGTCAAATCACGATGCTGATAATTCCATTACATTCCATAAACTTCAAGCTCTTTGAGAAGGCTAAGATTTAAAAGCATCAAAAGCATCTGACGAAAACTATGCACTTTTAACCAACTAGAGAAAGTCTGCAAGTCCATACTCTAAAGCCGAAGCTCCACCTCCATACCTGTAATTGAGCTCTTGCTATATTTTCCAGCCTAAATGCTTACACTGTTTCTTATCCCAGTTCATTTCACCCCATCTATAGGTAGCATGTGGGTACTGATAAAAGCTGTTTCTGACTTCATTTCATTTCTTACTTCCCAGATGTTTTCGAGAGAGATTGTTTTTTGGTTTTTTTCCTGTCAGCTATTTGTGAATATGCTCTAATTTAGAACAAACAAATTTAACATATCATATTTTAAGCTAGGCAAGGCACACAATAAAATACAGCTACAAAGAATTTCGAGATGTTTCTCCAGCTTGTAAGTCTGCCTACCTAGGCAAGATGTGGACAGGCTGCCATGGTCTTGCTTTAGAGGAAAAGTACTGAAAACACCTAACTGAGAACCTGCTGCACTGAAATGGCTAATTACAAGCCACTGTATTTCCTATATATGAAAAGCCAGATATCAACTAGAGAGAATAAAGAGGGCCCTAATACAATCCTTTGCATGAATCATGAATATATACTTCTACTCTGTCTCTTCTCCAAAACTCATCAACAGAATCTTTAGGAAGAACTGATGTTCCATGTACCCAAAACTCAAGAAAGACTGTACTTTCTCATGAGTAATATTCTTTTATACATCTCCGAACTAAGCAAGAACTACTAAATGAAGCAGAAAATATCCTCGGTAGAAATGTTATATACACAGAATTATGAATTTCACTGTAGAACTTTGAATTCCTCAAATCAAAACATAAAAACAGACAACCTTAAATTTGTGAGTAAAAACAGTAACCAAGATGTCCCTTGAAATTCAGCTTTAGGAATGTCAGAAACAAGAGGCCACCTCTTGATATCTGCATAAATATTGGTTTCGCAGGGAAGAAATACCTTCAAAGAAAGCAACAGTTTTGGTGATTTTTTTCTGTCCCATTACTAATTGTAAAACTGGAAAAATTACAACCTGGATTGCAGACAGGCAACTCAAAACTGCAGTTTACTAAATGCCTGTCATAAGAAAGCCATCTAGTGTTAACATTTAGAAATGAAAACTGCAGACAAAAGAGGCAAAGAAAAATCTAAGTGACTATTTTGAACTTGCTGAGCAAACCGATTAGAATCACCAAGATTCTTTGTTTAAAAAAAAAATGCACGTCTAAATCTAAACAAAATCCAAAAAGTAAACAGTTGTATTTTCACCAAAATCAGATTGCGGTGACCACAATTCCATGACCAATGCACTTGATTTTTCCAATACTCACGCTGGAGTCATCTTGGGCTGAATTAATTTAACCGAAGCAGGTTAATGATGACAAATATCTCCCAGAGGGGTCATGCCAACTTGTTTTCTCTTCCCCAGAAGCATCGGCTCTCGCTCGCTGATGATGAACCGAGACTGATTCTTTGGGTTTGAGGCTCGGTTGAAAATTAATCTGTAGGTGCTCGTGGGGATACTCTCAGGACCTGACCAAACTAGCTTCAAGGTTACGGGGCCCCGAGCAGGACCGGGAGCCGAGGATGGAGCGAGACACTGACACCGGGAAGGGCGCTCACCGGCCGCTCAGGACCTTACAAAGACGGGCCGGGCGCCACCACGGCTCGCGCTCAGGGCACAAGCCTTCCAGGGGAATCAACCCCGCAGCAAGTTCAGCAAGTCACCTCGCCCGGCGTGCCGGGAAGCGCGCAGGGCCACCTTTTATCTCTCTCTTCGGTTAGTCACAGAGGAGTTGCTGTGCGCCGGGAGAGCTCCTCATTAGTGCTCGTGTCAACTAGACGGGAATAACCTTTCAGCCGATCGATAAGTTTGAGAACAAGCGGCGGTGGCTCCTCTTTCACCCCGGGCTCAGGAGCGCGGGCGCAGCTGCCAGCTGGACCCCCGCCCTGCGCCCCGGCTCTGCCGAGCTCCGGAGTGCTCTGCCGTCTGCCCCCTGAGGCGCCCCAAAGGGCGGCCCCTACACTTCAGGGCGGCCCCTGGGCACCACCCGGAGGCTCCCAAGCGGACCCGCCTCGCCTCCCTTCGCTCGCCCCGACACGCACCTCGGACACGCAGTCCGCAGGGACCTGCTACAGCCCGCGAGCGCGGAGCGGCGCGTACCGGGGCCGCCGCCTCGCCGCCCGCCGCTCCCCGGGGCTGCCCATCGGCCCGGACCCTGCCGGCGCCGGGCTCCGGCGGGAGGCGGCCAGGACCTGCCCGCTGCGGTTGAAGCGATCGGCCTGTGATCCGGCGGGCGGGCGGCCGGGGCGGGGGCGCGGCGCTGCTCCTCCTCCTCTGTCCTCCTCCCGCTCCGCCGGCTCCTCCCGGGCTCCTGGTCTGCCGCGCCGGCTCCCAACGCCGCCGCCCGCCCGCCCGGCGGCACCGCCCCCCGCCCGCTCCGCGGCCTCCCATTGGCTGCTTCCTGCCCGCCCCCTCGGCCCCGCCCAGCGATTGGGCGCGGGCGCCGTCTGTCCCGCAGCCCCGCGGGGCTCCGGGCTCAGCCGGTGCGCGGTTCCCAGGCCCCGTGGCTCGCTGGAGCGGCGCGTCCCGGAGGGGTTGGTGCTCTTCTTTCAGATGGGGCTGCGGGACGCCCGGTGAGCGGCGCCGGCGACCTCCAGGGAGATGCAGCCTACCTGGACCCGCAGTCTGGGAAAGCTGTCGCCCTCCTCCTTGGGACTCGTTTTCGCCCCTCTGGCACCAATAACTTAAAAACCCTGAATCTGTAACAGTGATGTCGTCATTTGCGTCTTACTGTATTTTCAGCTACAGTAGCCTAAAATTCTTACTGAGTAAGACATAATCTTTCTTTTAATTCCTAAAATTTGAGAAATACGTTTCTTAACTGGGAAACAGATGTGTCGTGGGGCCGCACGTTGCGCAAACAATTCTGGCGCCGTTGGCCCAGCAGAGTGAACACAACACAGAAACGATGTGCCATTTGCTCTGCCCTGGCCGCTTCGGCCTTAGGGGCGCTGGTCATGGCTAAAGGTCAGTGTATTGAGGAAGTCCTGAACTTCCTTTGGTGGTTGTAGATAACATTGAAGGCTACTGAGACGACGAAGGGGACTGTTTTGCTTCTTAAGAAACTTAAGGCCTGGAATAATATCAAAAACGTCTCTGCCTCTGAGCGAATGAGAGCTGGCAAGGACAAAGTTAGAAGCCATGGTGCATGCACAGCAGGGGATCTGTAACCAGGACCACACTATCAAGGCCTTAAGGAACATCCCTGGCTCCTTAATTCTCCATTCCCTTCAAAAGGAATTACTATGCCGAATGTAAGCAAACCGAACATTTTGAAACTTGCTCCTGGTGGACAACTGGGATGTTTCGAATTTGCTTTCAGCAAGTTAGATGATCTGTAATGACACTTCCTGCAGCACTTCTGGAAGAAGCTGCCTCCTTCCTTCAAGAGTAACTACAACCTTCCCGTGCACAAGCTCAACACAGACCTGGGCATAATCTTGAAAAATCCCAGAGCACCATGCAAGAGAAATCATGTCAGGGTCCTGTAGAAGAATTCACTGGAAAAACCTGAGAGTCATGTTCAATCTAACTAAACCCACGTTCAAAGACCATGCACCTGGGGCACCATTCTTCACCATACTAGGAATCCCAAACTAACTCCGTGTATCCAGGGCAGCAGCGGCGGCAGAAGCCAGATCAGATAAGTAGAGGTACCAGGCAAGGTAGAGAGGAGAGAAAGGAAGGCTGTTGGCTTTAAGAAACAGAAGCTGCCGTTGGTGGGGGGGTAAAAAAAAAAAAAAAAAAGGCAGCAGCTACCAAGAAACCAGCCGCTGGGAAGCCGGAGGAAAAGAAAGGCGCCACAGAAGAGAAGAAGCCTGCTGCGCAAACTTAGATGTGTTTATCCTCTGAAGGTCAAATCATTTTGGTCAGCTCATTTTGAATAAAGACCTGATCAAAGAGGCAGAGAGAAAAGCGATCATACACACCCGCTAACCTGGCTCCGCGCCGCCCCCTGGCGCAGCCGCGGCCCCTCCCGGACTCCACTCTCCCGAGTGGGGAGAATCGTGCCCGCTGGCTCTTGGTCCCCGCGCCGCGAGAGCCTGAGTGTCGCCTCCCGACAACACAGCTGCCAGGCGCTGCGCAGGCACCTGCTCAGAGCCGCAGCAGGATCGCCGCACCTCCGCGTTCGCAGGAAGCCAGCAGGAGGAGCGAGCCCTACTGTGTGCGGACACCCGAGGGCGCCTTGGACCGCCCAGGCGGTGCCCCTGACCCCCAGGGGATGGAGTGGCTGGATGCGCGGAGAAATGCGCAAGAAGTCAGGTGGTGCCAGCGCGCAGGAATGCTGCGGAAACAGACCATTGGGAGTCTGGAAGGAGGCTGGGAGAGGTGTGCAGGCTTTATCCTCCCCTCCCAGCCCCCCCAACCGGCCTCCAGGCAGCCCTCCACTCACGGGAGAAACGCTCCTGGATCTTTATCTTGACGAGGAGAAAATGAACTCTTGATATCCACCTTTTCTACTTTCCTAGGAGATGTTGATCACCCAGGAGGAAGCTCTCCCTGAAAGGATGAATGTAAATTGCTTGACACTTGAATTGGCTGCTGAAAGATTAAAAGATCTCAGAGGACCTTTTTAAGCCACACTGGAGTTAACTCTACCGAAAGGGTTTCGTGGGAGTCAGAACCCAGGAGCAGGAATAGACTGGATTACATAGACTGTACCTTAACTTCCAGCCCCACCGCAGGATTTCCTGAGCCGGCTTTTCTGAGAGAGAACTTCTCTGGCTGTTTCCAGAAACAAGATTCAGAGTTTTCAGTTCCTCCTTTTCTGGAGGCAGAATTCTTCCTGGAGAGATAACGTTGTCTATGCTTCCCTATTACAAACACTCCCTAGGGTAACCGTCTTAAAAGTTAGAGGCAGTCCCTCCCATGCCTTATTTCTCTGTGATCTAAAAAGTATGTAAACATTTTATAGCCTTTTATATCTCTATGTAAATATGAGCATGCAATATAGGAGTGTGTGTAATAAAACACATTAGAGAGCAGTACTATGACCTGACAAACCTCCTGAGTTCTCCCGGGTTTGATGGGCTTCCCAAACACCACCTCATTAACAGCATTTACCAAGATGGTCGTTTATTCATTCAGCAAACATGTATGGAGACTCTATGTTCCAGAAGGTGCTAGGTGCTGGGGACAGAGATGCATAAGAGATAGGCCCTACTTTTCACCACCTCTCCATCTCACCTGTGCCCATCCTTATACATGACAGGTGCTCTCCCATGTCCTATGGACACAGGAATAGCCATGGAGGGACCCTTCCTGTGGAAGCCAAGGGAGGACAGACATCACCCCCCTGCCCCCACCCCGAAGAGCACGTGGTCACAGTACTTCTCACACTTCTCATAGCTACACATGTCATTGTCTTTCCCACTATTCTGTAAGGGCCCTGAGGAAAAGAACTCTGTCTCCCTCAGTGACTGCCTGAGCCTGTGGGTTGTCACCAAGGTGGGTTTTATAGCTGGAGCTGCCGATGTCCACTGTCTGCTAGACACAGTGGGAGTTTTAATGTGTTCTTAATGTCTTAATGATCTGATAAGGAAGTCTTTAGTTTTGTAAGCTAAAATTAAAAATAACCTTAACCCTTTGGTCGTAACCATTGTTGGCAGCATACACACACACACACACACACACACACACACATATACATACATATATACATATATAGTCATTTTGGGGCTACACCTGCAGCATACAGAGGTTCCCAGCCTAGGGGTCAAATCAGAGCTGTAGCTTGCCAGCCTACGCCATAGCCACAGCAACATGGGATCCAAGCCTCGTCTGCGACCTACACCACAGCTCACAGCAATGCCTGATCCTCAACCCACTGAGCCTGGCCAGGGATCGAACCTGCATCCTCAAGGATACTAGTCGGGTTCTTTAACCACTGAGCCACAACAGGAACTCTAGCACCATTTTTTTTTAATGCTTACAATTGACAGTGCAGAGTAAATAGTTGTATGCATTTATGAAAGTCCTTGAGAGTTTCTGTCAGTCCCAGAACCACAGAGCACATGCAGCCTTGCAGAATGTTCTAGGCCCCAGCAAACATGACCCAGAGGCTTGGCTTGGCCTGGCCGGGCCAGTGCTGGACAGTGGTGATCAAACCCGTGCTACACCAAGAGTTCCCGTCTTGGCACAGCGGAAACAAATCCGACTAGGAACCATGAGGTTTCAGGTTCAATCCCTGGCCTTGCTCAGTGGGTTGAGGATCCAGCATTGCCATGAGCTGTGGTGTAGGTTGCAGACGCGGCTCAAATCTGGCATTGCTGTGGCTGTAGCATTGGCCGGTGGTGGCAGCTCTTGTTGGACCCCTAGCCTGGGAACCTCCATATGCCACGGGTGTGGCCCTAAAAACACAAAGGCGAAAACAAAAACAAAAACCTGTGCTACACCAGTGACCTGAGCCCAGGGCTAGACCTACAAGGTGTTGGCCTTCTGGCAGACTACCAGCCCTTCAAGAGACTAAGCCCAGGAATGATTTGTTGGGCTCTTCTTCACCAAATAACAGACCCTAGAAATCCTAGTGGATATAATGCGTGTGTCCTCTCTGGCTGGTGTTCTTTCCAGCAGCTTTCTGGCTTTTGTTTTTGTTTTTTTGGTTTTTTTTGTTTTTTGTTTGCATTTTTAGGGAAAGGAAACAGGGCAGAGCCTGTGGAATTGAAGCATCTGTTGAGATATCAGTTCATCATTTTGGCCTTAGAATACCTTACTGAAAAAAAAAATCTTTTTTTCTACTAAAGCTATAAACTTCCCTGAAGTTTTAAAGAAAAATATTAACTCTGAAGTGTGAAAATGTATTGGCCTCAAAGCAGAGTAAACGATCTTATGTTTAATTTCCTCACCTTCACCTTCCCTCAGGTCAAGACTCCCTTGTTCTCGAGGCATCACTTTGTGTCTCTCAAGTCTTTTTTCTCCCGTGAATTTCATCATGCTCTAGGAGTTCCTAAAGAAATGCTCTTTAAAATTCCGAATCAGCACATCAACTCCCTCTGAAATAATTCCAACATCAGTCTTACCTACCTTCCTCTAAAACGTGTAAAGAGGCCCAGAGTTCAAAGACATACCAGTTGTCTACACTGTTCCAAGATTCTGAGCTTGTTGGCTGACCTTGGCAGGTACTTGTATCTATTTACCTGTGATTTGAATAGAACAGGAGTTTTATTTCCTTGACACACTCCAGAAAAATTCCACTCACAAATGATATGCGTATACTGTAATAAACCTGAATAGCTAAGTTAAATAAAGCTTTAGATTCCTGCCCTTATTTCCTCTTTTCCTTTTTCCACTATCAACTCTCTCTCTCTCTCTGGCCTTACCCATGGCATACAGAAGTTCCTAGGCCAGGGATCAAACCTGTGCTATAGCAGCTATGAGCCACAGCAGTGACAAGGCTGGATCCTTAACCTGCTGAGCCACCAGGGAACTCATCAACTCTTTTTTTAAAAGTATTTCTTTTACACCAAATAAATATTCATAATTTGCAACAAATAATGTATTGACCACATGCTCCATTCAGGACACTATGCCAGGAAGGGCATTACACCAGGGCATTATGACTGGAAGGACCCAAAGGGCTGTATGCCAGGGCATGTGAATTTCACAAGAACAGAACTTGGGAGCAGATGCTCCAGGATCACCAATGAATGGCATCCCTGGGGAGAGCGGAAGAGCCAGCTGTCTGCAGGCAAAAATCTCGGGTCCGGTGGGAAGGACTTCGCCAAGGGTATCAGACTGGCCGAGCGAGGAGGAGAGAAGTGTGCCCAGCAAGAGGAAGCAGTAGACACACACTCAGGAACCGACTGTGCCCTTTCATCAAGAACAGACTTATTCACTTATGTTACAAACACTTAGAGGGTGCCTTGTCCATGTTAGTTCCTTTTTTCTTCTCTCTCTCTCTCTTTTTTTTTTTTTTTTGGCAATAGCTCAGCATAAGGAGTTCCCAGACCAAGGATTAGATCTGAGCCACAGTCATGACTTGCACCAAAGATGTGTCAGCGAAGATCCTTAACCCACTGTGTTGGGCTAGGGATCAAACCTGCGTCCTGGCACTGCAGAGAGGCCTCTGATGCCATTGGGCCACAGCGGGAACTCCCTCTGTTTTCTTCTCAAAGGAGAAATCTTCCCGTTGGACAAGCACTGGGCACTGTTTCGTTTTTCTTTCAAGATGGAAAGAAAAACTTGGTACGGTACGGTGTGAAGCAAGATAGGAAGTGCCAAGTTCTGCTGTCACTTTTAAAAAATGGTTAAGCTGCAGCTCAGAAAGCTGGGTTTCTGGCCCTGGTCATGAATATGCCAGTGGTCCTGATAAATATAATATGCACCTGTTCCTCTTCAAGAGGAACCCAGCATAATAATGTAAGAGCTATTAGTGTGCCAAATGTCATATACTATCCACAAGAGCTAAGGAGAAAACCTATGTAATAATTAAAAATAAATTAAATTCTGTAAGATATATTCAAAGGCTTGCTGTGTTTTGCCCTGGGGAAATCAGAAGATTATTTCAAAGAAATATTGAGACCCCATGGAAGCAACCTAAATGTCCATTGACAGATGAAAGGATTAAGAAGCTGCAGTACATATATGCAGTGGAATACTACTTGGCCATAAAAAAGAATGAAATAAAGCCATTTGCAGCAATATGGATGCAATTAGAGCTTCTCATACGAAGTAAAGCAAGTTGGAAAGAGAAAGACAAATACCATGGGATATTGCTTATATGTAAAATCTAAAATATGGCACAGGAATTCCCACTGTGGCTCAGCAGTTAAAGAACCAGACTTATAGCCATGAGGACGTGGTTTCAATCCCTGGCCTAGTTCAGTGGGTTCAGGATCCAGCATTGCCATAAGCTGTGGTATAGGTCACAGATGCGGCTCAGATTCTCTGTTGCTGTCGCTCTGGCATAGGCCAGCAGCTACAGCTGAATTGGACCCCTAGCCTGGGAACCTCTATATGCAGTGGGTTCAGCCCCAAAAAGACAAAAAGACCAAAAAAATAGAATAGAATAGAATAAAATAAAATAAAATATAAAATATGGCACAAATGAACTTATCTACAAAACAGAAACAGACTTACAGACATGGAAAAGAGACTTGTGTTTGCCAAGGGGGAGGGGAATGAGTAGGGATGGGATGGACTGGGGAGTGGGATTGATAGATACAAACTATTACATTTAAAATGGGTAGACAATAAGGCCCTACTGTACAGCACAGGGAACTAAATCCAATATCCTGGGATAGACCATGTTGGAAAAGAGTATTTTAAAATGAATGTATGTATATATGTACAACTGAGTCACTTTGCTGTGTGGCAGAAATTGGCACAACATTGTAAATCAGCTATACTTTAATTTTACAAAAAAAGAAATATTGAGACCATCCTCCAAGAAGTACCACAGAGCTGAACTGAGATATTTTTACCTAGGAAATAATTTGAAGAACCGAGCAAAGGGAACACATGAAAAATGTAATGTATACACAGGTGCCATTGAGATCTGGAAAGGATGGGGTAATCAAAGTTTAGTGACCAGAATGGGGCAATGTAACCCAATAAATAAAGCAAATAGATCCTAAAAAAAAAAGCTTCAAAACCAGTATGAAATATTAAGAAAGTACAGTTTGGCTCAGAATCAGCCACTATACATGTGGCTGCCACTCCCAGCTCTTCCATCAGGCCTCTCCCGCTAATGGCAGCCAAGAAAGAAAATCAAACTCCTTCATATTGAGCAATGCAATTTAATATCAGGATCATTCATATCATTTCTTAAATATATTAGGTTTGTAGTCCTAATTATTAAAAAAAAAAAATCCATGGCCGATATCCTTCCTATTTGTTGGTCTTTGCTGGAATGTTCCCAACCCAAAGTTATTTTAAGAATCATCCAAGACAGACAGGTTGTTTCTTATCTGATGCTCCAAACTTTTAGCCACACCTGCTCACATTTCTACCACTTACCTTCTCCTGTCCAGACTCACAGCTAAATGACTTGCATAAATTTTACCACTACCACCCTTAAAACTGTCTTCTGCCCTCTTAATTCATCTCACTTAAAAAAAAAAAAAACCAACAAAACTAAACTGTATGTAATTGAAAAGCATCTCCCACCACTCCCCTTGATTGTAGCCCTAACGGTGAATTTTTAGAAGCTCACACACTTTGATGCCAGACAACCCTGGCTCTGAATCTTGCTTACAATCTTCTAAGATAAAGAAGTTATACCTCCAAGTTCCTTTTCCCATCTGCAAAACAGGGGCAGTCATACCGCAGGGGGTTGTGGTGATGATCCCGTATGATTTGGAGTGTGGCGTGCTTAGCATAGAGCTGGGCCCAGTGGGAGTGTGGAAAACCAGCGGATCACCACCGTTTACCATTTCCTCTTGCCAGTCAAGGGGACCGGTGAGATTTTATTCCCAGTCTCTCACACCAAAATTAGCATGGGTAGTATCTGATGAATGATTAAAGGAGTGGGTGGATGTCCTCATCCAAGGCCCTTGTCCGCCTAAGTCAATAGAAATTGATAAGAGGCCCGACAGGAAAATTCAGACAAGACTCTACTGAGCCCCTGCTGCAGCTGGGGGGTGGGGGTGAAAGCAAGCAACAGGTTCCCTTGGTTGTTCACTCCCCAAGTGGGGTTGATCTGATCCCATATATGGGGTGAGGTGGGGTTGAGTCTAAGAGTCAGGTCAGAGGGGCGGCTAAGGTGGTCTGCCCACCCCTTTGGTGGTGGTGAGTGCAGGGGCATATGTAGTACCCCACTTTTTATCCCAACACCCTGCTTTTGCTCTCTGTCTTCAGGAGTAGCAATTGGATTTTTAGTTTTTTGGTATCTTCTTGCCCATAATTTGTCCCTACTGCCATTTATACATTTATTTTTAGTCCCTTATAGTTTCTTTTTGTGTTTTGTGGCTGGAGAAGATGTTTGTCCAGGTGCAAACACTGCAGCGAAGGGTCCCAGGTCCCAAGTCCCGGCAGGTCTCAGAGGGATTACACTGAGGGATAAAGGCCTATATTTTAAAAATTTTTTTTTTTGCCATAGGATATTTAAGGTTTATATCTAAATCCTCCAAATTTTATTCCTATTTGGGATTTATAGTATTCTTTAAGCAGTGTTTTGGGTTCCACTGTTAAGAAATAATGAAGTTATAATAATAATTACAGCAACATAGAAGCAGAATTGATGCAAGCGCAGCTGCTATTCTGCACCACCAGATGGCGTCTACCAGTAATAACACCACATGGACTCACACACACACTGCTAGGTAATATTTCTAAAGAAATTAATACAGAAAAGGCATATATACACACAGACATATATACTGTGTATGTATAGTATGCCTTATAGTTTGGCTTTTACATGTGATTTCTTTTTTTTTTTTTTTTGTCTTTTAGCCATTGCTAGGGCCGCTCCAGCGGCATATGGAGGGAGGTTCCCAGGCTAGGGGTCGAAGTGGAGCTGTAGCCACCAGCTTACCCCACAGCCACAGCAACGCCAGATCCAAGTCGTGTCTGCCACCTACACCACAGCTCACAGCAACACCGGATCCTTAACCCATTGAGCGAGGCCAGGGATTGATCCCACGTCCTCATGGATGCTAGTCGGGTTTGCTAACCGCTGAGCCATGAAGGGAAGTCCTACATGTGGTTTCTTTTTCATATTGGTTATGAATTTAGAGCTGCCCGCAGTTTGGCAAACACTTGCTTTCCAAATTTTCAGTCTCCTGTAACAACATTTTTATTTTATTGCCACACCCACACCTGCAGGACACAGAAATTCCCAGGGCAAGGATGGAACCCACACCACCACGCTGGATCCTTAACTCCATGAGCCACCAGGGAACTCCCATAACAACATCCTACTTTTGGGTTCTACTTTTAAGAATCCCTAAGATCAAAGTTAGAAAAAGTTGAAAGCCTAGGGAGAAAATGAAAAGGCAGACAGATTCTTCTCTTTTTAAGAAATTTTTTAACTTTAATTTTTGTTTTACAGACAAACTCTTCTCCCTGCCTTCATCATCCCTTCATTCATTCAACACCTGGGGATCAGGCTCTTGGGGATTGTACACAGCACTGAGGTTCTAGTGGTAAATGAGACTCACTTTTAAAGATGTGTTTGCTCTGCTCTAAAGAAAAACTAGGAGTTCCTGTCTTGGCTCAGCAGTAACGAATCTGACTAGTATCCATGAGGAAGTGGGTTCCATCCCTGGCCACACTCAGTGGGTTAAGGATCTGGTGTTGCTGTGGCTGTGGTACCAGCAGCTGTACCTCGATTCAACCCCTATCCTTGGAACTTCCATATGCTGCAAGTGAGGCCCTAAAAAGCAAAAGACGAAAAAGAAAAACCACCAGGATATTAAGAAACAGATGATTATAACATGATATTTAAGTCATATAAGGGGGGACAGGTGTTTCTCAGAAACTGTTGGGCGTTCTAAGGGAGAAATAGGCATCAATTCAAAAGGTCCCATCAAGACTGGAGAGTTTCTACTTTCCACTTCCCAGGCGGTTAACAAGGCTGTGCTTCCCCCTTTTGCTGTTTGGTTGTGGCATTTAGGCCAAGAATGGCTGCACTTGTGCTTTCTTGGAAGAGACGTAATTGGAGAGAAAAGAGGGAGAGAAACAGCAGTATAAAAGGATCAGTGGGTGAGGAGACAACCAGAGAGAACTAGGAGAAGAGTGGCCAGGAATAAACAGTGTGAATTCTTTCCATGAAATCGATATTCAGTCTTTCATATGGAGGGAATGAGCCCTTATTTATTTATTTATTTATTTACGTTTTCTTTTTCTTTCTTTCTTTTTTTTTTTTTTGCCACGCCCGTGGCACATGAAAGTGCCTGGCCCAGGGATTGAACCTGAACCCACAGCAGCAACCCGAGCAGCTGCAATGACAACTGGATCCTAAACCTGTTGTACCACCAGGGAACTCCAAGAATAAGCCCATATTTTAAGTAAAAGTAAGGCAAAAAAGATGATTAAATAAAATCAGGAGTTCTCATCGTTGCGCAGCAGAAATGAATCCAACTAGGAACCATGAGGTTGCAGGTTTGATCCTTGGCCTCGCTCAGTGGGTTAAGGAAGGATCCAGCGTTGCCGTGAGCTGTGGTGTAGGTCACAGACGTGGCTTGGATCTGGCGTTGCTGTGAGCTGTGGCGTAGGCCGGGAGCTGTAGCTCTAATTCAGTCCCTAGCCTGGGAACCTCCATATGGCACGAGTGCGGCCCTTAAAGGATAAAAGACAAAAAATGAAAATAAAAAATAAAAAAAACAAAATCAAAATGCCTTAATATTCCTAAATCCAGTATTTCTAGAAATTGTAAAATTAGATATGGAGGTTGCAGCATGAACTTGGACTAGTGTGAAATTTTACTTTCTGCTTTCTAGAGAGACAGAGACATGATGGAAGAGAGCCATTTTCATTCCAGAAGCCAGGGCACACCCAGCAGAAGGGCCAGGGTAGAATCAGTCATGAGGCTCAGCCCTGAAGATGCCCAGAAGTATGTGAGCCAGTTGATGACTTCGTAGATAGGTGGTGTTCTATTTTAGCAGATGAGCATGAGAACCAAAGAAAGACCCATGAATACTCTGAATGTGGCCCCTTCCATACCTGAAGCTGGTCTAGGGAATCTTTAGTCACATCCAAATTGAGTGTACGTGTCAGGTTTTATCATAGATGTTATCTCAAACTCTTGGTTATTGTTGGAATTGGTACAATCGAGGTCTTATCTCTCTAACCACATTTGATAAGTGATGGCGATAAAGCTGTCTGAGCAACTTGGCCACTGTTCAAGAAGCTTTAAAGAATGCTATGAGTGTATGGTATTATTTTGAGACTGTAATACCCAGGGAGGCAGGACTCATGTGTTTTTGCTCCTCCGAGAGTAGAAAACCAGGAGAGTGTACAGGCATGCCTCGGAGACAATTGTGGGTTCCTTTCATTCCAGACCATGGCTGATATCACAATAAAGCAAGTCACATGAAAATTTCAGTTTCCCAGTTGTTATGTAAAAGTTAATTTTACTGCAGTCTATGGAGGGTGCAATAGCATTATCTTTAAAAAAAAAAACTTACTTTAAAAATACTTTATTACTGGAGTTCCCACTGTGGCTCAGCAGGTTAAGAACCCAACATAGTGTCCATGAGGATGTGGGTTTGATCCCTGGCCACACTCACTGGGTTAAGGATCCGGGGTTGCTGTGGCTGTGGCATAGGCTGGCTGCAGCTCCAATATGACCCCTAGCTCAGAAACATTCATATGCCCCTGGTGCAGTGGAAAAAAGAAAAAAAAAAGATGTTAATTAAAAAATAAAAATACTTGATTGCTAAAAGGTACAAACCATCACCTGAGCCTTCAGCAAGTTATAGCGGTAACATCAAAGCTCACTGATCACAGATTGCCATAACAAAGAGACTAATAATGACAATTTGGAGGAGTTCCCTGATGGTCTCATGGTTAAAGGACCCGGCGTTGTCACTGCTGAACTTGGGTCACTGCTGTGGTATTGTTTCAATCCCTGGCCCTAGAACTTCCGCACAGCATGGGTGTAGCCACAAAAAATAATGAAAAAGTTTGAAATAGCGCAATAATCACCAAGATGTGACACAGAAACACCAAGCAAGCAAGCACCATTGGGAAAAAGTTGCCAATAGACTCATTTGATGCAGAGTTGCCACAAACCTTCAATTTGTATTTTACAAATTGACATCTGAGGAGCACAATAAAATGAATCATGATAAAACAAGGTGTGTCTGTAAACCAGCTTTTCATCTCTTGGGTACACAGGGCCAGACCCCAATTTCTTCACAATCTTGCCAAGTTTTCAACATGGTCTTTCCTCGATTGCCTCTTTTCTCTCCATTATCTCCCCGGCTGTTTCCCACAGGAAATTAGAGGAGAAGTCTGTGAAGAGTGAGTATTGAAGGTAGTATAGGTAGATGAGTGTTTATGATCAAGTGACCTCTCCAACTCCATTCTAATAACAAAAAGCCATTGCTCTGGGGTCGTCTCTTATGGTCATTTTCTACATCTCTTCTCCATGCAGTCGTGCGAGTCATCAATAATAGTGTATGATTGTTTCTTCCCCGAAGGCAAGTTATATGAGTTAGAACACAAAGCAACAAAGTCTCAGACAAGCCTTTTTACTTTAATGTTTTGTTCAGGATGGTTTCTGATGGCCTGGTAATTGCCCACTAGTGACCCGTTCTGGTAGCCTGCATTCCCCAGGAAGGGAACAGAAGGGACATGGCAAGCCTTTGCAACACCAGCGCAGGCAGCATACAGCATCCAGTGGCCACGATGACTAGACAGGTGCCCAAAATGTGCAGTCTGATCATGTATTATCCTACCGTCCGTTGACTATTCCTCAGTACACTCACGAGTAAAGCCTACCCTAAAGGAAAAAGACATTATACCTATGTCTATGTCTCTCCATATATCTATACGCACATTAGTGATACCCTTCAAACAGGAGGCTCGCATTAGCTCAAAGAATGTTCCATATTACGTTTAATTTGCTCTTGTCCCTATCCTTTCATGTTTTCAGTGGTTTACCAGTGGGAAACCAGAAGAGGGGACGTAGCCAGACAAGATTAGACAACATACAATTAGCATCTTTAGTATTTCAGCTTGGAAAATTGACTGGTATTCTTGTGGAACAATAAAATCAAATTTGCTGGCACTTTACTCCCAATTCATGGTTATAAAGAGCAGATCTGGTGGAGGGGTGTCACCAGAGAGGAAAGTGCATCCGTATCAATTGTAAATATGTAGTTTAAGCACTGACATGATTCATTCCAAACTGCCTGTTTTCTCTCTTTCTTATAGAGGAATATGAGTGATCTGATGTTTCTGACTTGCCATGTGGAGATCAGAGACTATCTCTAGCACGGTTGCGGAACAAGCCTCTACGATAGTATCAACCATTCTCTGAATGATGGGTGCCCTGATGGGGAGAGAGGAGTGCCATACCATAGGTCCACCTCATAGGTGAAACTGGTTCGTATCTAGTTTGGGGCTGTAAAACCCCCAAAGAGAATAGGGCATATGACAAAACGAACAAATAAATAAGCAAAAAATAGCATAGGATAAATGCTTATTCATTCATGTTTTCCCCCATCCATCCCCCTATCAAACATTCTTTTTGTGTTATTGCATGCCCAGCACATTGTGCTCAGAGGCACTGTGGTTCCAAAGATAAATCAGATAGAGCTTAGGTATCAGTGGAAGCAAAAATAAGTAGATGAATACCTTTATTTGAAAGTAGGATAGGAGTACCCATCATGGCTCAGTGGAAAAGAATCTGACTAGCATTCATGAGGACACAGGTTTGATCCCTGGCCTCGCTCAGTGGGTTAAGGATCCAGTGTTGCTGTGATCTGTGGTGTAGGTCACAGACGAAGCTCGGATCCCATGCTGCTGTGACTATTGTGCAGGCCAGTGGCTACAACTCTGATTGGACCCCTAGCCTGGGAACCTCCATATGCCACAGGTGCAGCCCAAAAAGACAATAAACAAACAAACAAAGTTAATTAATTAATTAATGTAGGATAGTTCCTAGGACTTGAATCCACTCCACTCCAGCAGTCAGGAAGAGATAGGGTGTGAAAGCCAGACCCAAAGAATGTTAGCTACCAGCCAGGTGAGGAAGAAGCCTGTTTTGGATAAAGATGCTTCCTACAGGTCTTTTCAGCTATCACTTTTCTCACCTATTCACCCCTTCACTCTGGTAAAGGCAATGTTTCCCTATATTTTAACTTAGACACTGGCCTCCACTCAAGGTGATAATATATCGAGGTTTATTTTTGAGCTAAATCCAGTGAAATATTTTCCAGGTCAGAGGCAATGCAAAAAGAATTCTTTTTAAGATGAAATCTCCTGAACCCGAATCACCACTTACTATCAAAAGATTTTAAGCTCCTCTTTTTATCCAAAATTGTTGTTTCACTAAGGTTACATTGACTTCTTTGATTTGTTAGTTCATCCACTTTCACATTCTGACTGCCAAGGTAAGCAAGAGAAATCAAACTTAAGTGACAGATATGAGAAAATATAAAAATATGTCTCCGAGTCCTATATAAACTCATCTACGTGGCATGACCGTGATTTTCAATCCTCTTTCAATTTTTAAACACCATATGATCCATTCAATGACTTCAATTTGAGTGAATACTTTTTCAATTAAAAAAAAGGTTGGTAGATGCAAACTATTCCATTTCAAGTGGATAAGCAGTGAGGTCCTACTGTACAGTACAGGAAACTCTACCCAGTCTCTCAGGATAGATAATATGAGAGGTAATAATGAAAGATAATATGAGAAAAAGAATGTATGTGTATGTGTGACTGCGTCACTATTCTGTACAGCAGAAATTGACTCAACACTGTAAATCAACTATACCCTAATGAAAATAAATTTTTAAACATGCAAAAAAAAACCCATTAGCATTAGCTCTTGTTCTTAAAATTTTCAGCCACCATTTGCACTGAGTTATTGAAGTTTACAGGAACATTTTATTTTAGCTTGAGAGAATATAGATTTTATTTCTACTGCTGTGTGGAGTTTCCACCATTGTGCAGTCACAGAACTTTAACCTGCTTTTTTTTTTTTTTTTTTTTTGCTTTTTAGGACCATACTCACGGCATATGGAGGTTCCCAAGCCCGGGGTCCAATCAGAGCTACAGCTGCCGGCCTACACCACAGCCACAGCTACACAGGATCCGAGCCATGTCTGTGACCCACACCACAGCTCATGACAACACCAGATCCTTAACCCACTGATCGAGGCCAGGGATGGAACCTGAAACCTCATGTTTCCTAGTTGGATTAATTTCTGCTTTGCCATGATGAGAACTCCTTAACCTGCTTTTACTCCCCTTCAGAACATAAAATTTAGCTAACTATGCTTTATTGGGCTCTTTCTAAAGGAAACAAGACATAGAACGTGATGCTATGTAACCTTTTTGTAGCTGCTTTTACACTTAATCCCATTAATAAGTGGGAAAACAGATGAGGCTAATTAAAAGGACAATAAAGCACCTCAAGGAAAGAGACTGCAGTCTGGCTTCCAGCTCAGGAATTGTTGGGACACCCCAGAGAATATGAGAATATTATTCATCTTTGTTGCAACCCAGTGATTCACCTGGGACCATTTTCACGCCCACGATTTTTGCTCTTCGTGATAGAACTTCTACTATTCAAGTAAGACAGGTCCTACTACCCAAACCTTGACAGTTAAGACTCTGCTACAAAAGTCCTGAATTTACCTGTAAGGGAAGACTCGGCCATTAACTCAGCCTTGCCTATCACTGCCATAGGTGCAGGCAATGAAATTTCTTCTCCCATTGAACTGGGAGTCAGGGAGTCTGAGGTCCAGCCTGGGGCTGCTATAGACTAGCTGTGGATTTAGGGATTTCACTCCATCACTGAACACCTCAATTTGTTTGGCTGCCAGTGATGGAGCAGAATTAAAAACCTCTAAGATTCCTAGTGGCTCATCTTGTAGGAGTCTATAAGGAAGAGATGGACGTATGTAATCCTTCAAGCTTAGCAGAAGCCACTCAAGTCTCAGAGGTTTCTGCTCAATTACAGAAGGGGGACATTTCCAATTCTTCAGGGCAATGTCACTTTCCAAATACAGTCTTTCATGTTCTGCATGTTTCTCCTAAAAGCGCATTGAAGGCAGGATGTCTCTTCTAAAAACCGGCTCTTCCAAAGAGCAGAGTGTGCCTCCTTGAGACTTAACCTTTTTCTATGATTTAAGGCCTTTGCAGCTAGAGTATGTAATCATTTTTATTTTATTTTTTAAATTTAATTTTACTGGAGTAGAGTTAACTTACCATGTTGTATTAGTTTCAAGTGTACAGCAAAGCGAATCAGTCATACGTGTACATATATCCATCGCTTTTTCCCATATAGTCATTGCAAACTATTGAGTAGATTTTCCTGTGCTAGACAGTAGGTTCACATTAATATCTTTCATTTTAAAGGATGACTGAGTGGAGTGGAAGCTATTTCTGAGCAAAGGAGTCATAGATCACAGAACTCGAAAGTCTAAGAGAAAACTACAAAGCTTTCCCGGCCTCTCCAGGGAAACCATCCAAGACTGACAAGAACCTTTATTGTCGTTATTTTGTTATTGTTTTTTTTTAAGTACTTTAAAACGTTATCTTTTCTTAAAGAATCTTCATGTGGTGGTTGTGCGTCTTTTCACTGTTTTTTCATGAGTATTGATCTGTCAATCTTCCCCTGACCTGTGCCTGAGCTTTCAAATACTGGACTGTTAACAGTCACAGAATCTGCCAGCCTTGTCTATTACTAATAAAATGATTGTCACAGGGACATTTCTTCTGGAATGTGGACATTTCTTCTACTTTTCTCCAGGGAGCAGTAGGGACTCGCCTTCTTCTTTCATTAGTTATAAACCTCTCCCTAAACAGAAGAGATTTTGACCAGGAGTCAGACCTGCTATATGACAGGTGAGAAAAGATTTGTGAGCCTGCTTCTCTGAGCAAAAACCTGTAAGTTTGGTCATCCAAAGAAAATGACAAACAGTGTGAGTTTATCCCTTACGACAATGGTTAATCTATTGATTTTTACATTGTGATGTGCTGCCTTTTAAGACCAACTTACATGAAAATAGAAATTGAAAGCCTTGGTGAAAAGAGAAAACAAATTAAAAGACCCAAAGCTTTGAGCGAGTGACAGTAAACATTCTAGTTCTTTTTTTTTTTTTTCCTAATTAAGACACTGCTTTAACTGGATTAAATAGATTTTGTAGGTCTTCAGTGGTTTGGGTATCCAATGTGTTTGAATCAAGAAGCAGGTCCAGGTTTGTGAGAAATGAATCTTAAATAAATGTGTGCTCTGCTTAAGAAAAAGCTTACAAAGTTATATACAAAATTAGGTATAAAAGTGTAGTTTCTCTGCTATTACTTCCCTGCTTCGGGTGCTGGACACAGTGGGACCCATTCCTCCTGGGACACAAACCCTGGCCCAGCACCGTCAAGCCTGGCTTTTTCAAGAGAAAAAGGCTCAGAGACACAAAAGAGAGGCCTTTCACCCCATTTACAAGCTGTAACCTTTTCAGGCAGGATTTACCTAGAAAGAAAAAAACTACTCAAGGTGGGATGTTGTACAGGAGAGGAGGGAATCTGAAAACCTCACAGAGGACAGGGAAGCGATATAGTAGTTAGCAGGAACAGACACTTCTTTTATCCCTAGGGCAGAGTGACAATGGATAAAGCCACCAAAACCTGGGCCCTGTCTGATCTGCGGATAACAGAGGAAGACACTGCTAGTGGGAACTGGAGACACATGTATTAGTTAGCTATGGCCGTGTAACAAATCACCCGCACATTATGGCTTATGACAACATGTATTATCTCACAACTGCTGTGGCTGAGGAATCCAGACATGGTCCTAGTAGAGTCCTCAGCTGTGGTTCTGTCAAAGCTGTCACCCAGGTATTGGCCAGGGCTGCCATCATCTGAAGCCCCAATGTAGTGATATTTGGCAGGACTCAGCTCCTCACAGGCTATTGCCCAGAGGTCTCCCTCCATTTCTTGCCACGTAGGATAACTCACAAACAGGTGTGAACAAAACAAAGTCGACTTGTTTTTTCACCTAATCTTGGAAGTGACATCCTGTCATTCTTGCCGTGTTCCATCCTTTGGAAATGTCCAGCTCCTGTTCAAGGAGAAGGAACTCTAGAGGAGCATGAATAGAAGGATGGTGGGGTCTTTGCTAGCCCGGGCAGAAGCTGCTGACCATGCAGGGAGACAAGACACTGCCAAAGAGAGCAGAGGAAGCAGAGTGAGGGGGAAGAACCATCCCAGTCTTTTCTTCTACAGGCCTCCAGCTGGAAGGAGAGTCTTGGAAATGCAGTTCTTTGGCTGGAGCAGAACAGGACAAGGGCAGGGTCTGAGAGTCCACTGGCTATGGACCAGCATAGTATCCTTTTGTGTTTTCTGATGTAACTAGACAAACAACACAAGGAGATTTTATCTAAAGAGAACCATTTAGTGGTAATTATGGCTCTTTCTGTGATCAAAGGATATTATTTTTGTTCTCTTTTGCAGTGGCCCTGTTCTACAGTCCAACCTTCTTCCTCACCAAAGAGCCCCCAACACACACACACACACACACACACCCCTTCAATTCTTGCCCTCACAGTGGAATTTCCTTACCTGGCTGGGAGCAGGCAAGATGTACTAAGTGCCTGAAGAGCTGTAACCCAGAGAAGATAGCTTTAAGTGACCCAGCTCTGACTCTCCAATCTGCATTTCATCATTCAGACAAGTCTTGGATATCTGGTTAATACTTCAAAGAAACACAGAGATGGATAAAGAAGACGTGGTACTAATATACAATGGCATACTACTCAGCTGTAGAAAAGAATGACATTCTACCATTTGCAGCAACATGGATGGACCTAGAAAATATTATGTGTAGTGAAATAAGTCAGAGACGAATACTGTATACTATCACTTATATGCGGAATCTAAAAAAAATACGACAAACTGGAGACTATAACAAAAAAGAAGCAGACTCAGATATAGAGAACAAATCAGTGGTTACCAGCAGGGCAAGGGAAGAGGGGAGGGACAATATGGGGGAGGGGGTTAAAAGGTACAAACCATTAGGTATAAAATAAGCTACAAGGTTATATTGTACAACACAGGGAATAGAGTCAGCATTTTTATAATAACTATAAATGGAGTATAACCTTAAAAATTGTGAATCATTATATCAACCTATAACATATAATACTATACATTAACTATACGTCAATTTGAAAAAAACTCACAATATTTTTTTTTTTTTTGTCTTTTCAGGGCAGCATCCAAAGCATGTGGAAGTTGTCAGGCTAGGGGTTGAATTGGAGGTACAGCTGCTGGCCTATGCAACACCCACAGCAACTCGGGATCCAAGCTACCTCTGTGACCTACACCACAGGTCAAGGCAACCCCTGATTCTTAACCTACTGAGGGAGGCCAGGGATGGAATTTGCGTCCTCATGGATGCTAGTAGATTTGTTTCCACTGAGCCATGACAGGAACTCCCCTAAAATTTTAAAGAACTATATTTTAATAAAAAATTTCAAAAACAACATTGTAAATAAGCTACACTTTAATAATAAATAAATAAATAAAATACCTCTCAGAGAAGGCAGGGAAGCTGTGAGTCCATTGTGACTTCCCTTATTTAAAAACTTTGGCAGGGAGTACCCATTGTGGCTCAGTGATAACAAACCTGACTAGTATTCATGAGGACCCATGTTTGATCCCTGGCCTCTCTCAGTGGGTTAAGGATCCCCGGTTGCCTTGAGCTGTGGTGTAGTTTGCAGATACAGCTTGGATCCTGAGTTGCTGTGGCTGTGATGTAGGCCAGCAGCTACAGCTCCGATTCAACCCCTTCCCAGAGAACTTTCCATATGGTGAGGGTGCAGCCTTAAAAAGACAAAAAATAAAAAAATTAAAAATAAAAGAAAAATAAAAAAATTAAAACTTCGGCAGGATTTTTGCAATAAATCAATACTCCAATATCAACGTATTCCTCTTTTCTCTAATATCAGTGATCAAATATGAACCTCTGGACTGCAACAATAAAAACAAGCATAAACAACAACCCTGGTATTATAAGACATCTTCTAGCAGATTGCATTCTCCAAAGACAGCTGTGGCAATATTGTTCATTCCTCATGCTCAAGGCCCTTGCCACCATTAAAAGATGGTGTTTACATCCTTTTGAACCTGGGCAAGTGTTTGTGACTGCCTTCACCAATAAAGTGGGGTGGAAGTGATACAATGTGGCATCTAAAGCTAGATCATAAGGATGGCGCACATCTGCACCTCTTTCTCTTGTTACACTTGCTCTTGGAGTCTAGCCCCCATGTTGTCAGGAAGCCCAGGCAGCTGCAGAGATGCCCACAGGGAGGGAAACCAGCAGCTTCTGGTTCCAAACCCAAAGTATGCCCAGCCAACAGCCAAGACCAGCTAGTTATATGAGAGAACTGTCTGGAAATGCATTCTCCCATCTCCCGTTGAGCCTCTCCAGCTGATGCCACTTGGAACAGAGAGAAACCATCTCCACTGAGCCCGGTCCAAAGGACAGATTTGTGAGCAAAATGAATGGTGTCATTGCTGGTTAAGCCTCGATGCTTTGAGGTGGTTTGTTCCGCAGCCATAGGAAACGGGAGCACACCCTTTGGGGAGTCCCCCTCCTCAAAACTAGGGTAGAGTACGTCAGTTAGGAATGGGTTTGGCGAGAAGGAACAGCAAATCTGCTCAAACAAACAGGGTTTGCTTGGCTCACTTGGCAGGAATGCTGGAGGTAGAAGGCTATTGGCAGTGGTTTCCAGGCACAACTGTATCAGAGCCATTTCCTGGGAAATTCCTGTCCTTTCCCGCGCACCTGTGGCCTCAGTGTGACAGGAAAGCTGTCCTGGCTCCAGGCTCAATGACTGTGTACAAGATGGATGAAGCAGAAGGGAAAAGAGACCAAGTCAGGCCTTGGCTACCTTGAGATTCTCCTCAAGCTCTCTCAGCCCACAGGTCCTTGGGCACCCCAGCTGGCAGAGAGGCAGGCATAGTGTGCCTTTGCCTTTCACCCACTACAGCGAGAAGGTGGCAAATGAGAATGGGGTTGGACCCTGGGGCCTCAAACAAAGCCTTTGCCCCAGGACTTTGCAAGAAGTCCTACCATGAGGCTTCGAGTGAGCCTCAAGGAATCTCCAGAAACCAAAAAGAAAATCGACAAGAAGCCAGGTCATTCCTACCAGTAAGGAAAAAAACAAAAAACCCAAAAACCACAATTTAGATGTTGTTGTCATGGACTTAATATTTTCAAACATGGGCAAAACTCCACCTCCATATGACTAATAAGCATTTTCCCCGAGTTCTTCAGATATGGCTTTGCAGAGCTTTCCCAGTTTCCTTTCTGCCACCCAGCCTCTCCCTGAATTCTAGTTCCATGTATTTGCTGCAGCCTCAAGTCAGAGGGCCTCCCACCACTTCCAAACCGGCACAACTAACTGACCTCGCTACTAACCCCTCCTCATCCTTCTCCCCTATGAAGGCCAAACTTCAGCTATCTTTTAGCCCCCTCTCTCCCAGTCTCTCTTTAGTGTACCTTTATGAGAGAGCTCTGCTTTTCCATCCTTTCTGCCACCCACTTAGCTTAGGCTCCTACTGACTTCTTCCAGAACTAGCACCATAAACCCATTGACTTTTTCACCCCCACTCCCTTTCCTTCTTCTTAATCCATGCTATACTCAGTTGGGTTATTAGGAATGACTTTTATATGGTTTGATATAGTTTTGTAATTTCCTAGGAAGATAATGTGGGCTATATGAGTGGCTCCTCCAGTAACATTGTCTGCCCTTTTGTAAATAAACACATTATTTACTCATCAAAGGGTATCGGGCCAAGTCCTAAGGGTATAACAGTGGTTTCAGTTTAATACCTCAAAAATACAGATGCGGAGTATTTCTCATTGCTGAAATCCCTTCTCGACTTTCAAGGGCATAAGAAAGGAAATTCCATGATAGCTACCAGATAGCACGATCCTTCATATAAAAAACAGGATGTCGGGAGTTCCTGTTGTGGTGCACTGGAAACAAATCCAACTAGTATCCATGAGGATGCAGGTTTGATCCCTGGCCATGCTAAGTGGGTTAAGGGACCCAGTGTTGCTGTGAGCTGTGGTGTAGGTGGCAGAGGCAGCTTGGATCCTGCATTGCTGTGGCTGTGGTGTAGGCTGGCAGCTGCAGCTCCAATTCAACCCCTAGCCTGGGAATTTCCATATGCCCAGTGTGGCCCTAAAAAGGAAAAAAAAAAAAAAAAAAAAAAAAAAGAAGGATGTTGGAATTCCCGTTTGTGGCTCAGTAGGTTAAGAACCCAACTAGTATCCATGAGGATTTGGGTTGATCCTTGGCCTCGCTCAGTGGGTTAAGGATCCAGCAGTGCCACAAGCTGTGGTATAGGTTGCAAATGCTGCTCAGATCCCACATTGTCATGGCTGATTTGTAGGTCACAGCTTAAGCTCCAATTGGACCCCTATCCAAGGAACTTCCATATGCTACAGGTGTAGCCCTAAAAAGAAAACAAAACAAAAACTGAAAAAAAAAAAAGGGTTGTCTGTGTGTGCCTTTTTTCTAAATTATCTCCTATCATATTGGTGGGGGAGTCCTGTTCAGCTGTGCATATGCCAGCTGAAGAGTCCAATAGCCCTGAGGTCTCCTTCAGTTTCTGAGCACATGGAACCATTTCCCACCTCTGCCTTCCCTCCAGAGTTATCAACTGGAACGAACTGGAACAACTTAGCCGGATACACAACTATACCAGATTAAGTCTGAGTGCAGCTCTACTCACAAGTGTTTCATGGCACCTCCTTTTCCCATTTCTGCTTCCCTCCACAGCTAAGGTCTGCTTCTCCATGTCCATCCATCTCTGCCGTCCAGCTGCCCTCTCACCTCCAGGGCTCATGGTTTTCTCAAGCTGCTTCATCTCATCCAACCATGTTCTTCCCTCTTAACCAAATCCAGTTCAAAAGATGTGTGATATCATAGAAAATGTATCCACTTATTTAAGTAACTTATAAGGGCATAAATATCTCCATCTTCATGAGTTTCATCATGTCTTGTATAAATTTGGCACTCAATGAAAAAAAATGAATTTAAGATCCTTCACCTGCCAGCTCTCTCCCAGATAAACAGGTCCTAACTTACACGAGGCTTGCCATGATGCCTGGTTAAATAATTGTCCTCTACAGTCCATGATGCTGCCACTTTGCGAACAGGCATCTGTCCTGTATTACGGTTCATAGTGCTTGCACTAACGTAAACTACTGGCCAAACACACATGGGTCATTCACATGCTATTTTTAAAATTTATTTTATTTTTTATTAAAGTGTAGTTGATTTACAATTTTGTGTCAATTTCTGCTGTACAGCAAAGTTGCTCACTCATATGTATATATGTACATGTATATATGTGTATGTGTGTGTGTATATCTCCTTTTTCTTGAATAATCTCTTCCATCATGGTCTATCCCAGGAGACTGGATATAGTTACCTGTGCTCTACGGCAGAACCCTGTTGTTTATCCATTCTAAATGTAGTAGTTTGCATCTACTAACCTCAAACTCCCAGTTCATCCCACTCCTCCCTACCCCACGCCTCGAAACCATAAATCTGTCCTCTATGCCTGTGAGTCTGTTTTACACGCCATTTTTAAAAATTAAAAAAATCACTATTTTTTAATTTTTTATATAGCCACACACACAGCATATGGAAGTTCTTGGGCCAGGGATTGAATCTGAAGCAATCAACCCTGGATCCTTTAACCCTCTGCACTGGGCCAGGTATTGAACCACACGTCCACAGCAACTTGAGCCCCTGCAGTCAAATTCTTCATCCATTGCACTACGGCGGGAACTCCCTACGTGATATATATATGTATATATATATATATATACACACACACATACATTTTTTGTCTTTTGTCTTTTTAGGGCCACACCTGCCGCATAAGGAGGTTCCCAGGCTAGGGGTCTAATGGGAGCTACAGCTGCCAGCCTACACCAGAGCCAGAGCAATGCCGGATCCTTAACCCACCGAGTGAGACCAGGATCAAACCCGCAACCTCATGGTTCTTAGTCAGATTCGTTTCCGCTGCGCCACGATGGGAACTCTGCTATTTTTTAATTGAAATACAAGACCTACAACACTGTTAATTCCAGGTGCAAAATATAGTGATTGGATACTTCTATTCATTCCAGGATGATCACCTCATTCATGTACTATGAATTTCCCTGCCACCATATACACCTACATACTGAGGTATCTCTGGCACCTCCCTGTGAATTGCCCTAATACAGCAACCGAGGTGAAGCTAAGGGTAATTCCAGAAGGCTGCTGGAGAGCTCCTCTGAGCTCGAGCCTTGACCTTGACCTGTCCAATGACTGAAATAGATTCACTAGCCAGTTCCTAAAGTGGATACAACCCCCCAAACTCATTCAGCTTATTCCACTCTGGTTTTCAACAGGGCAAAGTGGAAGCCTAGGCGTACTTATGGTTTGAGATTTAGGAGATGCCAACCTTCATTCCTGTCTGCAGTTTCTCTGCCTCATATCAGTAGCTAGCAGAAGACTCCGCTTTTCCCTGTTTCAAAGTATGACCTTCCGTTTGAATATTTTTCAAAGTTCTTAAGGAATTCTCTATTTCTAAATTTGCTTGCAAACCCACGAGTTTGCAAGCTCTGTCCTACCTCAGGTCAGTGTTTTTCCCCTGCCTCCTACGGAGATTCTTACACTGTCTTTGGGGCCTCGTAATTTAGGGAGGGTTTCTAAGCCTAGAGTTAATTGTGGAGAACAGAGGCTGCTGGCTTACCGTGTTACAGTTACTTTACCTACAGTTAGTTACAGAAAACCATCCCCCTCACACTCTCTCTTAAAGGACAGTAATTATCCTTCCACATAAAGATACAGAGCACGTGAAACCAAAAGACAGCATAAACCTTTCTGAAAACAGCCCCCGATAACGGTAGAATCTTAGCTATCCTTTTCTGCCTCGGCTTCTTTTCTATAACTAGGAGAATTCTAGTAGCTGCTTCCCTGAGAAGCACTGCTAAAGATGACAAGTTGATTTTAGTTGAATCGTTGAAGCCTTCCCACTTGGTGTGTACTAAATATTATTGGCACTAATGAGCTACATAACATAGCCTCTGAAATACTTCTGTTTTACTTATGAACGTATTTCTTGTTATACTTTATTTTGTGTTGTGTGTTTTTTTTTTTTTAAGCCTTTCTTCTTAGAGCTCAGGCTAATATAATTACTCTAACTCAGACATCAAATGGCATAATGTCAGAATTGCTACCAACAGAAACTCAAACGCTATTAGAGATTTTCCAGCTAAGAGTTAACACAGACATCTTTTATGATTAGAAAATGTCTGTGTGTTTTATGTTTATATGTTATCCTTATTATGCTAATTTCACCTCATTCCTAATCCTATGTTCTTTTAATTTGATACCTAAGGCTTTCCGGCACTTCCTTTTCTTAATAGCACTGAGCTCAGTGCCAGCTGAATAAAAGCCCAATGCCCAGTGAGAACACAGCCATGATTTGTTGAATGAAGAAAAGAGTGAATGAATGAAAAGAAAATTTGCAATGATGCAGAAACGCAGACCAGAGTCTAGGTGTCCGTGTGTAATTTTTGTCTTATGAATTCTAACATCACGTCACGTGAAGTATACTTTTTAAGTTCCCGTTTGATAAGAATTTAGCAAATGACAATCAGCTACCAAAGCTTACATGGTTGATGAAGGAGTTAGATCTAGCACATGGAAATATTTTAAACAAAAAAATCAGAAAGCACTAGCGCATTCTTAAAGTTAAAATGCTCCTTTTATGCTCTTTGCCTTTTGCAGTTAAAGAAATTGAGACCCTGAGAAATGACATGATTTGCCCAGGGGCACACAGTTAGGCAAGGTCGTGGAGCCCAGCCACTTGACTTCCCTGGCAGTCTTTCACCCATAAGGTTTCTCTCCACCCCAAGCCCATCTGCTGACTCTGGGCATGGCATCTGTATTAGATCCAGCTTCTCAGAGCATATCAACTGTGAGCCAATTGGATGCAAGTACAAAGAGCAGAAAACGCTCTTTTTCCAGGCAGCTGGAAAGTTTCACTTGGAATTTATTTTTAGCATTTTGCGTGTGCTCAGGAGCAACCATGGCAACAAAGGCACCTGGGAGAACCTGCAGGCGACACTGGAGGGAAGGCTGCTTTATCTCTATGGGGAAGTGCAGGCAGGCTGGACGCCTCCCTGTCACCAGGAAGGCCATCACCAGGGAAGAATAAATTCAGAATCAGCAGGACTCACCTCCACTTGGGCTCTCAATGATTGATGAGCTCATCCTTGTCACACTGTCTTCCCCTCCCTTCCTTTCCTCCTCCCCGTAACTCCAACACAACATGTACATAAACCAAGCAAGTCTCCTCTGACCTGGAGGTCTGATTGTGTGTGCTGTTAAGTTCAGCCCTTCATGAAACATCTACACACACAGCCCTAGAGAGGAAGTGCCCCTTAGGCTCCCGTTGGAGGAATGGCTTCTTCACCTCAGCAAGGACCAAATTAGAAGCTCCATCCTAGAGTTCCTTTAGCTCAGCAGGTTAAGAACCCAACACAGTGTCCATGATGATGCAGGTTCAATCCCTGGTCTTGCTCAATGGGTTAAGGATCCGGTCTTGCCACGAGCTGCAGTATAGGTTGAGGATGTGGCTTGGATCTGGTGTGGCTGTGGCTGTGGCTGTGGTGTAGGCCGGCAGCTGCAGCTCCAACTCAACCCATAGCCTGGGAATTTCACTATACCATAGATGTGGCCTTAAAGTGACAAAAGAAGAAGAAGCCCCCTCCTTTCCCTCAAACAACAGGTGAAAGGATGACCACTGTATGAGGCCGCACCTCCCTCACACTGACTTCACGTGCGGCCCTTTGCCCATGTCAACCTCTTCCATTTACTCTTGGGAAGGGACAGAGCTGATTCAGAAAACTCTCCAGTTCCTGCATTTCTCTCTCTGGGTCTCCAATCCTGATGGACACTGCTAGTGACGGAGGCCAGGTCACAGTTTGTATTTTTGGGATGTCTCTAGGCTTCCCCACCTTCACAGGTAAGGCCACACCCATGTCTTTCCTTCCCCAACATCTGCTGAAAATGCCAGCTGGGCACAGCCCTACCTTGAATGAGTCCAAGTGTTCAGCAGTGAGGATAAGGTTGGTCCAAGGACAATGCGACACACTTCAGCTCAGTCTTGCTCACTGGGTATGTCTCTGCTTGGGTGCGTTTCCATGATGACTTTAGAAAAGCTTGAGTGTTTCTAATTAAATGTGGTACCTTCCCAAAGAATAGACAGATGCGCTGCATTGACTTTGGATCTCATCGTTATCTGGAAACATGACAGGGACCGCGAAAAAATGTTCTCCAGGGACGTAGCTTCTATCGTTTTAAACACATTTCAATAGAATCTGAAGTTTCACAGTGAGATCACCACAGTGGGTTAGGCCCACACACAGACCTCTCATTCAATCACATTCAAGATCCAGGGCGGTGTCGTTCACAAGGAGGTATTTAATAAATAATAAATAAAGCAGGAAAAGAAACCCATCATTATGGTCACATGGCTGGAAAGACCGCTATTGATCTTCACTTCCCCACAAAACCACATAAATATGTAATGGTGGTATTGAGCCAGCTGCCTCCAGGCCAATGAACTATGGCATCACTCAAGAGACAGGCATGTTATTATGGAATGAAATCCTAAAGATAAAGTAAGAAGATAGCCTCTTATCTGATCTCAAACTGAGGACGATTGGAGGAAGGTATTCAATTTATTACTTTTCCGTTCCTAACAAATTCTGTGAAGCATTGTAGATTCTCAGAATTGGAAAACATCCAAGAAAGCAAAGTCATCCTTGGTTGGCTTTTTTCCTCCATAAACTCCCAGCCACAATGTATCATACTGGAATGAGTCAGTTGCCAATTTTAAGTTCCTAGGCAACTCTGTGCTTAACAAGGGGCCAGACCCAGATCCAGCATAGAGGATGGTCCTGGGAAAAAAGAGGGCAAAAAAACTGCTGAGAACCTAGGAGCTGGGGTCCGTTTCTGTGGGCATTCACTCCCCAGAATTGTCAGTGTTCCAGGAATCGCCACCCACCTTCCCACCCCACTGTCCTCAGAATACCAAAATCCAAGGATGCTCAAGTTCCTAATATAAAATGGCATAAGGGAGAGGGGGAGGGAGTGGGATGGATGGGGAGTTTGGGGTGCATAGACGCAAACTGTTACATGCAGAAAGGATAAGCAAAGAGACCCTGTTGTACAGCACAGGGAACTATTTCCTATCTCTTGGGATGGACCATGATGGAAGACAGCATGAGAACAAGAATGTATATATGTATGATTGGGTCACTTTTCTGTATAGCAGAGATTGACACAACATTGTAAATCAACTACACTTTAATAAAAAATTTTTGAATAAATAAAACGGCATAGAATTTGCGCATAATCCACGCACATCCTTTAAATCATCTCTGGTAGTTGCCAGCAAATGACAGATTTGAGGGTTGCCTTTTGGAACTTCCTAGATTTTCTTCCTTCCCTTGCATTTTCCATCCAGATTTGGTTGAATTCCCAGATGTGGAATGCGCAGGTAGGGTAAGGAGGGCTGACTCTATTAACATTCACAGTGGCTATATTCCAGGCACAGATGAGGGGCACTACACAGCCAGGCTAACAGCAAAATAGAAGCATTCAGAGAGATTCTGTATCAGTAGGAATAAGGCAAGGTATGACCTTGAAAGAGGAGCCTATTTTTAATTTAGAATATTTGCAGTATATGTATCAGAAAGGAAAGCTATGCATGGAAAATAAATTCCCTTACACAATGGAGATTGGAAAATGGCCATCATATAATCTTCAGGCCAATGCCACAGCCACAGCAACACCAGATCCGAGCCGCATCTGTGAACTCCCCACAGCATGCGGCAAGGCCAAATCCCTAACCCACTGAGCAAGGCTAGGGATCGAACCTGCATCTTCATGGGGACTAGTCGGGTTCTTAATCCCCTGAGCCACAATGGGCATTCCGTCATCCTGTAATCTCTAGACTGCATTTCAAGTTGTGTGTCTCTCTGCCAAAAATGAAAACCTCCTTTTAAACTGGCTTTCACCCCAAAGTATGTAATGGAAGACTTGGCATTCTACATAAATTAATTGTGGAGACAATTTTAAAATCTCTTTGAATATCCTCTGATCAATTCCAAGTAAGCAAATAGTACATGGCAATGTTTGCACAGCCATGTGATATGCAGGGCAAGACTTAGCATCTCTATGCCCCAGAGTTAGGACAGAATCTGGATCATTAAGTTTTAGACAGGAAGAAAAATGTAAAAATTTAAAAAACCCCAGCAGTACAAATTGAGGAGGTGATGACAGCCCTTAAGATTGTACAGGCAGTATGTACCTCACCCCTGCGTGTCCTCCAAGAATAGAAAATAGGATTGATCCAGGAAAGGATTGTGCTGGAGAACAAACAGACAAATGAAAGAGGCTATTCCCTAAAGCCCACATGCCACTCACATTTCCACTTAACCACACGTGGCTACCCACTTGCCCCTGATACTCAATCCCTGCCTCAGAGAGAGAAATCAATGGGGCAAGTTCTTCCTTGAAATGCATCACAGTTTACTTTTTACTTATAAAAAGAGAACGAGACACATATATTTTCACATGGTTGTAGAGCTGGAGGCAATGACACAGTTGAAAATGTGTGAGGAGTTCCCTGGTGGCCCAGGGGTTAAGGATCCGGCATTGTCACAGCTGTGGCACTGGTTTGATCCCGGGTCCAGGAAATTTTGCATGCTGGGGGTGTGGAAAAAAGAAAGAAGAGAGAAAGAAGAAAGAAAGAGAAAGAAAGAAAGAAAGAAAGAAAGAAAGAAAGAAAGAAAGAAAGAAAGAAAGAAAGAAAGAAAGAAAGAAAGAAAGAAAGAAAAGAAAGAAAGAGGGAGGGAGGGAGGGAGGGAGGGAGGGAGGGAAGGAAGGAAGGAAGGAAGAAAGAAAGAAAGAAAGGAAGAAAGAAAGAAAGGAAAGAATAGAAAGGAAAATGCATGAGAATTGCAGGCAGTAAACTTGTGTTCAAGGCCAAATTATGGAACTTAATCTCTCTGAGACTTGGTATCCACATTGGTACCCAGAGATTAATAATCCTTACATAATGGGGATGTCTTGAGGATTAAAAGTCCCAAAGCCTGTGAAAATAATACACAAACATTGCTCTAAAAAGGACCATGGAAAATCATCTTAGCCACCCCTCTAGCTTCTCAGCAGAATCACATCTCAGTTTTCACAAACTAAGTTAAACAATTCAGAGAAGAATCAATAATAGAAAGCTCTTGATAACATTCCAATATATGATACCAACATCCTTCACATCAGAGTTTAAGGCTCTATTCCTTTCTTCTCATCTGGGATGGAAAATTTACCAGGGAATTAATGGCCTTTGTTTTTGTGAAGCATCACTCCTTAAACATATCTTTTAGAGACAGAATACTGTTTCTTAAAATCATGCCTGTAGGTATATAGGAGGCTCCCTCCAGTTTCCCAAGCTCATTTTCTCCTGGCCCCAGAATTCTGTGTGAACAGTCCTCCTTCGGATGCAGCACGTCTTGTTCCTACAGGTGATTCTCTCAGCCTTCTTACACTTGCTGACAGAGCGTCAGCTCCTTGTCCAAGTAACCTCTCGATATTTTGCTGCCATTAATGCACATAATTGTTTTGTCCTGTATTTATGCATTTTCCTCTGTTCTTGATGTCCTTTCCTCAGTTCAGGCTGCAAATGTACCAGGCACACATTGAATTCCTGCCTTCCAAGACCTCTGTCTCATCTGTCTCAGAATTAACCGCAAAATTAATGAAAGATGCTCCCATTGCCTTCAGGGGTTATACAGTACTGAGTCTAGAACCCGTACCCTGGAACAACAGTGGTTATGCAATCTTAAGTTAGTATTAATGTTTTGAAAATATCACTTCTGTATGTGAATTTCTCATCATGTGTAGGGTCACATAATAGCTGCGTAGCTTAGTTCATGTCCTCCTGCTATTTTAGTCCAGAATAAATGTCTCTGTGAAGCTAAGACACCTGTGGTTTTTTTCTGGTCCTCTCTGGCTGATTATTGTCAAAAGGACTTGATTAGCCTGACCAAGCTTGTGCTTCACAAAACTGTGTTGGTGACTCACCAGACCTTTTTTTCTTCGTCAAGACGATTTCAAAGGGAGATTTTCTGGGATATAAGTCAAATAGTTAATATGGATTGAGTAGAACAGATTCAACACGGACTCTTAGAGACTTGGAGATTGTGCTTTGAGTTGACTGTTTGCTCATTTTCAGAAAGAAAGGAGAATGACTTCGACAGAAATAGGCATCTCTGCTGAACTGGTGCCATCAAGCAGTGGGCTGATAACGACAGTCCCTTAAAATGAGGGCAGGGGAAACGTAGCTTCTCTCTATTTTGTCCCCAACCTCTAGCCACTACAGTCTTGTTCACAGATGAAATAAACTTTGATTTATTAATTCAGTGAGAGCCACATGCTCTGAATGAAAAGAAGAAAAATGGCTTTACTTAATATAGGGGAAATGTTTCAAATCGGCTGCCGGCTCAGTGAGTCAGCTCTCCTTGGTAGTAACTGATGATTTTTACGGGCTTCCAAACCCACTTGACCGTGATAATAGCAGAGGTAAGAGGACAGCTTATTTGTAGAGAACGACTAAAGGTCTAAGTTTTTGACCTCACACTTTGAAACCCAGGAGAGGAATTTAAATCTTCGTGCTGCCGTTTATAATCATCATCCAAATTAGACCCAGAAAGAATCAAGACTTGGAAAGCGAAGCATACAAAAGCCCCTTCACTAAATGCTGGCAAATCTCTAGCCCCACTCATTTATTTTCTCCCTCAAAAAGCTTCCCACAACCCACACAACAACATAGCTAAGGAGGCACTATTCCCCATCATTTTGATTTATTTCCTCCAGGACAATTTTTCAAAATGAACACAAAAATTGCCCCCCCACCCACCCCATGTTTAAGATTCATTCTAACCACCAGAGCCTTCTCGGCATTTAGACCAGAGATTCTTAGTGAAATACCAGACCTTCTTTTGAAGACAATGCATGGCATGTGTGAAGTAGCTCTCAGTAAAGAAGCAATCTCTATAAAATAATCTCTCACAGTGTCCCTCATAGGCTCAGTGATTTAAATGATATTCAGGAGGCTGAGAAGGAGTGCTCTCTTTTGTGAGAAAATAAATTAGGACACTGAAAAGTGAAGTCACTGATCTTAAATCAACCCATTCATTAACTAGTGAACATTTAAAATGTACTAAGTGATGTGGGAATTACAAAGAAACTGTCAGATGCAGTCCCTTACCTCATGAACTTGCGTTTAATGTTGAAAAGGGCAAAGCTAGCGTGTGTGATAACGAGGAAAAGAAAGCAGTGTCACAGAACCCAACCCCGTGGCAGTGAATAAGAGGGAGGTTGGACATAAGGAGGCTGGTTGTTGCATGTGGTGGAGGGATGGGAGATTTAAATGACCTCCATGATTCTGTAACTCCATGGGAGAAACCCGTCCCAACGGGCCAGATCCTACGGGTAGAGCTAGAGACAAATTTCAACTATTCCTAGTCCAAGATGTAATGCCTGGCTGTCCATTCCTACACACTTCTAGGAACCCCAATTCACATTGGTAAGTGGATTTTAGGAAGGGAGTTATGGGAATCACGACCTCAGTGTCCAGGGAAGCTGGACATATGCCCTGAAAGCCCATGACAGGCTTCTTTCCTTCAGTCGGTGGGGGGTATGCTGCCTACTGTTATCAGAACTCCTCATTTTTTTTTTTCTTTTTAGGGCCCCACCCTCAGCATTTGGAGGTTCCCAGACTAGGGGTCTAATCAGAGCTACAGCTGCCTTCGCCAGAGCCACAGCAACACAGGATCCAAGCCATGTGTGCCACCTACACCATAGCTCACGGCAACACCGGATCCTTAACCCACTAAGTGAGGCTAGGGATCCAACCCACAAGCTCACAGTTCCCAGTCAGATTCGTTTCTGCTGCACTACAATGGGAACTTGGCCGAAACTCCTCATTTAAAAAAAATAGTCTATAAGTGCAAACTTTTAGTGAAATCTTATTTATGTATGTATTTATTTATTTATTTACTTTTGTCTTTTTAGGGCCACACCTGCAGCATATGGAAATTCCCAGGGTAGGGGTCAAATCAGAGCTGCAGCTGCTGGCCTACACCACAGCCACAGCCACAGCACCACTGGATCCTTAACCTATTGAGCAAGGGCCAGGGATCAAACCTGGATCCTCATGGATGTTAGTCAGATTTGTTTCCACTGAGCCATGATGGGAATGCCCCAAATCTTACTGCTTTTAAATGTTCACTCCAATTTTGTGATTTCGAGACCTCTGCTTTGGATATTTCTAGTATTTTATGGTGGTATAGGTTAGCCTGAGATGTCAGTGAACATAGGTAGTTTAGCAACAGATGGTGTTTCAGCCTGTGAACCATTATCCCCTGGACCATTGCATCAATATGAGCTTATTCATAATTGACGGTAAAGGAATTGTCTACCTGACTCAGACTGCCCACAAGTATCCTAAGGGGTTTCTGTGGCGTAGCTACTATTGTCATCAAGAATAGTCTATATACCCAAACTGCTGCTTGGCCCACAACTATAATTCATGATGAGACAGAGCCACCCAACATAGGAATGACTTCAAGGTAGAGATATTTAACTTCCTAAACTCAGACACAAGCCAAGTCGCATTACATTAATAACAGCAGAAGAGTGGGGGAGTTCCCTTTGTGGCTCAGCGGATTAAGAACCCAACTAGTATCCATGAGGATTCCGGTTGGATCCCTGGCCTTGCTCAGTGGGTTAAGGATCCAGTGTTGCTGCAGGCTATGGCGTAAGTCACAGACATGGTGCTGCTGTAGCTGTGGCATAGGCCAGCAGCTACAGCTCCAATTTGACCCCTGTCCCAGGAACTTCCATATGTGGTGGGTAAAAAGACAAAAAGACAAAAAAAAGACCAAAAAAAAGGGGGGGGGGTTTCCCCCTCCCTTCCCCACCATAGTAGAAGACACTCAGGGGAGAAAGCTGAGCTTTGAAATAGTCTATATAGAACTTTACAAGCCACTGGAAAAATGTTTGTCATTGGGCTGCAATAGCCATCACAACTAACTGGAGTTCCTGGCCATGAATAGCCTTTGCCTTGCTGTGTGCCATGGCGCCAGTACTTGGGAAGAAAATCAAGAGCCCATATCAAAGGTGCCGTGCTGTCTACCCAGGGTGCAGGGTCAGGGGTGCACCAGGGGAAACTTCCCAACACATGCACCGAAGAGCATGCTCACCTGATGTGAGGGACCTGAGGTTGGTGGACACAGAGCTGGTTATTAGATAACTGCCCAAGGCCTGCTGTGAGTGGCAGTCTAGGAATCAACTCCCCTGCTGCACACACTCACTTAGGATCCAGAAGCTGACCGCCCTATAGCTAATTGGAAATGCACATAGCATATGAGTTATGTTAGGAAAAGGGAGGTTGGGGGAAAGGTCCATTAAAGAAGAGAATAATTGAACCCAAGTGCTGTAAGATTGGGGGAGATGTCAGTTATCCCATTTTGTCCCTTTCTTCTGGAAGGGCCTATTACTACCGTGTAATTTATGGGCCTGAAGAGAGCCATAAAACCATGGAGAAGAGGAAACAGAAGAATCCAGGCTATTAAAACAATGTGAGGTAGGCCTTGTAGATCTTTATCCTTGATTTGTGAAGGAGCACACTAAAACCTAAACACAGGGGAGGAAAAAAAAAGATGATTCATTTCAAAGACTGCTCTGTCTTCTTCACACACGTTTTTACTTAGAAAGAAAACACGATGCCATCCCTAAAGTCTTTTTTGACTGAACGTTTTTGGTATTCAATTGTTTTCATACCTTTGACAGTGGGCTTTTTACAGTCTGACATACATACTTTTTGATAGCAGGGCCCAGAAAAAGGATATTCATTTCATAGCCCTGAAAAGAACATGCCGTAGATGGAAATGGTGTTCATTTTCCCAGACCCAAACTAGAGAGTTATGAAAAGCCTGCTTTGAACACATATCCCCACTTTCCAGCCCATCTCCCCACGAAGCATATGTGGGTAGGAGGGAAGCAGGAGGGTATCTTTAGCTGCAGCCACAGTGCATGGAGCCAGGGAACAAATGCCAAATCGTGTCCAGCCGTCAGTTCTAGAGCAGCGTTCACAGAGGAGAAGCAGACAAGCAAGGGCCTGTGTTGGTTGGGAAAGGGACAGGGTCCAGGGGCTGGAGATCCCGGGAGAACCAAGGCAAGGCCTTGTGAATGACACAAGTGAGAATGAAGGGACCCTTGTGCGATGCTTGAGGCTGCTGATCACTGGCCCTCCAAGCTGGTGGTCCAGGAAGAGGAGATGGGATGGAAAGACTCTATTCGGAAGAGTCTCTTCGTCCACTAGGCCTGGAGCATATTTCTCTTCTAGAAAGGCCTGCTCTGAATTCGTTCCCTCTCAGAGAGTGTCTCTCATTAGCTGTCTTCCATTTGACCTGAATATTCATTTTTATCTCTTCAACATGAATACATCTGGTATGCAGCCCTCAAATGTCTGCCCATTTCAGAGTTTATCTCTAGAAAAGGCAAAAAAAAAAAAAAAGAGTTTATCTGGAGTTCCCATCGTGGCGCAGTGGTTAACGAATCTGACTAAGAACCATCTCTGCTCTTGCTCAGTGGGTTAAGGATCCGATGTTGCCGTGAGCTGTGGTGTAGGTCGCAGATGCGGCTTGGATCCCGTGTTGCTGTGGCTGTGGTGTAGGCTGGCAGCTACAGCTCCAATTAGACCCCTAGCCTGGGAACCTCCATATGCCATGGGACTGGCCCTAGAAAAGGCAAAAAAAAGCCAAAAAAAAAAAAAAGAGTTTATCTGAGCAAGTCTGAGCTGGCTATTATCGAAAGTGGATATTCTTCAAAATACTCTAGTTTTTTCCATATTGGCTTGTCTTTATCTAAGGAGAAGCATTTGTGGGAGTTCCTGTTGTGGCTTAGAGGGTTAAGAACCTGACTGGTATCTGTGAGGATGAGGGTTCAATCCCTGGCCTCACTCTGGGTTAAGGATCTGACGTTGCTGCAAGCTGTGGCATAGGTCACAGATGTGGCTTGGTCCCAGTGTGGCTGTGACTGTGGCGTAGGCCCCAGCTACAGATCCAATTTGACCCCTAGCCTGGGAACTTCCATATGCCACAGATGTGGCCCTAAAATGAAAAAATTTATGTAATAATTATTGTATATATATTTATATATATAAAAAACAATAAGTAAATATTGTTTATTTAGGACAATAGCATTTATAAAAGCTATTGTTGTAAATAAAGGCAGAGTAAAATTGAAAACTAAATGACAGCACATTATATTTTTCATTTCTAAAACATTTAATTTCACTCTAGTATTTTATTTCCTTCATGCTTTTAAAATTTATTATTGTTTTTCCAAGTATCAGACTGTCTCATGTAAACTGAATCCTGAATTACTTCCCTTTTTCCTTACACAATTAGGTGGAATATTTATCTTTCATTCTGTAAATTTGCTATATGGGTCTATATAAACACGTATGCTGACTTTTCAGAGTTGTTAAAGTGTGGTTGGTCTTTCAGAAAGATTCAAAGTAGCATAAAGCGACCTTTTAAATAAGCAAATATATATTCCTCTGCTAAATTATAACCTCCTCCAGAAAAATTAAAGGAAAATTTGATGCATTTTATATTGCCAGAAACTAAGACGGTAAATATGAATTATTTAATAAACTAATGAACATTTATTGATGAATGCTTTAAATACATGACCTTGTTCGTGTGTGTGTGTGTGTGTGTGTGTGTGTGTACATCTCCACATGCTTTTGGCCTCTTTTCCTCTTCTGAATTCCTTACAATCCAGCCAAAGGGAATATTCATTGTCATGTATATAATCCCATCCTTTTTTTGCTTTTAGGGCCACGCCTGCAACATGTGGAGGTTCCCAGGTTAGGGGTCTAATCAGAGCTACAGCTGCTGGCCTACCCCACAGCCACAGCAATGCAGGATCCGAACTGCATCTGCGATCTACACCACAGCTCACGGCAACACCAGATCCTTAACCCACTGAGCAAGGCCAGGGATTGAACCCCCAACCTCATGATTCCTAGTTGGATTCTTTTCTACTGGTCCACAAAGGGAACTTCAACCATATGACATTATTATTGTTGATTTTTATAGCCAATATTCATTTCGACTCACCCATTTATTTACCATTTATATTGCTCTTCATTACTTCCAGAATCTTTAAACTATCACATGAAATCATTTTCCTCATCCCAGAATTGCTTCCTTTAATATTTATATTATTATAGACCTAGTGGTGATGAATTTCCTCAAATTTTTGTTTATCTAAAGCTATGTTATTAGACCTTTTCACTGGATATTTTCTTTAAACTTATGGTTTAAAATATATAAAAATTTGAAAAGAGTAGTATATAAGATGGGAAGGGGTAAAAGATTCAAAAGAATACTAAGGACCTTATATTGTCCAGGAAGTGGGAAAAGTACTGATTTATATTTGATTTGATAAGCCAAGGAGGGATGTTCTAACTTCTGAGTAATCACCCCGGAGTAGTAAAATAATGAGATGAAATACAATAAAAATAGATACGAAAAACCCCACTTAATCCAAAAGTCGACAAGAAAGAAGAAAATAAGAACAGAAAAATGTTGGGAGCAACAGAAAACAAATAGTAATTAACAAGAAGTTTAAATACCATACGCTTCAGTTGAAAAACAAAAGTATTCAGGCTGGACAAAAATAATTATTTTCTGCTTACAAGACAGAAAAGTAAAAAGATGAAGAAAATAAACCATGCAAACTATAAGCAAAAGAAAAGTGGAGTGACTATTTTTTTTTTTTCTTTTTGCCATGCCTACCACATGCAGAATTTCCCAGGCCTAAGCCAGGGATTAAACCTGTAACGCACTAGTGACAACTACCAGGTCCTTAACCACTAGGCCACCAGGGAACTCCTGGAGTAACATTTTATTATCAGAAATAACAGGCTCTAAGGCAAGAAGTATTGCTAAAGAGAAAGAGGATACGTGGAAGTTATAAAGGTTTTACGGTCATATCTACTAATGAGACATCTCATAACATGACAATCTATAAAGCAAAAATTGACAGAACTAAAAATAGAAATTGAAAATTTGAAATCATACTGAGAGAGTTTTAAAGATTTTAACACTTCTCACTCAGTACCTGATAGATGCACATACAAAAATCTAAGAATACAGAACATCCGACCATTATGATTAACAGATGTGACTTCATAACATGTATCAAACAGTGACCCCAACAACTGAAAAAAAATACTTCCTTTTCAAGTGTATGTGGAGCATTTACCAAAATTAACTATGCAATCTCAACAAAGTATAATGGGCTGTCCTACAGATTTTGTCTTTTAATCTCTGTAGAATGGCAATATTTTAGAAAATCTCCGCATGTATGAAAATTAAGCAGTAATGTCTAAATAGCACATTGATAGAATAAAAAAGATCACACTGGAAGTGAGAAAATATTTGGAACCAAATGATTAAAAAATTATTACATGACGAAACGGAGAATAGAGCTTCTGCCACACGTCAGGGCACACTTACGGTTTACATGCTTAAAGAAGAAAGACTAAAAGCAATTTGCCATCTATCTTAAGAAGCCAGAAAAACTCAAAGAAAGTTTAAGACAGGAAATAATAAAGATGGGGTAGAATTTAAAAGGAAAATAAACAGACAATACAAAGATCAGCAAGCCAAATGGGGTTCTATGGGAAGGATAATAAAAGTTAATAAATCCCAGGCAAAGGACAAATAAAAGAATAGGAGTTCCCGTTGTGGCGCAGTGGTTAACAAATCCAACTAGGAACCATGAGGTTGCAGGTTCGATCCCTGGCCTTGCTCATTGGGTTAAGGATCCAGCGTTGCCGTGAGCTGTGGTGTGGATCACAGATGCAGCTTGGATCCCGAGTTGCGGTGGCTCTGGCGTAGGCCGGTGGCTACAGCTCCGATTCGACCCCTAGCCTGGGAACCTCCATATGCCATGGGAGCGGCCCAAGAAATGGCAAAAAGACAAAAGAAATAAAAATAAAAAAATAAAAAGACACGACTAGCTTATATCAGGGCAAAACTACCCATACTACAGATATGAAAATAACCACAATAGGATGTAATGAACAACCCCGTGCTAATGTATTTGGCGATTTAGCTGAATTGGGCACATTCTTAGAAAAAGACAGCTTCTCGAAATTGACACACACACGAAAAGAAAATAAATTCATAGTTCAAAATCTTCTCAAAACAAAAGCCACTCACCCAGATGACTTCGCTGATGAATTCTTCTAGATATTAAAGAAAAAGTAATGCCTATTGCATGCAAATCCTCCCCAAGAATGGAAAGAGCGAGAACATTTCCGCATATTTTAATGAGACCAGTCTAACCATGACACTAAGAGTATATAGAAAAGTCCCAGAGCAAATAGCTTACTTCATGGTAAAATGTTGAAAGCTTTCCCCCAGTGACAGAGATGTCCACTATCACCACTTCCACTTGGACTTTTCCTGAAGGTTTTAGTCAGAGAAATAGGACAAAGAAGAGAAGAGACGTAAGGACAGGGGGATGGGGGAGAGTGGGGGGTGTATATAACTTATTCACAAGCGACAAGATTGGATGTAGAAAATCCAAAGGCTCTACAGATAAAGTGTGGGAATTAAAGAATTTATCAAAGACCTGGAATTCGATGAAAAAATTGCTCTTCTTACACGAACAATAAGGAGAAAACAAAGTATATAAATTGATACTATTCACATTAGCATTAAAAAGCCCCAAACACTTAGTAATAAATAAAAAGAAAGATATGCAAAGCCATTACCCAGAAACTATAAAACGTTCTTGAAAGAAGCGAAATAGAACTGAGCACATGGAGGAATAGACCATGTGCATAATGGGGAGGGGGCTTCTAATGGGCTGATAATATTCCAATGCTTGACCTGGGTGGGAGCCAGCCAGGTGTATTACATTCTGACAGTTCAAGCTACACATGTAGGATTCTCGCACTTCTCTGCTTATATGTTGTACTTAACAAAGTTTAAAAGAGTAAATAGATGAAGTAAATAAACATTCTTTGTTTTACCATATTCATAAACAGTTGTAAAATCATATACGGCTTTCTCTCTTTTTGATTTTTTTTGTGGTCTGTTTTGGAGGATTTGTGCCATTAAATGTGATTCTAGGAACAGAACCTCAATGATCACAGTGTATGGATAGGACATGCGTTTTGACGTGTGACCAGAAATTGATAACCTAGAGGGCGATAGGAATGGTCCCACCTATGTCAGTCCAGTTATCCCCTTTAAACAGTGTGGAGGGGCAGGAAGTATGAATCAGTTTAGACCTCTGTACTCGGTCCAGCTTGCCACATTGTCTGACTGGGTGGGCTATGGGGTCAAGGACAGACATCATCATAGAACACAAGACTGGACTTCGATTTCAACAAGGCGCTGAAGGGTGGAGTGATGCTTCAATTTCCAGTCCAAGAAGGTGTTTTCTGTGGATCCCCCAGGATGGCATTTTAGGGAGACTTAAAGAAGTTTATCATGAACATGGTGTGATAAATTGGGAAGGAATGAGTGGTGGGGATGGTGGGACAAATGGTTTTGAGGATGGTGGCTCTGAATTCTTATCTTAACTTAGTAATAAATAATTCCTGTGGCACAAGCTGTCGTCTACTCAGTCCATTTCCCAGATATGGATCCTGTTTTTGCCTCTGGCCATGTTGTGTTTCTTTGTGGCTGTGATACTGATAAGGTAAAGATTGTCAAACTTTTTTTTTTTCCCCACTAGGGATTTCTTCAAAGACGAGGAGCGTTATTGTTGATTGAGCCAGGAAGCAAGAGAGAAATAAGCAGATGTTGACAGCTGATTACCAGTGAGTTCCATTTTCCATCAGCTGGCAATCTTCACACACTTTCACTCAGGCTATATTTACCCAAAAGTCAATACATTCAGTAAAAAAAGAAAAAGAATTAGCAATGTAAATCAGACCAAAACATCTGGATATTAAGTAATTTGGCCAGATGTTTTGGTGGTTTATAAATAAAAGCTAAAAAGAGAACCAGAAAAAGAAAAAAGGGGTCCGAGAGTGGGCAGGGACTAAAGCTGTAGCAGCCCACGCTCCCCCTCCACCCCTTCAGAGTCCATAGGGAATGAGCCTGTGTGAATCATTATGAGAAAGTGGAATTAAAAGGATCATCCCTCTTGGAACTTAGCCCTGAACAAAGAGGAGTGACCTTCGTTGTATTGAGGAAAAAAATGGAAGGTCGCCTCAGACTTTCTGGGTATCTAGAAATTATTTCTCGATTGCTCATAATTTTTGAATTGTATTTATACAGCTTTTCAGATCCAAGCCAAGATCGCAATTCTCTGAGAGGTGGATCCTTTGCCAAATTGGAAATAGATTTGTTTTCCATGGTGGAATTACTGATGAAAACTGCAGGCATTAGTTTCTACCCCTCCTCCTTTTCTTTTTTAAAGGTGAAATACGTCTTGTTTGTTCTCTTTCTCTCTTGCTCAACACAGCATGAGTCACTGAATAATTCTCAGAACAGTTTTGGGAAGAGCCTCTGGTTTGGGAATAAGTTTGTGCTCAAAATCAGTTTTTCATGTTTTAGCTTTTTTTTTTTGTCTTTTTGCTATTTCTTTGGTCTGCTCCCATGGCATACGGAGGTTCCCAGGCTAGGGGTCCAATCGGAGCTGTAGCCATTGGCCTACGCCAGAGCCACAGCAACGCGGGATCCGAGCCGCGTCTGCAACCTACACCACAGCTCACGGCAATGCCGGATCATTAACCCACTGAGCAAGGGCAGGGACCGAACCCGCAACCTCATGGTTCCTAGTCGGATTCGTTAACCACTGCGCCACGATGGGAACTCCAGCTTTCTAACTTTAGTCAACTTAACCTCTTAGGGCTTCAGTGTCTATCTCCATAAGATGGAAATAATAATTACCTCATAAAGTTATTGGGAGAAAGAAAATGGACTTAACAAACGTAAGAACTCTTTTGCGAGTTGAAACTCCCCTCTGCTGTTTGTGATTTGGAGGTGGCAAATTATTTGGGGTAACTACCTCCTAGCCCAGAAAAAGTCTTGTAATATGACCCTGCAATCCCACTCTTGGGCATATATCTAGACAAAAGTTTCCTTGAAAAAGACACATGCACCGTATGTTCACTGCAGCACTATTCACAATAGCCAAGACATGGAAACGACCCAAATGTCCATCGACAGATGACTTGATTAGGAAGATGTGGTATATATACACAATGGAATACTACTCAGCCATAAAAAAGAATGACATAATGCCATTTGCAGCAACATGGATGGAACTAGAGAATCTCATACTGAGTGAAATAAGTCAGAAAGACAAAGACAAATACCATATGATATCACTTATAACTGGAATCTAATATACAGCACAAATGAACATCTCCACAGAAAAGAAAATCATGGACTTGGAGAATAGACTTGTGGCCACCCGGGGGGAGAGGGAGGGAGTGGGAGGGATTGGAACTTGGGGTTATTGGATACAGCTTGGAATGGATTTACAAGAAGATCCTGCTGAGTAGCATTGAGAACTATGTCTAGATACTTATATTGCAACAGAACAAAGGGTGGGGAAACAATGTATACATGTAAGAGTAACTTGGTTCCCATGCTGTACTGTGGAAAAAAAATTATAAAAAAAAGAGAATCATAACAAATCTAAATAAAATAAAATAAAATAAAATAAAAATAAAAGGCTGGCTGTCATAGATCCCAGCAAAGACAAATGGGATCAGAATAGAAAATTATCAGCACATCAAATCTATGCCAGTTAACGTGAAAGAGAAAACATTCCACATGTATTTTTTGTTATTCATTCAACAAATACTCACGGAATAGCTGTTACAGCCAGAAATCCTAGGTGTTGAGGATATAGACCTTTATCCCTGCTTTCATAGAATTTATTTATTTTGTTTTATTGTATTTATTTTATTTTATTTTTGATTTTTAGAGCTGCACATGGAGGTTCCCAGGCTGGGGTTCGAATCAGAGCTGCAGCTGCCGGCCTATGCCACAGCCACAGCAATGCCAGATCTGAGCTGCATCTGCAACCTACACCACAGGTCATGGCAATGCCGGGTCCTTAACCCACTGGGCAATGCCAGGGATCAAACCTGCAACCTCATGGTTCCTAGCTGGATTCGTTTCTATTGCGCCACAATGGGAACTCCTTTCATAGAATTTATATTTGTGTGTGTGTGTGTGTGTGTGTGTGTGTGTGTGTGTCTGGGGGATATGGATAATAAGAAAATAAACAGCTAAACTATATATAAGTTAAAAGCTGGTAGGTCTATAAAATAGCACAGTTTAGGGGTTGGGAGGGCTGAACGAATGAATATTAAATGTGTTGGCAACTCGCAAATATTTCTGGGCCTATGAAAGATGTGACATCAGTCAGATAATAGTAATAAGAATAATAAAGACTCAATATGAAATCCTGGCAGGGTCGCCCTCTTAGGCTGCAATTGTTACTTAGTTGTTGTGCATATGACATCATACAACATCACCACCGTCACTGCCATCGTCACCACCACCACCGCCACCTGGGGGATGAGCTGCCATTTGGACTGAGATATAGTCCTTCTGCAAGAAAGAAACTGAAACCATTGCATCGTGGGAGAAAAATTAACAGAATAATCCTGGCCCAGAGCTATATTTCAATCCGAATATTCTTTTTCAGGGAAACTAGCATTGCAAGGGGCTTGCCTCAATAGTCTGATATTTCCAGACATCGTGTTCTGCTTCTAAGTTCTTTAGATTCTGAAATGATTGCCCTATAAAATGCTATAGAAAGAAAATCTATTTCTGATATTGGTTAAGTCTTTGTAGAAATATTTCAAGTTTCCAAGGTTTTCTTTGATACAAAGAAATAATTAGTTGGAAGAGAAATTAATACCACAATGAAAAGGTCTATCAAAATACCAGAATACATTGCTTGAGAGCTGCAGTTGCTAAAGGACTTTGAAGTGTCTGCAGGAAAGGAACTATATAAACCAAAGTCAGCTTTTTATGACTGGGCAAGAATTTTAGTATTTAACCTCAGCAAATGACCTAGTCTCCTACTTCATACAGAAGATAAAGGAAGAACACAATCCTGTTCTGTTCCTATCTCCAAGTCTCTTCCTCCCAAATGTTAGCATATTCCAGAAATATCCCCATTCATCCCCATTCTTACTTTCTTTTACCCGAGACTACTTTCCCTTTCTTTCCGAAGTGAATGGCTTCCCCAGATTTCTGAGTCCTATGCCATTCAAACCCACAGGAACGGTCTCCCCCAGCGTTTTGTCATTCCCTGTCTTCTCTTCCTTTTCCTTTCTCCACTCTTCCTCCAGCTTTTCACTTTGTACCACGACTCCTTTTCTTTTGCACGCAAACATGCTTAAGTCTCTCCCATCCTCAAAACAAGCACTAAACACCACCACCATCACTGCCACCATTACCATCACCACCACCACCACCCTATCATCACACCACCGTCATCACCACCATCACTACCACCATTGCCATCATCACCACCATCACCACCATCATCACCATCATCACCACCACCATTATCATCATCATTACCACCACCATCACTACCATCACCACCATCACTACCATCACCACTATCACCACCATCACCACCACCACCATTATCATCATCACCACTACCATCACCACCATCACCACCATCATCACCACCATTACCACCATCATCACCACGACCATTATCATCATCATTACCACCACCATCACCACCATCACTACCATCACCACCATCACTACCATCACCACTATCACCACCATTATCACCATCATCACCACCACCATTATCATCATCATCACCACCACCATCACCACCATCACTAACATCACCACCATCACCACCATCATCACCATCACCACCACCATTACCATCATCATCACCATGATTATCACAACCATTATCACCACCTCTACCTTAGCTCAGCATCTCCCTCCGGGTACTGCACTCTTTTCAATCCTTCTCCTAGGTTCATCAGAGAGGTCTTCAGTGCTGCCTCCACTCTGTCACCTCCCTCTCTGATTTCAGCATAACCTGGCATCTGGCTGTTCCTTTTTTATTAATCAGGTCATTGATGACCTCTTGGCTGCAAAATGCCGGGGATGCCTTTGAGTCCTTATATGACATGACCTGAGAGCACTAGACAAGTGACCGCATCCTGCAGCAGTTGGTGTGCGTTCTCTGCCGGCACGCTGGAAGTAAAGGACAGGCAAAAAGGTTCATGTGGTTTCTGTTTAAAAGTGTGCCTCTCTTTACTTCTGAGAGTTTATTTGCCCTTGCTCTTTTTCTACCTCCCTGACCTCTCCATCTCAGCATCTGTTTGTTTCTCTTTTACCTTTCCTGCAACAGTTAGTTTTCCCTAGAACTCCATCATTGGCTTGTTTTCACTCCATCTCCTCCCTGTGGGCACTCGACGGACATTCAACCTGCGCAGTTACCTGTGCACAGACAGTCTTGCCCTTAGACGGATGTTTTAGAATTGCTATCTCGAAATCCCTCATTTTTGAACAAGGGCTCCTGCCTTTTTGCTTTGCGCTGGATCCCACAAATTATGTAGCCTATCCTGCTCCAGTCAGTGTCATCCACCAAGAATTCCAGGACCACCTGTGACTGACTAACTTTCTAGGTGTTAGACCTGCTACAGAATATGAACATTTTCCTCTGAGAAATGTATCATAAAACTCCAACTGCTCTAAATTTCTTAGCAGGCTTGGTATATATTGTCTATTCTGGGCTTGTGGTTTTTTGTCCCAAATGCCTTTACCCTTTCTCTCTGCAGGTAAGGCCACAGTTTTCCTCAGGAAGCAGTCTTGGGTCTGTTTCAGCAAACGAACAAGAGCTTGATTGTGTCTCTGTAGGGCTGCAGTGCTGAGTGCAGCTCAGATGACATTGCCTTGGAAAATGTTCAGAATTGGTTTTAGTAATCAGTCCCCTCCAGAGCTATGGGAAAATCTTTAAAATGCTTCTGTGAAAAGGTCTGTTGAGCAAAATAGCTTCCTTGTGAATCCATCAGCATGGATTAGCTGCACAATGTGTCACCGGGTAACCCAACGATTAACAGCAGCAGGACGTTATTTGATCAAAACTAACAGAATTCTCAAAACCTCTCCTGAATAATGATCTTTTTAAAGAATCAGTAGTTCCAGGCCATCCTTAGGACAAAGTTCGTTACCAGCATCTAATGTCTCTTGAGACTGCTCTCAGTCAGCCTGAACATTCCTCGGTGGCAAAGGCTATGTGTCCAGTTCATCTGAGGCTGGTTTTGTATTATTAAAAAGGAAGTAAAACAGGAGGGAGTGGAACATAGCCTTGTTTTATGCCACTGATGACAATCACCTGTATTGGAAATCTGTTCTCGTCAATCCTGCTTTTGCAATGGCATTGAAAATGGGAATCTGTCTTAACATAAAAAATAACACCCCTTCTCAGGTGTCAGAGCCAAAAGACACTGAAAAGCCATGAAAATTACATTATTACATTATCTAATAGTGTTCTTTTCATATTTCTCAAAATACATTGGACTGATAAACCCAAACCAATGGTTTTTGTGTGTGTGTGTGTGTGAGTGTGTTTGAAAAGCAAGTTAGCATAATAATCTGAAGAAATGTTAGGTGAAAGTCATGGGCCATTAGTGTTGATGGCATTATATGTTAATGAACTTAGTTCTATTCTCTTTGTCCTTGGAATGTTATCCCAGAAAGGAGCCTCTTCCTTCCTTACCCCCAAGTCCTCTGTCTTATTACATGCAGTCTGAAATTATGGTAAGACTAAGGAAAGAAAGAAAGAAAAGGGAGAATGAAAGGAAGGAAGGCATCTGAAAGAGAATGGGTATGTGTATATGTACAACTGAGTCATTTTGTCATACAGCAGAAATTATCACAACCTTGAAAATCAACGGTACTTCAATAAAACTTTTTAAAAAGTCCCCCATTGGGCTGTTATAAATATTAAAAAAAGGAAGGAAATAGGTATAAAGGAAGAAAGAAAGAAAGAAGAAAGAAAGAAGGAAGGAAGGAAGGAAGGAAGGAAGGGAGGGAAAGAAAGAGGAGTTCCTATTGTGGCTCAGTGGTTACCAAATCCGACTAGGAACCATGAGGTGTGGGTTCCATCCCTGGCCTTGCTCAGTGGGTTAAGGATCCAGCATTGCTGTGAGCTGTGGCGTGGGTTGCAGACATGGCTCGGATCCCGGGTTGCTGTGGCTGTGGTGTAGGCCAGCAGCTGTGAGCTCCGATTGGACCCCTAGCCTGGGAACCTCCCTATGCAGTCCTAGAAAAGGTAAAAAGACAAAAAAAAAAAGAAGAAGAAGAAGAAGAAGAAAGAAAAAGAGACAGAAAGAAAGAGAGAGAAGGAAAGAAAGAGCAAGAGAGAGAGAAGAAAGAGAAAAAAAGAAAGAGAGAAAGAAGCTTTCAGAGTCCTTCATCTAGGTCTGCTCCTTGCCTGTACCTCCTACGATGGTCTCATCATCCCAACCCCTGCTTCCCAAAACCTTCTGTAACTAGGGCCACTCTCCCTCCTGTTCAGGGTTCCTGACCTCTGTTACATCTTGGGGTTAAGGTAAGGGAAACTAAAAGTGTCTTAAGAGCCAGATAACATCAAAAGAGTGGACACTGCCGCAGCAGTAGAAGAAGGAGAATTTCACAGAGATTGCCCAGAGAGCAGACTTGTCCACGCTATCTCAGGACCTTCAGTTCCCTCTTATCCACATTCTCCCTGCCGACAGCACATCTCATCCCCAGCTACAGTGTGGGCACCATTGTCAGGAGAGGGAAAGATGGGTCTTGGCTATCCATTTCTACACTCCCTTCTGCCTTTTCATCACCCCTCGTGGGCGCTGGCATCTGGGGTTCGGACACCACTCATCAGGACCAAAGGTGCCATACTGCCAGGCGCCCTGCCACCTGGGAGCTGCATACGCTCTTCAAGTTCATGTTCTTCCCCGACATGCAGGAACCATCCATCAAAATGGAGCGTGTGTCCAGGTTACCTACCTCCTCCTACTAGCACTTTATGGGAAAGGAGCCAGGGTCTCGCTGTGCCCTGCTCACTCACAAAGTCAACAGGACATGCCCAGTGTGTCAGAGTTCCCTGCTTAGATGAGAGTAACTCAGGATGTGAGAGAGTTTTTCCATTATGTTTCTTATGAATAAAGGTGACATAGGAAACGTATTATTTATCATAAAGGCTGACACTCAGAGACTATGAGGAAGGAAGAGAGGTGTCCTCAGCCAGGGCTGGATTTAAGCTCATCAGCACCACAAGCTGGATCCCAGTGCAGCCTCTTCCCACCGTGGCTTTGCAGCAGGCCTTGCCCACACCCAACAGTCCTTCTGATGCCCATGCTCACTCACACTGCTGGGTCTCCGTGTGGGGGATGCCCTCTATCCAGAATGCTCCTTGCTCAGGTCCCTAACTGGGTCCCTAACTGGGAGGTACTGAAAGGATGAAAGGAAAGGGAAAGAAGGGTGGGAGGGAGAGGAAAAATGGAAGTCAGGAAAGAAAATGTAAATGAAGAGAAAGGAAAAGAAGGAAGAGGAGTTCCCACTGTGGCTCAATGGGTTAAGAACCCTACTAGTATCCATGAGGATGTGGGTTTGATCCCAGATCTCGCTTAGTGGGTTAAGGATCTGACATTGCTACAAGCTATGGTGTAGGTTGCGGATGTGGCTCAGATCAGGTGTTGCCGCAGCTGCAGCTCTGATTCAACCCCTAGCCTGGGAACTTCCATATGCTGTGGGTGAGGCCCTAAAAAGGAAATAAAAATGAAAAAGAAAAAGAAGGAAGGGCAGGCTGAACACTCAGACTTGTTGCCTCTAAATAGGTTTTAAGGAAGCTGATAACTTCATCCAGGTGAACAGCCAGGGGGACAGTTAATGGATGCATACATCCAGCAAACCCATTTTCCTCGAGCACGGTTCATTGAGATAAGGAATAACAGTCCCCAATTCAACCACCATTACCCTCTCTATAAAAATATAACCCCTCATTAAGATCACAGCATCGTTTCAACTAAACACTAATTGCTCTCTTTGTTTAACTAACAACCCTTAAAGAAATATGCAATTGAGAATTAGTTTTGAGCAAGGTAAGGTCTAGATTCTGACGGCGGTGAAAGGGCAGAGCATTAGACCTGATATGAATCGAAGCGGGCCTCCACCCCCACCAGCCCCCGCCCCCAATCCTCAGCAATTCTGACCAGGATAACAGAAGTGAGCAGGTCACAGACATAGAAAATAAACTTATGGTTACCAAAGGGGAAGTGGGGGGAGGGATAGATTAGGTGTTTGGGATTAACAAATATGCACTATTGTACACCCAACAGATAAACAACAAGGACTTCTGGGATGACATAGGGACTCTATTCACTACTTAGCAAGAAACTATAAGGGAACAGAATCTGAAAAAGAATAATGTTGCCCCCTCCCTCCCCAAATATGAGTGGGTTGAGATCCTGAGCCCAGGACCTGGTCCTCAGGACCCAGAAGGTGAGCCATGGGCACATGAGTGCCTGGTTTCTGACACAAATGTCATCTCACTGAACTCTGTGACCTGCTTGGTTGAGGCTCTTGATAGTTTGCTTAACCCTTGCCAGCATCCCCTCTCAGGCAGCTTAATTCCATGTCCTGAACCCCAGGCCACCAGCCGAAGGCCTGCTTTTGTGGATTTCTCATGTGCCACCCTGATCCTGCCACTAATTTGAACTGCCCTAAATGGGGTGCCAGTCTAGGAGTTCCTTGGCAGTCTAGTGGTTAGGACTTAGCGCTTTTACTGCTGTGGCCTAGGTTTGATCCCTGGTCTGGAACCTGATTCCCACAACAAACTACTGCATGCCACAGCCAAAAAAAAAAAAAAAACAACAACTGTGGTGCCAGTCCAAGCAAGCCCAAACACCCACCCTTCAGGTGCTGAGATTAGACGAGCTCTCAGCTCAGGGGCAGGATCACAGCTGTCACTCAGGCCTTTGAAGTTTCATCCTGAACCACAGCAAAGCTTCCTAATCTAATCTGTGAAAATTTCTTAGAAAATGATGCAATCGGTTATTAGGCAGATAGTTTGTCAACATTTATGAACAAACATGTCTGTACCATGGCAATGGCCCTCCCATTGGTACAGAAATCAGATCCAAAAGAGTAAGGAGCAGGGATGGTCTCTCTCTACTTGTTTAAAAAAATGAATCAGGGAGTTCCCGTCGTGGCACAGTGGTTGACAAATCCGACTAGGAACTATGAGGTTGTGGGTTCGATCTCTGCCCTTGCCCAGTGGGTTAACAATCCGGCGTTGCCGTGAGCTGTGGTGTAGGTTGCAGGCAGGGCTGGGATCCTGAGTTGCTGTGGCTCTGTCATAGGCCAGCGGCTACAGCTCCAATTCGACCCCTAGCCTGGGAACCTCCATATGCCACAGGAGTGGCCCAAGAAATGGCAAAAAGACAAAAAAAAAAAAAAAAGAAAGAAAGAATCAGAAGGAGTTTCTCTTGTGGCTCAGCGGGTTTAAGAAGCTGACTTGGGGAGTTCCCGTCGTGGCGCAGTGGTTAACGAATCCGACTAGGAACCATGAGGTTTCGGGTTCGATCCCTGGCCTTGCTCAGTGGGTTAACGATCCGGCTTGCCGTGAGCTGTGGTGTAGGTTGCAGATGCGGCTCAGATCCCGTGTTGCTGTGGCTCTGGCGTAGGCCGGTGGCTGCAGCTCCGATTAGACCCCTAGCCTGCGAACCTCCATATGCCGCGGGAGCGGCCCAAGAAATAGCAACAACAACAACAACAACAACAAAAAAAGACAAAAAAAAAAGAGGCTGACTTGTATCCATGAAGATGCAGGTTTGATCCCTGGCCTCACTCAGTGGGTTAAGGATCCAGAGTCACAATGAACTGTGGTATAGTTTACAGATACAGCTTGGGTCCTGCGTTGCTGTGGTTGTGGTGTAGGCCGGCAGCTGCAGCTCTGATTCGACCTCTAGCCTGGGAACCTCCATGTGCCATAGGAGCGGCCCTAAAAAGAAAAAAAATGAGACAATGAAATGGAATGAGAACTGTAGGCAGAATGTAGGCAGAACTGTAGGAGCTAGAGACAATAATCAAGAATTTAGTAAGAGAATAGGGTTTTCATAATCTTCTCTCATGATACAAACACACATGTAATTTGTTTCTCAGAATGGTGAGCATGAAAACGCTTAATAGGAAATATATAAGAACCAGGTCAGTGGAGCCCCTGGTACTATGAGTGAAGTACACAGGCTTAAAAGAGCACAGATGCCCAGCTAAAATTTAAAGTCACCCGTTATCACCCCTGATTTTCCCTCCAGAGCTCCAGATTCCTGTTGTCCACCTGACTAGAACCTTCTGCTTTAGATGATTTGTAGGGCAGAGTTTTGCCTCCTGCTTTTGTGAATGAGTTCTGGAGTCCACAGGGCTCTCTCATTGGCATCCTGTATCCGGGGCAGAGCAGAGGGCTTCCTTGCTCCCCTTCCCTCCTGGCATCCTCAGGCCAATGGAGTCTCAGCTCCCTGAGACGGAGGCAACCTCAGACCCCATGGAGTCTCAGCTCCCTGAAACTGCGGCATCTGGGCTATGACAGCAGCAGGGAAGTGGCCTGGGGACCCCTGCCCCCACTTCCTCTATGGATGTGCCAGACATGGTCCAGCCCTTCAGGGACTTCGCAGTGTTTTCTGTCAACCCAGGTTGTTTTAGGAGGACAAGCCCTTTCCTCTGAACACTTTCAAACACATTTGGGCAAACACAACAGTTTTTCAAACAAAGTTAGGGCGAGGTCTCCTCACACCTTGGAAAAGCTGCTAGGGCTCGGGGTGATTCATTCCACCCACTGTGAAGTGGAGGTTACAATAAATAGCACCTGCCTCCCGAGACCCCGGGAGGCTTTGCCGGCTGCTCCATTGTTTCTGTTGCCACAGAATGTGTGTCTCTTAGGCTTCTCGAAAGAGCAGATCTGCAAATCTGAGTCACCCATGTGCGTGTGCGCTGATAAAATTATATGCAAACTGTGTCTTCTAAGCTTGGCAATTAGCTAATTAATTGAAAGCCAGGGTAAACAGTTGAGGCTAATGTCTAAACTGCATTAATTACTGTTTATAGAAATCCATGAAAAGCCTACGGGGCAAGGTGCAATATATGTGGAGGGTGTTATTATTACTGCCAGGCTGCAGTTGTCAGAGGAGGGGAGGGCGGGGCGGGGAGGGCTCCAGAAGTTCACTCCGGGGTCCTGGGTTCCTGGCTCTGCCAGGCACACATTTAAGTATTTCCAAGATTGGATTTCATGTGTAAATCTAAGGCCATGTGCCAAGTCATGAAAATGCTTAAGATTCTTTGCAGTTTGACTAGACAGACGGTGTAACCGGGAGCTCAAAGTGCATGAGTAAGTCAGCAGTGGGGTAAGGGCCCCCGCGGTCTACTGATCAAGATGGTTTTCAACCAAGATGGCATAACTCCACATTCAGTCGAGGCCTGTCCTTTAAAGCAGTCTCTCTGGAAGGCTTTGCTGCTATTGCATTCACTGCAACAAATATTTATTGAACATCCACTGCACTGGGCACTTATGGGAAATACAAAGGTGAATAAAATACCCCTTTGCAAGGAGGCTGTGATCCAGCTGTGGCTCTGAGACAAGAACACAGAGAAGGAAGGCCCTGGAAGAAGCACTAGAAAGTGCTGGAGAGTTCAAAGCAGAGGCTAAGATTGCCATTGAAGGAGCTTAGCTACAAGTCTGGCTATAGACATGCATCAGGGCGGTGTGTGAATGAGTGGTCATTTGATAAAAACTTTGAAGGACAGCGATATTGTTTTGTGGTGGGGGGGGGTGCGGAAAGGTCATGGGAAGAGATGGAAAAGGCATTTGAAACAGAGGACACAGAGATGACAAGGGGGCTGCTGGGGACCCCCCCAGGAGGTTGTGCCCACTTTCCTTCTCTCCCCCTGTTCCCATCCCATCCAAGTCTTCAGCATCTTTTTTGAAGGCCACGCCCATCCTGAAATATAGACATTCCCGGGCCAGGGATTGAATCTGAGCTGGGACAGGCATCCAACCCACACCTCTGCAGAGACCTGAGCTACTGCAGTCAGATTCCTAACCCCCTGCACCACAGCGGGAACTCCCAAATCTTCACCACCTTTGAAGGGATGACTGGAGTCCCACCACTGCCTTTGATTGAAGACTGTTTACCCAGGGTGTGGACATGAACGGATTTCTTCTTCTTTTTCTGGTTTTCATCTTTTTTTTCCCCCAGACTTCTTCTGACCTGAGTACTTCTTGGGAGGCACAACCAATGACTGCAGGTGTAGACAGCAGTTCCCAGCCACAGTCCTAAGCCTCAGGTTACCTGGTTTCAAGGTTTCAGTTAAGAGCTGACCTGTAGCTGATTTGTCTCAAGTCCATCTCAAAAATTCTCAGTAGTCATGGTAGCACTGAAAAAAAGCATTTTTAAAATTGTTCTCCCCTGAGGCTCTGTCAGAGTTGAATGAAAAGGGACCAACTTCCATTTCGCAGGCTTGATAGGAAGCTGTGGAGAGACAACTGTGTTGTAAGCATCTCATTTCAATGGATCGCCATGATATCATCTGCCTGCCTCCAATTTCCCTCCTGGCAGCTGCCCAGCTGGCCCACCCTTTCATCTGGCCATGCTTCAGAAGAAGATGCAGAAGCACAGATGTTAGGGTGGTCTGCGCCTTCACTCCTGGGTGAGGGGCTGGAGCACGTGGAGAGCTGGGGTCATGGAAGCTCAGTGCATGTGGTCTGCCCATGCTCTCGCCTCAGAGGGGAGAAAGTACCCTGGGGCCCCCTGGGGTGCTATGACAGGCAAGTTAAATTTGTGGCCTCCGTTTTTGCTTTTATTCTTTTTTTGGTCTCTTCAGGGCCATACCCACGGCATGTGTAAGTTCCCAGGCTAGGGGTTGAATCAGAGCTACAACTGCCAGCCTACACCACAGCCACAGCAACTCGGGATCCAAGCCATGTCTACAACCTACACCACAGCTCACGGCAACACTGGATCCTTAACCCACTGAGCGAGGCCAGGGATCAAACCCACATCTTCATGGATACTAGTCGTGTTCATTACCACTGAGCCACAACAGGAACTCCAGGCCTCCTTCTTACTTTCACCTGGATGGAGCCCCAAGATAATAAGGACCTTAAGTAGGAAGACTTCTTTCTTTTCAGACCAATATACCAAACATTTCTATCTCTAGGCAAATATTGGGTCTCCTGAAAGAGTCACCTCGAGGAGCTCTCTGTTTAATCTCAAAATGCTGACCTTTTTCAAAACATAATTTGAAACTCCTCATGTGGAATGGCCATTATAATCACTGTCACCTCCTTTTGACTATCCATAATGGAGTTAGACTCTGACCCCAGGTTAATGAATTGCAAAGCAAAGTGGGTAAAAAACATGGTCCCTGGAGTTTATCTAGCGTGGGACACCTGAGTTATTGCAGGAAGAGCCAAGATGCTGAAGTAAGTGTCGGGATGCTGTAATCAAAGGTATAAAAAAAAATATACTATGATGGCAGAGATGGAAGTTGGTAATTAATTCTGGTTAAAGTCATCAGAGAAGTTTTTCTGAAAAAAATTTCCCTTTGAAAAATGCTTTGAATGTCGGCAATGATTTTTTTCCCAAGGAGTTGGTTTTGTAAAGCAAAAATGAGGTTCTTGGATACACGAGGTTGGGAAGAGGTAGCTGGGGAGGAAATCATGGAGGGTACGTGCTTTCTGCCCTTTTTTTTTTCACAGTGGTGGAAATAAACTTATCAAAGAATAGCAGGTGGCTGCCTCCATACCACAATGAAAATCATTATTGTAGTTCTGGGGACAAGCATCAATGTCAAAGGCTCCCAGGGATGGAGCCTGAGTGTGGTCAGGAGGCTGCTCTCGTGTGGGAGGTCAGGTCTGAGCAGAGGCCGCAGCCCCATAGAGCCCACCCTCCTCCCCAGAGCCTGTCTTCCTTCTGCCTCACCCTACTTCCCAGCTCTTCCTTTAAGAAGTCACCCCAGGTCTAAGCTTGGAGATGAGTGACCAAACTGAGGAGAGAAGTCACTCTTTCTCCTGTTGTGCCGAGTTACAAGTTGCTTGTGCTCCAGGCCTCCTCAGCCAAGACACAGCCGTGAGGGTCCCTCATCACCTTGGGTCAAGTGCAAGCTTCAGTGCTGTCCGCCTAGGGTACCACTCTCCGTGGTGGGTGTCACAGCAAGCCTAGGGGTCTTGGTGTTTGCGGGTGGCCTAAAAACTATGTCTGGGGAATATCCAGTCTTATGGACCCTGCATTTGCAAGCAAGAACATAAGAAACCATCTTTCTCTAGGTCTCTGAAGCTAAGCTATAGGTATGAGGCCTGCTCTTCACCCGTCGGACCCACTTGTGTGGCACATTATCAGATGTCAGAGAAAGGATGCACCCTCTGCCATCCATCGGTTTTGTTAGTGCACATAGAGACAGAGACAGGTGAAATTATTTGCATGACTGTGACCCTTGTCAGAGGTTAGTACAATGAGTGACAACTGTGATGTCCATTCTCTCATGTTCAGTGGGGCAGCATAATTCCTGGAACTCTAACCCAAGTCTGATTGTCTGGGCTGCCCAGCAGTTTTGTGAGAATCCCTAAGCCTTTGATTAAACCCCCTTGGTGCCTGATCAGGGTGAGTTAGCATCTGTTAACTGCAGTCAAGACTCCTCTTGGAGACACATGTATGGATCCAGAATTCATGTAAAATTTCACTCAGTTAAACCATCAACAAACTTTCGACAACTAAGATTTGCTACACTAATTTATTTTATTTTATTTTTATTTTTTCCTTTTTATTTTTATTTTTTGCACCTGTGGCATATGGAAGTGCCCAGGCTAGGGGTTGAATCAGAGCTGCAACTGCTGGCATACACCACAGCCACAGAAACACCAGGTCTGAGCCTTGTCTGAGACCTACATCACAGGTCATGGCAACGCTGGATCCCTGACCCACTGAGCAAGGCCAGGGATCAAACCCACATCCTCATGGATACCCGCTGGGTCACAACGGAGACTCCTTGATACGTCAGTTTCATGACTGAAGTTTCTCACCAAACATTAAAGGGAATTTCATCTGTTTTGCTCAGGAAAACACCCTGTTTCCCTATATTTCTTATGCAGACCTTAAAAAGCCAACCAAAATCTCCCCCTCCTCTCCCAAGCCCCTCTCCCTTTCTCTGCCCACCCACCCCCCACTTTGCGCCAACTTTGCTTTTGTCACTCTCCACTCCCCTCCATTCAGCATTTCAATCGTAACCCTGTGACAGTTGCCATGTGGGTCACATCAAGGCCGTCTAGATTCCTTTCATTCCTCCCTCATTTATTAGCCCTGCTCTGCTGAGAAAAAGCCCCAGAAAAGTGTCCTATATAATTTTAGAGAGATCACGATCCCCAGTTATAAAGTAAATAAAGTGCCCAGAGTTATGATGAGATTGACAGAGACTGGACTGGAACAGGGATGCAGATAGTCAATGCAGAGCATCTTCTACGTGAGGCCACCTTGCTATGCAGAAGCTCCAGGTGGTCTGAGCATCTTGTAGTTTTCCATGCAACCCTGGACCTGACCAACATGTGCTCTGTTAGCAGGGGCAGATCAGGTTGAAAACCCTCAGGATGGAGTGGCCACGCACACAGAACACACTCTGAAAGAATAGAAGATAAGCTCCATGCTTTCCTCATTGCTTTAGTCCAAGTGTCTAGAGCAGGACCGGGCACATGAGCGGTGTTTCATATGTATCTCTTGCAGAATGAAAGGATGGGCAGGACCAATTGTGAAAAGGGGTCGTGGTAAGGCTAGGACGCCGCAGGCTGTATTGAAACACATGGAGGAGGAATCTAGTTCCATATGCTTTTGTCTGGTTGGCCTTGCCTCAAGGGTAATAGCAGCTCTACTCAGGAAGCTTTCATAGGGCTGTTTTTAAGGCCTAGAGAAGTGAGAAGGCAGTTTCTTCATTTACTCACTCATATGCTCATTCATTTATTCAATTTTTTTAGCATTGGCTACGGAAATGATACTAAATTGTATAGGTCTTCATTTAAAAAGTACAGTTAAGCTCTATACTAGGAGAAGAGAAAGCCACTCAAAAATCTTTTCAATAGTTGGTTAAAGTTGCTTCTGAGCTATGTATACATAACTCTTTAGACTACATACCAAATTCAGTGGTTCCAATAAAAGGGATTAAAAACCTAGGACTTAGTCTTATCACCAGATGTCCAGTAGGAATCAACATCAGCTATGGCCGAATTAATAATATATGGATTTTTTAAGGTATGATACCTAAACTTCTATCTTTTGCTCTTGAGAGACCCTCACACAAAAATGTTCAGTTATTCATCAAAGAATACATTTCAAATGTCTGTTATGGGCTGATATCCGGAGAAAAAAGTCTTTATCCTTCAGGGGCCCCCTGTCTGGCAGGGGGTGGCCCATGAAGGGATCTTCTCACACTGTAAAAACCAGTAAAGGAGATGGAGTGCCCTAGAATCAGAGGTGGGAAAAGATTTGCTTCTACTAATTCTAAGACTTGCCTCCAGTTGGGAAAAGTGGAGAGTCACATGCAAAAGAATGAAAGTGGACCCTCATCTCACTCATTCACAAATATCAACTCAAAAAGGATTAAAGACTTGAATCTGAAATTATAAAGCTCCTAGGTGAAAATAGGGAAAAAAACTTCATGACATTGGTCTTGGCAATGATTTCACGAATATGACACCAAAAGCATGGGCAACAAAAACTGAAACAAACAAATGGAACTACATTGAACTAAAAGTCTTCTGCACAGCAAAAGAAACAACAGAATGATAAGGCAACTAAGGAGTGGGAGAAAATACCTACAGATTACATATCTGACTAGGGTTTCATAACCAAAAAAAATAAGGAACTCTTACCATTCAATGGTAAAAATCCAATAAGCTGATTTTAAAATAGGCTAAGGACTTGAATAGACATTTCTCCCAAGAAGACATGCAAAAGATGGACAGGTATATGAAAAAAATGTTCAACATCACTAATCCTCAGGGAAATGCAAGTAAAAACCACAATGAGATACTACCTCACATCTGTCAGGATGGATGTTACCAATAAAGAGAAAGACAATAAGTAGTGGTGAGAATGTGAAGAAATCGAAACTCTTATATACTGTTAGTGGAAATGCAAAAATGGTGCAGCCATGATGGAAAATAGTATATTGAAGTTCCTCAAAGTATTAAAAATAGAATTGTCATATCACCTAGTGATGTCACTTCTGGATATTTATCCAAAAGATTTGCAATCAGGAGTTCAAAGAGATATCTGTACTTTCACGTTCATTGCAATATTCACAATAGCCAAGATGTGGAAATAACCTAGATATCTATTGATGGATGGAGAATGAAAATGTGGTAAATATAGGAGTTTCCATCGTGGTGCAGTGGCTAACGAATCCAACGAGGAACCAAGAGGTTTTGGATTTGATCCCTGGCCTTGCTCAGTGGGTTAAGGATCCGGCGTTGCCATGAGCTGTGGTGTAGGTTGCAGATGAAGGCTCAGATCCAGAGTTGCTGTGGCTCTGGTGTAGGCTGGCAGCTACAGCTCTGATTCGACCCCTAGCCTGGGAACTGCCATATGCCACAAGTGTGGCCCTAGAAAAGACCAAAAAAAAAAAAAAATACTGTGGTAAATACAGACAGTGGAATACTATTCAGTCTTTAAAAAGAAGGACATTCTACAATATGTGACAACATGAATGAATTGTGAGGACAGTACGCTACCTGAAATAAGCCAGTCTTAAACAAATACATCCTGCTTCCGCTTATATGAGATTATTTTTTTACTTTTTGGCCATACCAATGGCATGTGGAAGTTTCACGACCAAGGAATGAACCCACACGACAGCAGTGACCAGTGCCACAGCAGTGACAATGCCAGATCCTTAACTCACTGAGCCACCAGAGATCTCCTTATATGAGGTATTTAAATAGTCAAAATCATGGAATCAAAGAGTTGAATAGTGATTGCCAGGGGCTAAGAAGATGGAAAAATGAGGAATTACTAATCAATGGGCCTAATGTTTCAGTTAAGTAAGGTGAATAAGCTCCAGTGATCTGCTATAGGACATTGTACCATAGTCAGTAATAATGTACTATGCATTTTTAAAAAATGTTAGGAGGTGGAATATTATTCAGCTATAAAAAAGAATGAAATAATGCCTTTTGTAGCAACATGGATGGATTTCGAGATTATACTAAGTGAAGTAAGTTAGGCACAGAAAGATAAATTCTGTATATATCACTTATATTTGTAATCTAAAATATGACAGAAATGGGACTTCCCATCTTGGCTCAGTGGAAACGAATCCAACTAGGAACCATGAGTTTGAGGGTTTGATCCCTGGCCTCACTCAGTGGGTGAAGGATCTGGCTTTGCTGTGAGCTGTTGTGTAAGTTGCAGACGCAGCTCAGATTGGATCCCTGGCCTGGGAACCTCCATATGCTGCGAGTGCAGCCCTAAAAAAGGCAAAAATAAATAAATAAATAAATAAATAAATAAATAAATAAATAAATAAAATAAAATAAAATATGACAGAAATGAACTTATTTACAAAATAGAAACAGACTCACAGACATAGAGGACAGACTTGTGGTTGCCAAGGGGGAGGGGGTTGGGGAAAGATGGATTGAGAGGCTGGGATTAGCAGATGTAAACTATTATATATTGAATGGATAAATAATAAGGTCCTACTGTATAGCACAGGGAACTATTTTCAATATCCTGGGATAAACTGTAACAGGAAGGAATATGAAAAATAATGTATGTATATATATGTTTGAATCACTTTGCTAAATAGCAGAAATACAACAGAAACACAACATTGTAGGATTCCTGTCATGGCACCATGGAAATGAATCTGACTAGCATCCATGTGGACAAAGTTTCAATCCCTGGCCTCGCTCATTGCGTTAAGAACCTGGTGTTGCCATGAGCTGTGGTGTCGGCCAACAGCTATAGCTCCAATTTGGCCCCTAGCCTGGAAACCTTCATATGCCACAGATGTGGCCCTAAAAAGACAAAAAGAAGAAAAAAAGAAATAGAACATTGTGAATCAATTACACTTCAATAAAATATCTTTAAAAAATTGTTAGGAGAGAACTTGCGTGCTCTTACCACAAAAAATTTAAAAAAATTAGTTCATTTTTAAAAAGCTCCTTTTTTGGGGGGAGGTCCCATTGTGGCTCAGTGGTAACGAGCCTGACGACCAGTATCCATAAGGATGTAAGTTCAATCCCTGGCCTTGTTCAGTGGGTTAAGCATCCTGGGTTGCTGTGGTGTAGGTCACAGATGAGGCTCAGATCTGGTATTGCTATGGCTGTGGCGTAGGCCAGCAGCTGCAGCTCCAATTTGACCCTTAGCTGGGGGACTTCCATATGCCTCAGTTGCAGTGTTAAAAAGACAAAATAATAATAATATTAATTAATTAATTAAAAAGAAAAGAAAAAGAAAAAGCTCCTTTTTATTACTTCCTCCTGGCTGCCAGAAAGTTTAGAATTAAGGTCTCCACTCAGTAGTCTCCCCTGATTTCTGGATTTCTGGGATTCCCATTCTCCCTACTCCATTACTCAGAGCTTAATCCACACATGTCACTGAAGGAGCTTTTATGGTACTTGTGCTTTTAATGTTTTTGGAAGGAGGCTGGGCACAGGTGGAAAATGAATGAGCGCCCCTCCGAGCATAAGAGTGATGAAGTCACTAGAGCCCAGGCTTCCTGGGATCAGATTTGTGGCTCTCTCTTTGAATTCTCTTGCAGGAATCTAAATTGCTCCGGACTTTAAAGATCCATCACTGTATTTTGGAGACTTCTAGTGGTATTTTCTTCAGAAGGAGTTGAAGCTTGGGGATGGGGTAGGGCAGGTAGGAAATGCCAGCTCCACTTTCTTTTTTTCTTTTTTTCTTTTTTTTTTTTTTATGGCCAAACCCAAAGCATATGAAGGTTTCTAGTCTAGGAGTCAAATTGGAGCTGTAGCCGCCAGCCTATGCCACAGCCACAGCAACAAGGGGTCCGAGCCACGTATGTGACCTATGTGCCTGTGATCATGGCAGTACTGGATCCCCAACCCACTGAGTGAGGCCAGGGACTGAACATGCATCTTCATGGATACTAGTCGGATTCATTTCCACTATGCCACAATGGGAACTGCTGCCAGTTTCACATTTACGATAGCACTGCGACTGAGGGGGTGTGAAGAGAGGAAGCCGGGGAGCACCAGGCCTTTCACACCTGGAACCCTAGAACCTTATACAGGCCTGACTCATATGAGGCACAGATACGACACTTTTCTTCTGAGCTTTGTCCCTGAGTCTCGGTAAAGATGGTGACCATGTTCTTTAAAACAGGGAAGCTAAGGAGTTCCCTGGTGTCTCAGCAGATTGAGGAGCCAGTGTTGTCACTGCTGTGGTGCAGGTTGGATCCCTGGCCTGAGAACTTCTGCATGCCTCAGGTGCAGCCAAACAAACAAACAAAAAAATCCCAAAAAAACAGGGAAGCTAAGAGGAGGAGCAGGGTCAGGGGCAGAGGTGAATGTAACTGGTGAAGTGTGAGGGGCAGGCCATCCAGAGGGCAGTGCCTACTAGAACTTAGAAATTTCCTATGAGCTCTGTGGGCCTCAGTGTTCTCATCCATGCAATGGGGATAATAATAGCTCCTGTCTCAGAGGGCAGCGGAGAAGGCCAGATAAAGTGGCATGAGTCTATGTCACAAGGCTTGATTCAACCTCGTGAGGCATGAACTGAAAGAAACACCTCCTCCCTTTATTTCCTACCCACTCACAAGTCTTATGACGCCCCAGAGTATATCTCGCTTTAGCCCCATCTTCTTTTCCCTTACTTAGCCCCTCTTTCCAGCTTCACAGGAGCTCTCCCAGTTTCTCCACCTGCCTTTCCCCCCAGGCCACCAGGTGACTTTCTTAGAGCCTAAGGTGACCCTCTCCTTCTCACTGGCATCCACAATTTTCTGCTGCTTCTACTGCTCCCCGGAGAAAGGCAAACCAGCCTGGTGCTTGAAGCCTGGCGCCATCTGCTTGGCCAAACTAATAGTCTTTTTTGTTTGTTTGTTTTTTTAGGGCCACACCTGCAGGCTAGACGTTCAACCAGAGCTGCAGCAGTAGGCTTACACCACAGCCACAGCAACACCAGATCCGAGCCTCATCTGTGACCTACAGCACAGCTCAAGGCAACGCCGGATCCTTAACCCACTGAGCAAGACCAGGGATTGAACCTGCATCCTCATGGATGCTAGTCAGGTTCTTACCCAGTGATGGGAACCCCTCCAGCCTCATCATCATCATCATCATCATCTTCTTCTTCTTCTTCTTCTTTTTTTTTTTATCTTTTTGCCTTATCTGGGACCGCTTCCCATGGCATATGGAGGTTCCCAGGCTGGGGGTCTAATCGGAGCTGTAGCCACTGGCCTACGCCAGAGCCACAGCAACGTCAGATCTGAGCCGTGTCTGCTACCCACACCACAGCTCACGGCAACGCCAGATCCTTAACCCACTGAGCAAGGGCAGGGATCGAACCCGAAACCTCATGGTTCCTAGTCGGATTTGTTAACCACTGCGCCACAGTGGGAACTCCAGCCTCATTTTCTAATGCCCGTGATTTCTACCTTGACCCAAGCTAGATGCAAGGCTGGACTCGACCGGCAGCAGCTGCCGCCCCATGGGAGAGAGTCTTTTCCTTCACCCACAGTAGCTCATCCCCTTTCTCCTGGTATTTTCACTCATTCAATGACTCACTGTGTGAGGCCCATCCTGGGCCCTGCATCTTCACAGCCCTGCTGTTTCCCAGCTGCCTGACTCTGTGCAGGTGCCTGAGCCTCTCTGGCCTCACTTTTCTTTTTTCTTTCTCTTTTTTGGCCACCTCTCGGCACGTGGAGTTCCTGGCCCAGGGATCAGATGAGAGCTGTAGTTGCAACCTAAGCCACAGCTGTAGCAATGCTGGATCCTTAATCCACAGTACAGGGCCGGGGATCAAACATGTGTCCCAGCGATCCCAAGATGCTGCAGATCCTATTGTGCTGCAGTGGGAATTCCCGGCTTCAGTTTTCTTATCTCCGATGTTCACGTAAATAAACTAAGCCAAGGGGTCGGGCATAGAGGAGGGGCTCAGTAAGTAAAGGTTCTTTCACTTCCAAGGAGCCAGACTTCGCGTGTCTAAGGCCTGAGGGTGACCCACAAGCCTCTCTCCTCCGTCCTGCCTATAGGAAGGGGGCAGGGTTACATCCAGTCAGCTGAGGCGACAGGAAGCCCCGGGGGCTGGCCCTTGCTCCTGAGAGGGTGACAAAGCCTAGATGGAAGTGGACTCCCCAAGGCACAAGTGGGTCTGAAGAGATTAGGAGGTCAAAATGGATCCCCTAGTCCAGGCCCCTTGTTTTGAAAAGGGAAGAAGCTGGGTTCTAACACCTATCATTTATCCTGGTCACAAAGTGAACAATATCCTGCCTCTCACTTTCTAAATCCAGCCCTGGCCGGTGTGATCAAACACCATCCTCGTTCTAAAGGCTTTACCCCTTTAAAGGAGATAGAAGTAAGCTCTTTTGAGACAGACTATGTTACATGTATCTGTATATGTATTTGTGTATATATATATATATATATATATATTTTTTTTTTTTTCTTTCTCTTTCTAGGGCTGCACTTGTGGCATATGGATGTTTCCAGGCCAGGAGTCAAGTCAGATCTGCAGGTGCAGGCCTATACCACAGCTACAGCAACACTGGATCCAAGCCTCCTCTGTGACCTATGCTGCAGCTTGTGGCAATGCTGGATCCTTAACCCACTGAGTGAGGCCAAGGATCCCACCTGCTCTTAACCCACTGAGCCACACCAGGAACTCCCAAGCTACGTTCTCTTTATCTTTGGGTCCCTAGCACCCAGAACAGTGCCCGGCACACAGTAGGTGTTTGCTAAATGTGTGTTGAGTGGATGAATGAAGGAGTTGCACACACCCATCCCAGGGGACCGGCCCTGCTTGGCATTTCCAGGGCCCTGCAAGGAATTCCCTGTTGGACTGGAACAAGGCTCAGAGGGACACCCTGAGTTCTGTGAACCAGACTCAACAGGTGAATGTAGGTGCAAGAGCTTCTGATCCGGGAGTTCCCTGGCAGTGCACTGGGTTAAGGATGCTGCTTTGTCACTTCAGTGAGTTGGAGCCTGGCCCAGGAATTCCCACATGCTGCAGGTGTGGCCAAAAAATAAAGCGAGCTTCTCATCCAGATGAGGTCATCAGGGCACTGCACAGCAGCCTGGTGGGAATACCAGGCCCCTCGTTCCCCATACAGGACACTATTCTGCTGTCTGCCTGTTAGACATGCATGAAGAAGAACTTGCTTTACTTGGAAAATGGCTTCTGACACGCTACGTTCAGGAATCGAGAGCTGTTTCTTTTCTTTCTTTCTTTTTTTTTTTGTCTTTTTGCCTTTTCTAGGGCCACTCCCACGGCATATGGAGGTTCCCAGGCTAGGGGCCGAATCGGAGCTGTATCCTCCGGCCTACACCAGAGCCATAGCAACACGGGATCCGAGCCACATCTGCAACCTACACCACAGCTCACGGCAACGCCGGATCCTTAACCCACTGAGCAAGGCCAGGGATCAAACCCACAACCTGATGGTTCCTAGTCAGGTTCGTTAACCACTGAGCCATGACGGGAACTCCCGGAAAGCTGTTTCTTGGCAGAGACGTGACTCTAATTGCAGGGGACAGTGAGTCACTGTGGGCCATCTTTCTCAAGACCCCAGAGTGGCAGCCACACGTCCCAGACCCACGCTGGTTTTTCCAGCCTTCTTTCATTAACAAACCTCGAGGAAACCAAGGGTCCACGGGGCCGGCTCGCAAGTCTCTTTGATGCGCATGTCTCTTAGTGAGAACAGGCTTGAAACGTGTTTCTAAATAGGCTTCGAAGCCTCAGGGAAAGCTGACCCCAGAGACCAGAACGCCGCTCTTGGCAGGCAGGCTGAGTGCTGACCCTGACTCCCTTCCTCAGGAAGCCGAGATAGCCTTTTCCTGGCAGCGTCACGGAACCTGGGCTTCCTGATGATGGTCCACAAACCCTGGAACACACCCTTGCTCAAAGTCCTCTGCACACATTCGGAACAGAGAAGAAACTGTCGTCTTGAGGTGCCAGCCCCTCTGGGGGCCACTTGTTCCCCAGTCAGTGCTGACTGGGGAGATGGGGCTGGTCACTGACTCTGGTGGCTGAACTCATCGCCCCATCCTACTTTCAGGGCTGTGACTCAGCCAGCAGCCACAACGACTCAAAGGCAGTCTGGGCTAAACTCTGATCACCACCACACTGCTCCTTTGGAGCCAGCCCAGGCTTTCTGCACTGGGGCCCCAGGACTGTGCCTGGAGCAGGCCTGACCTGAAGCTGGCAGGGCCCTCTATCCATGGAAAGGCCTCTCGCCCCTGCCCCATCTCTCCAACCAGAAGTCAGATGCCTCCAGTTCCCTTATTATGATTCAGTCTTTGAATTCTCCCTGCTCTCTTTTCACTAAGTGCCAACAGGAGGCTCTACTATGCAGAAACTGATGTTTCAGAGAGAGTGCATGGCTCATGCCTTCTCTACTTGCAGAGATGAGGCCGAGGACCTTGTCTGACAGTTCTTCAAGGCCTTTTGCACACTGGTGGGACCCACCCTTCTTGCCCTTAATAACGCCATTTGCTTTTCCAAAATGACTCAGAGTCAAGGGTGGAGCCTCTGGGGCCATATCCTTTGGGAAAAGATATCTGGTGTTGCCTGGTTTATATTCTGAGAGGTCTGATGGCTGAGAGTGGTCGTTGGCTGGGCCTGGTTTGAAATGCCACCATTTTCGCTTAGATGCACAGGCAGTTTTTCTCCAGAGCAGAGGAGGACACAGCTCAGTAGGTTACTCCTTGATCTCTGAATACACTTCGCCCCGGCCCTTCCCCAGGGGCTCCTCTAAGGCGCCTGACAGAGAGTGGGGAGGAGTAGCCTGGTGCCTCGATGTCAAGACTGAACCAGGACCCCAGCTTGCCAGTAGAATCATGTTGCCCTCTCCTCTCAGCGCCTCACCTGCCTCCCCACGCCCTTGTCTCCTGTGCCCCAGGGGTGTGGAGCTGTCTCTGTTTCACTCAGTCCCTTCCTCCTCCAGACCAGGCACCTGTTTGTTTCTCTTACACATCTCAGCCCTGTCTCCGTGCAGGTTACCTGCAGACGTGGAGCTCTCGGTGGGCGAAGCTCAGTGTGCTTCTGTCCCCAGGGGCATTTCAACTACATGTGCCATCTGACCTCAGGGCTGAGAAATCCACTGAAGAGGAAAGTGAGCACCACATTCTGGTTTTCTCATTTTTAATTCGTTTCTGACTTGCTGTGATAAGGCCCAGCTAAGGGAGAAAAAATGCTGCTTTCAGTGGGATGAGAATCAGAAGTACTGAGCTTCAGGAGTTCCCGTCGTGGCGCAGTGGTTAACGAATCCGACTAGGAACCATGAGGTTGCGGGTTTGGTCCCTGCCCTTGCTCAGTGGGTTAACGATCCGGCGTTGCCGTGAGCTGTGGTGTAGGAACTCGGATCCCGAGTTGCTGTGGCTCTGGCGTAGGCCGGTGGCTGCAGCTCCGATTAGACCCCTAGCCTGGGAATCTCCATATGTCATGGGAGTGGCCCAAAGAAACAGCAAAAAGACAAAAAAAAAAAAAAAAGAAGTACTGAGCCTCAAATCCCAGCTTTTGCTACTCCAATCGTCAGAATACTTAGGTTTTTCTTTTCTTTTCTATTTTCTCTTTTCTTTCTTTCTTTCTTTCTTCCTTATTTCTTCTTCTTTCTTTCTTGTTTTCTTTCTCTATCTTTGTGTCTAGCTCTTTCCGTCTTACTTTCCTTCTTCTTTTTCTGCTTCTGTTTCTTATTCCTTTCATCTTTCTTTCCCTACCTTCCTTCCCTCTATTTCCCTTCCTTTTTTCCTTTTTATTTCCTTTTTAATTTTGTCTTCTTTCTTCTTCTTTTCTTTCTTTCTTTCTTTCTTTCTTCTTTCTCTTTTTCTTTCTTTCTCTTTCTTTCCTTCTTTCTTTCTTTTTTCTTTCTTTCCTTCTTTCTTTCCTTCTTTCCTTCTTTTTTCTTTCTTTCCTTCTTTCTTTCCTTCTTTCCTTTCTTCTTTCTTTCTTTCTTTCTTTCTTTCTTTCTTTCTTTTTTTCTTTTCTTTCTCTTCCTTCTTTCCCTCCTCCCTCCCTTCCTTCCTTCCTTTCTTTCTGTCTCTCTCTTTCTTTTTTCCCCTTTTGCAGCATGTGGAATTTCCCACGCCAGGGATTGAACCGGAGCCACTGCAGTGCCAATGCCAGGTCCTTGATTGCTAGGTCACCAGGGAACTCCCCAACTTTATTACTGTAACTAGCCCACCAGGCAGGAAACGTCCGTGGACTGAGGAATAACTGTTGTGCTGTGTTTCCTAACACGCATTCTGTGAAGATTCATTGCAGAGAAAAGACTATGACTATTGTCAAATAAGTTTCGGAAATGCTAAATATTGACTTCTCACCCTTGAAAAATCCTAACCGAGGCTGTTAAATATATTTATGAAGTGTATTCAAAAGATGACACATCTTCAAGGAAAAGAAACTGAGCTGATGGTGTTTAATCTGGCATGTTTCCAAGCTCAATGAGCACAGATAACGTGCTTCCTCTCAGGGAAGATGCCTCTGTTGGGAAGTGTTGCGCTGGTGAATATCCTCTTGGACGTTGATAGAACTCCACACCTCTCTCCTCAGTAGGCCAGGCATATTTATTACTACAATGTCAGATAATAGCTCGTGACAGACAAGCCTCCTACGAGCAGACAAATCGATTGGTTCGTATTTGGGCTTTTTCTCCACTTCAAAAGGCTCCAGCCATAAGCAGCAGCATTTACTCAATCTGCTTCCAATTTGCACATTTGAAACACAATCTGGCTTTCAGGTAAAGGCACGACAAAAAAAAAAAAAAAAAGAGAGAGAGAGAGAGAAAGAAAGAAAGCAAAGCAAAGAAACTCTTTTTCCATAGAATTCTGCTGTTTATAAATGTCTTCAATTTTCTGGCTCTAAATAAATCAGAAATCGCCCAAGAATAACTGTCTTGTGAGTAGTTTGGGGTTTTCTCCAGTTTCTAAATCCTGAGATTTGACTCCCAAGTTGGCACAGAGCCAAGTTGGCTGGATTCCATCCACGCCGTCCTCAGCGCAGCCTGGGAAAGGAGAGCCAGGGACTACTGGAGTATTCTGTGCCGCATCTGGACAGCAGCAGAAGACAGCAGAAGTGGGACTTCGCCACGCTATCAAGGAATTGCTGCTGCAGGCCTGGCAAGGATAGGTGGTGTGTTGGGTCCTGTCTACTTGGGGCAGATGGGATGGGACTGGGGGGCAGCCCAGGCTGAGGCTAGCTGTTCTCAGCAGCAAAGTGGTCAGTGGGAGGAGTTTACATGCAACTCGCTTTTTCTTCATCTTCTTCTTTTTTTTTTTTGCTTCGCCCTAGGCATGGAGCAGTTCCCAGGCTAGGGATCAAACCCAAGCCAGAGCAGTGACAAGGCAGGATCCTTAAACCGCCAGGCCACCAGGGAACCCCCAGTTTGCCTTTCCTGAACACTCCTCCTGTGATAGCACCTGCATCCAGTGGCCTTCAACCTCCCTCAGTCCTCTTCCCACTTTTTTTTTTTTCTTTTTAGGGCCACACCCACATCGTATGGAGGTTCTCAGGCTAGGGGTCAAATCAGAGTTACAGCAGCAGGCCTACACCACAGCCATAGCAACACGGGATCCGAGCTGCGTCTGTGACCTACACCACAGCTCAGGGTAATGCCAGAGCCTTAACCCACTGAGCAAGGCCAGGGATCAAACCTGCAACCCACAATTCGTTTCTGCTGTGCCATCACAGGAACTCCTCTTCCCACCTTCTTAAACCAAACCAGCTCTCAGGGCCGTTCTTTCCCACAGATGGAGGAAACCTAGAATGTCATCCTTCCCGGGAGCCTCTGAATGCAAGGAAGTGTAAAATGTCTCCAGGAATCTCAAGGCTGGCTCGGGCTGAGCCCCATCTCAGCTGTTTGCAGGCAGGATCCAGCCTCTCCCTGAAGTGATAACTATGATAAGAATTACCATGTATTAAACCATGAAATGGGATCTGCTTCATGCAAGAATGGGGTAGTTTGATTGTGACCAATTAGTGAATTTTTATAAGCAATATTCAAAATTTCATGATCACTTTAATGATTCCATTTTTAAGGACTAGGAGTTGCCTTTGTGGCTTAGTGGGTTGAGAACCGACATAGTGTCTGTGAGGATGTGGGTTTGATCCCTGGCCTCTCTCAGTGGGTTAAGCATCCCTTGTTGCTGCAAGCAGTGGCATATGTCACTGATACAGCTCAGATTCAACCCCTGGCATGGGAACTTCCATTTGCTGCAGGTGCAGCCATTAAAAAAAAGAGAGAGAGAAGAGAGAGAGAAGAGAGAGAAACTGTAGCTTTAAGTGATACAAAGACAGTTAATGTGAAGAGAGTTAGTGGAAATAAAATAATGGAGTGCAAAATAAAGAGTATTGTACTTCCAATATAATTTACTTATTAGAAAAAAAGAATTGAAATAAAATGAGTGCAAATAAGATATTGTACTTCTAATTATATTAGAAAAAAAGAATTACCATGTATAACCCTCTCTCTAGGTGGCGGGCCCTGCAAGCAGTGCTTTCTGTTATGTACTTCTCTCAAACAACTCATGAGGTCGAATAGCAGCTCTGTTTTAGAAATGAGGAAAAAAACCTGAGAGTGGTTAATTCCCAGTGGATGGATGGCAGTGCTGGTTCGACAGAATCGCAGAACATGTGCTTTTCAATGACTCTGCACACTGAGAAAGTATGAAACTCCATCATGAGACACTGACCGCAATGACCAGCAGCCAGGGATCCATGGGGTGGATGTAGCAGAAGCCCAGGATGCAGAAGGATGCCCTGCCCTATAGCTGGAGGCCCACGAGGCTCTGGTGTTCATGTAGATGTTTTGGAGAACTTGTCATCAAGGCAGCAGAATGCCTGGGCGTTAGGAGGAGGGCATTCTGCCTGGCCAGCGATCACCTCCTCCCCAGTGGGCAAACGTGGACTCAACTCCATGACCAGTTTGTGTGGTCAATTCTGCTTGGCAATCATCCTCCACCAGGCAAGGCTCCACTTCTGCCCCTCCCCACTCACACCTCCCACATGGCACATTGCTACAGAGCCTTGGTGTGGAGATGATGGGGCAGGGTTGTTGATAGTGTTGAATAAATGGGAGATGATGTGTTTTGCAAGAGAGCACCTCTCTGAACCTCAAAAACCTGTCCTAGTGTGCTTTTTTTCTTTTTTCTTTTTGCAATTTTTCAGGGCCGTACGTTGTACATACGGAAGTTCTCAGGCTAGGGGTTGAATTGGAGCTGCAGCTGCCAGCCTATGCCACAGCCACAGCAAAGCGGGATCCAAGCCATGTCTGCAGCCTCCACCACAGCTCATGGCAATGCAGATCCTTAACCCACTGAGCGAGACCAGGAATTGATCCTGCATCTTCATGGATTTTTTGCCTTGGAATTCTATAAATTATAAAAATGGCTCACATCATTTCCTACATCTCAGAATTGTCCTTTGGTCAATTGCCCATCATTTGATTCTTATCTTGATATATAGTGATTTCTTCTTCACCTGTCTAGATCTTTCATGAGACTGTATTTCTTGAGGGCAGGAAATGCTTCTTATCAGTACCCTGTCCTGGCTTGGCACATACAGGGAAGTGCTAAGGGTTTGACTGAATGAGTGAGTGAATGGACACCATGCTCATAGGATAGAGGGAGGGTCTTGGAAGGGAGGGTCTTGGACTTGCCATGAGGTTCTCAACTAAGCCAAGATGGCTTTTGTTCTTTTTTTAAAAAAATTTAAATTTTTCATTTTTAGGGGTGCACCCACAGCATATGGAGATTCCCAGGCTAGGGGTCAAAATGGAGCTATAGCCACTGGCCACAGACACAGTCACAGCAAAGCCAGATCCGAGCCATGTCTTCTACCTACACCACAGCTCAAGGCAACACCAGATCCTTAACTCACTGAGTGAGGCCAGGGATCGAACCTACATCCTCATGGATACTAGTCAGATTCATTTCCTCTGAGCCACAACTTTTGTTCTTAATCACACTTCACACAACCTAGTTCTTACCCTCCTAAGTTGTGTTCATAGTCACTGATCTGTTCCCACCCTCAGGAATACCCAGTATGTGTGGCTTCTCCTTATGTTCTTGACAATTAATCTGCAAATGAGTGTAAATTCTCTTCCCTCACTTCAAAAGTATAGAGATACCTTAGACCTGTTTTGCAGAATGAGATGAAAAAAATCAAGCTGTTGCCCCTTGGCCCTGTCCCATCAGCTCTGGACTGAGTCCAATGCCACCTGGCTGGGTCTTGAGCTCCAGGCTTCTTCTGCTGGGAACGAGAATGGTTTAAGCTGCAGACTCTGCTGGAAAATCTGTTGAGGAGGCTTGAGATTCACATAAAGGCTTCTGGGCATTCTGCACATGTGCTAAATTATTTGTAGTGAGGTCCTGGCTCTCCGAACTGGCACAGGAACAAAGAGGGCTCCTTCTCCTTGCAGCACAAGAACACTTTAGAGAGTACAGTGCCAAGTGTGTAAATGTCAAGCCCCCAGACCTGAGAAGTCAGAGGCTAGAGGATTCCCAGAAGCCATGCCAAAGATAAAGAGATGAGAGGAGGAAGTGCTAAGGTCTTGGTTTCTGCAGATCAGGTGGTGTGAGAGTCAGGGAGCATGGGCAGGGTTGCAGGCAGCTCTAGAGAAGGCGTATCTAGTTTTGCGATGTGTTGTGATTTTTCCAACACCCTGTGACCCAACAGTCCAGGGAATCTGAGTAGGAGAGCAGGTGAGGAAAGGAGAAAAGAGGAGGAAAGCTTGTAGTTGAGTTACACATTGCTTCAAAGAGATTGCATCTCATTTGAGCGAAATTTACTTTCAGTTAAATCAGACCCTCCTTTCCCATCCACTCCTGGGAAATTTCCAGATGTGACCCAGCATTGCTGATCCCTTAGCATGATGTTTCAGGCTTGCTTTTAGCCTTCACAAAAAGGACATTCTCCAAGTAAATTCTTTAAACTTTGAAGACATCCTGACCTAGATTCTTAACTCCCAAAAGAAAAGAAAGAAGCAAAATCACAAAGGGGCCTAGAAGGAAAATTGAAAGGCAGGTATTCAGTTCCTCTGGACAGAAAAACTGTCCTTTTGGAGGGAAGGTGGAGTGGGAGAGTCTCAGGTGTGGGGAGAGGAAGGGACCACACCCCAAGCCAGCCCCATCCTCCTTGTGATAAGTTGAAGTGACTAACGTCACCATTGGAGCATGACAATAACGTCTCGCTTTTGTCCTTATATTTGGCAAAGGATTTGTGCACAGCTCATTTAGTGTCCTCCTCACACAGTCGAGAGGTAAGCTAAGTGGCACTGAGTGTCATCACCCCTGCTGGGCTACACCCCGAGGCCCACACACCCTGTACTCACCTAGCTTCAAGATCTAAGAAAGAGCCTGGAATCAGCAACAGAGACCTCAGTGGTTTAATGGATGGGGTGTTTACACATCTGAAGCAATGTTCTGGAAGACATCCTCACCACATGCAGCAGACGGTGGGCAGGGAACAAAGGGAGTCCTCAGTCCCAGGGTGGGAGGTGGGGGGTGGCAGGGAGGTTCGCACTTAGAGGGGGAATTATGTCAGGTGGGCTCTTACATATCAGAGAAACCAGCAGAGGGACAGGACCTCACCACTGCTTTGATAAGAACAATCACTAGCTGGGGCCAGGAGCACATACTTTTTATCATTTTTTATTAGATTCCACATATAAGTGATCTCACATGGCATTTGTCTTTATTTGACTTACTTCATTTATAAAAATGGCACTGGAGGAATCAAGCTCCCAGACTTAAAGACTATACTACAAAGCTACAGTTATGAAAACAGTATGGTAGTGGCACTAAAACAGAAATATAAATCAATGGTACAGGATGGAAATCCCAGAAATAAAACTAAGAATCTATGGTCAACCAATTTACAACAGAGGAGGCAAGATGATACAATGGAGGAGAGACAGCCTCTTCAATGAGTGGTGTTGCGAAAACTGAACAGCTACATGTGAAAGAATGAAATTAGAACATTCTCTAACACCATACACAAAAATAAACTCGAGGAGTTCCCTGGTGGCTCAGTGGGTTAAGTATCTGGCATTGCCACTGCTGTGGCTCAGGTCTCTGCTATGGCCTGGGTTCGATCCAGAAGGCTTCTGCATGTCATGGGTAAAACCAAAAAAGAAAGAAAGAAAGAAAAAAACAAACAAAACACACCAAAAACCAACCAACCAACTAAACAAACAAATTAAAAACACCCCTCAAACTGGACTAAAGATCTAAACATAAACCTGGATACAATAAAACCCTTAGGCAGAACACTCTCTGACATAAATTGCATCAGTATTTTTTTGGTTCCTCCCAGAGTAATGGAAATAAAAACAGAAATAAACAAATAGGACCTAATTAAATTTAAAAGCTTTTGCACAGCAAAGAAACCATTTTGGAAAGAGAAAGACAGAAAAGAAAAGACAACCCAGGGAATGGGAGAAAATCTTCACAAAGAGGACTTTATAAAATTCAGAGACGGTACCCACTGGCAAAGGAGGCCTAGTCAGAGTCCTAGAAACCAGCACTCTGGGACTAGAACTGGGGAGGGGGAGGGGGGTCTTCTCCTGTATTTGTACACTAAGCCAAGAGTTAGGCCTCCTGTCCTAACCATCCTTGTAGCTCTGTCCCCATCTTGAAATGCTGTGTGACACACAGTAAGCTCAGAAGAGATGTCGCCTTTCTAAAAGGACACAGCCCTCTGATTTCATGGCGAGTAAGGGGCAGTGCCAGAGCTTGGACTCAAGCTTCTGAATTGGGTGTGACTTCCTCTGCCTTACACTGCTCTGCTGTGGGACATCGTTCGAGGGCAGGTGGAAACGTGTCTCCTGGTTCAGGAGTGCTGTCCTGTGAGCCTCCTGAGGCTGAACCACACTGTCTGTGGGGGTGTCTTTCTGGGGAGAGGCTCCCTAGGTTTCAAACCCTCTCACCCCCCCCCCCTTTTCTGAAGAGATAGAATCCCAAGACCTCCTTGTTTTCACAGCTTCACCTTTGGCAGGTGGCTAGCTTGTCGTTTTAAGTAGAAGGCAAGCTGACTCACATAGGAATGTATTTTCTCTCACTTGAAGAAAATAAAGCAAATCACTTTGCAGCCCCAAAATATCTCTGTCAAGCGCGAATGACATGAGGATGTCATGACGACGACTGAGAGACAGAGGCGTCCAGACATTGATCCCCACCATAACGATAGTACCTTGGAGGATGACCCAGACGGTCCCTTGAAAATCTCATCACATCACCACCCCTGAGCTGGAAAACGAAGGAAAGAACTAGGAATATTAGATTTGTATGCAAAAGGGCTTCTTCATTTTCTCTCAGGTGGTTGTGGGGGTGGTTAGAGGAGAAGTTGGCGAAATGGGAGGAGGGGAGAAGAAAACCTTCTGTGACTTATTGACTTTCTCATATTTGTTCCTTAGAATGAGTATTTGTCAGGATAGGATTGATTGTGCTGTTGTAATGAATAATCTCCACCTCTCAGGGGTTTAAGGCCACAAAAGTTTATTTCTGCTTATACCACACGTGTCAGGACTGCCCTGCGGGGACTCTGCTCTTCGGAATTGCTAAGGGACCCAGGCTGATGGGGGCTCCCATCAGTTTACATCGCCAGCTTCGCATGGTGTCGGAGTTGATTGGAGCAAGGTCATTGCTGCTCCTGTTCCTTTAGCTCCAGCAAGTCACATGGCTGAGCCCAGCTCCAAGGGAGGCAAGATGTGTACCCAGAAGGGAGCCCAGGTGGTACTTAATCCCCAAATCTTGTCTCAGGAAATGTTTCTCTTCTGAGCTGAGTTTGAAATGTTCATATTGCCGTGGAAGCAACCTAAATGCCCATTGACAGAGGAATGGATGGTGGTACATATATACCATGAAATACTACACAGCCATGAAAAAGAATAAAATAATGCCATTTGTAGTAATATCGACGGGCCTAGAATTTATCATACTAAGTGAAGTCAGAAAGTGAAAGCCGAAGATGATGTCAGTTTCATGTGGAATCTAAGAATGATACAAAAGCATTTATTCGTAAAACAGAAACAAACACACAGATATTGAAATCAAACTTCTTGTTACCAAAGGGGAAACCATGATGGGGAGGGATACTGGGGGGATGGGACTGGCATATATACATCGCTATGTATAGAGAAGATAACTGCCGAGGACCTGCTGTACAACACAGGGAAATCTACGCAATATTCTGTAATAGCTTATAACCTATATGGGCAAAAAGAATGTGTGTGTGTGTGTGTGTGTGTGTGTGTGTGTGTATTCACTTCATTATGCACCTGAAACTGATACAACCTTGCAAGTCAACTATACTCCCATAAAATTTTTAAAAATTAAATAATTTAATTTAAAAAATTAAAAAATAAAATAGTCATGTGGCATTGGGAAAAACAAAAACAGCGTTTCTGCATTGCATGTAAATAACCATTTTTTAAAATCTGACTTGGTATTGAATGAACAACCATATTTACAATACAGAGTTAAAACTGCCTCTCCAAAGGACATAGGTCTAAGATCTGTGCAAAGAATGTGTTTGTCTGGGAATTATTTATTTATGTATTTATCTATTGAAGTACATGTAACATCATCATGTTAGTTTTAGGTGTACAGCAAAGTAATTCAGTTATGCATATACATATCTGTTATTTTTCAGATTCTTTTCTCTTATAGGTTATTGCAAAATACTGAGTACAGTTCCCTGTGCTTTATAGCAGGTAGTTGCTGGTTATCTGTTTTATATCTAGTCATGGTATATGTTAATCCTAACCTTCTAATTTATTCTTACCCTCATCTTTCCCCTTTGGTAACCATAAGGTTGTTTTCTGTGTCTGTGAGTCTTTTTCTGTTTTGTAAATAAGTTGATTCGGATGTGTTTTTTTAAAAGACCTCACATGTATAAGCGATATCATTTGATATTTGTCTTTCTTTTAAAATTTTTTTTTTATTTGTTTGCTTTTCAGAGCTGCACCCACAGCATATGGAGGGTCCCAGGCTAGGGGTCTAATTGGCACTACAGCTGCTGGCTATGCCAGAGCCACAGCAACGCCAGATCCAAGCCATGTCTGCAACCTACACCACAGCTCACGGCAACGCCAAATCCTTACCCACTGAGAGAGGCCAGGGATCAAATCTGCAACCTCATGGTTCTTAGTCAGATTCATTTCTGCTGCGCCATGACTGGAACTCTTTGATATTTGTCTTTCTTGTTCTGACCAACTTCACTTAGTACAAGAATCTCTAGGTCCATTCGTGTTGCTGTCAAGGGCTTTATTTTGTTGGGGAAGAACTGATTAACCCTGGGCCGAGCCCAGCTCCAAGGGAGGCAGGCGTGTGCACCCAGAAGCGAGTCCTGGGTGGCATTTAATCCCCAATTAGTCAGGAATCCACTCCGTGAGGAAGCACATTGTCACAGCCCACCTAAGTGCTGGGGTGAAAATCTAAGTGTTCATCTCTGGTTATCTCTGTAAAATGTGCATCCACAGAATTCATTGGACCAAGGTTCCAGACAAGTGTTTGGTGCGGAGGAATTGCATTAGGTTCCAAGTGTAGTTACTCTGTGAGGCTGGCACTTTCACACACGTGGGTCACATTCAGACCATCAGTGACCTTCTTTAAAACACCATGGTGCTGCGCTGGTTTGGACGGCTAGTGGTCATGGAATACGATACGGAGAAAATGAGAACGGCCCCTGCTCAATGATGACACCCAAACTTGTGGAATGATCCGTGTTTTGGGGAGAAGGTGAACGAAGGTCTGTGAATGGAGGGTGATGGTTGCAAAAAAATGTGGTGTACTTAGTGCCACTGACTTGGGCACCTAGTGGTTGTTACTTTATATTTGTTTTTTGTATTTTATATTTTATAAAATGTATTTATTTTATATATTTTTATTTATTTGTTTTACATTTATATTTATTTGTTTTTATTTGTTTTATATTTTGTTTTATATTTATATAAAATAAAATGTATTTATATATATTTATTTGTTATCCTTATATTTTATATATATTTATATTTATTTTATGTTTATGTTTATAGTTTATATTCATATTTATTTTATGTATTTTATAGTTTATATTTATTTATGTTTATAGTTTTATTTATTTTATATTTTTATAAAAAATATCATGTTAAACAGATATACTCAGTTTTTGGATATACTCAGTTAAATAAAATATATTATTAGCATTTTTTGTAAAAGTCAGGGTGCTGGCTAAACAGAGCAGAGGCAGAAATCCTCATTGTCAAGTCCACATTGTCATCACAGATTGCACTATAGAAAGACAGATAATAATTATAACACTGCCCAATAATTGCAACACTTTATTTTGAGTAGTGATACTTTATTATGAGCAAGACAGACCCAATAATCCCAGACATAGTAACCCACCCACAGCTCACACAACACTACAGAGTTATTATTCTAAGTGACAGGTGAAGAAGCACAGCCTTGAAGAGATTGACTGGTCCAAGGTCACATGGCTGATAGGAGATGGGACCAAGATCAAAGCCAGGCAGTCTGGTTCCCAAGTTCTTTGCTGTCCCACAGCCCCAGTGCAGAAAGTTGGGGTTGCTCATGAAAACAGAGGGGAGCAGCCACGAATCCAGGCTAGCTGGTGACCTGGATCAGCCAGGCAGGTGACAAAATCAAGTGTCATTAGACCTGTTGATTTCCAAGGCAGGCCTCCCAGCCACGTCCTCAGGAGTGGAGGGCAGATAGAAAGGGCAGAGAAATGATGAGGCTCAAGCCAAAGATGTTGTAGGTTGACCTCTTTCTAGGGCATATGGAGGTTCCAGGCTAGGGGTCCAATCAGAGCTGTGGCTGCTTGCCTACACCACGGCCACAGCAAGCCAGATCCAAGCCACATTTGCCATCTACACCAGAGCTCACAGCAACACTGGATCCTTAACCCACTGAGCAAGGCCAGGGATCGAACCTTCATCCTCATGGATGCTAGTCAGATTCATTAACCTCTGAGCCACGATGGGAACTCCTAGGTTGACCTCTTTGCTGGAGGAATTCCACCTGCCACAGGATCAGTGAACATGTGCAGTGCTCTCTAATGAGTTCCCAGCGTGTTCATCCCTGGGGACTGTAGGACTCACTCTTCGGGGGCAGGAGGAGTTGGGGAGCAGTGAAGGCAAGGGTCACAGGCAATACAGCCCACCCTTGGCTGGGCTGTGAGTCTATCTGGGGCACAAGAGCCATTGCACTAGTCCATTGGTGATGCCTGCAGGCTAAACCTTGCCCTCTGCTGATAGTGGTGGTGAAAGCCATTGTGTTGGGGATCAACCCAACTCCCTCCCACCTGCACCCCTACCCCTACCTGCTCCCTCCCACCCCCACCTGTATCCCCAGAGTCCCAGACTTTGGAGGTCAGAGCCGGCCCAGGGGCAAGAGAACACCATCCGACCAATACTCATTAGTCCTCGAACAGCAGCCACCTCCCCGTGTGCAGACACTGCCCACAAGTTTCTTCCTTTCATTCCCGCAGTGGCTTTTGACACAATTTCTCAAGTGTGGCTCTGAGGTCGTAGTGTTAAAATTCAGTCACTGCTGTGATGGAAGGGATAGAAGGCATTCAAACACAAAAGGCAATTTCTTTTCATAGCAGGAACCCAACTTCTTTCTGTAATGGTGGTGTCTCATTGTCAAGCTTTCCAGGAATTCCCACGGGGCTTCAAATGATAAAGAGGAACAAGGCTGGGTTTCTCTTCCTGCAGAAATTGTCTGTCCTCTCCTCTGCCTGCTCTGCCTGACTGCAAAACTTGTGAAGCTGAGGCTGTGGGTTTTTCCTTTGATATCCACTGCCTGCTCCCAGCATTCCCCAGTTCCACTCCTCCTTGCAAGTAAGACATCCTTGCCCCCTCACCACAGTCTTTACCTGTTCAAGGATGCCTTCCCTAATCTTTGGATTCACTTTTGTTCTCCTGCCTCCAACATCCAACCTGCATCCTCCATCCCTAACTCTATCATCCCTATTTTTTTCCTGACATGTATTTTAACCATGTGTTTGTTTGTTGTTCTTCTCTTCCCACTAGAATCTTAGCTCCACGAGGGCAAGAAATTTGTCTGTTTGGTTCACTGCTATAAACCCAGTGGCTAGGACACTGACACTGAATGAATGAATGAATGAATGAATGATTATATAAATGTCTAGCATAGCACTTGGCTCAAAACAATCTATGAGCTTAGATATTTCCATTTCTTTTTTCTTTTTTTTTTTTGTCTTTTTGCTATTTCTTGGGCCGCTCCCGTGGCATATGGAGGTTCCCAGGCTAGGGGTCGAATCGGAGCTGCAGCCACCGGCCTACGCCAGAGCCACAGCAACGCGGGATCCGAGCCACGTCTGCAACCTACACCACAGCTCATGGCAACGCCGGATCGTTAACCCACTGAGCAAGGCCAGGGACCGAACCCGCAACCTCATGGTTCCTAGTCGGATTCGTTAACCACTGCGCCATGATGGGAACTCCCAGATATTTCCATTTCTGATTTTTCCACTGAGCTGCAAGCATACAGTAGCTTCCATTGCCCACCTATTAGCCTCACTGTGTTGTCTAAGAAGAGTGATCAAACCACATGGCCCTAGAAACACGGACTGCCCTTGCCCGTCTCCTCCCACAGCCCTGAACTCGGTCTTTCCCATCTCAGTTACAGGGACGACCATCCACCCAGATGCTTAGACAAAAAAACTAGGCATTATCCTTAATGTCTTCCCTCCCCGATTCTCACATCCCATCCATCAACCCAGCCTGGTGGCTTGATGTCCGAGATGAATCCCTGCCATATGAGCTTCTCTCCATCCATGGCCACCAGTCTGGTCCAGGCCAAACTACCAGTTTCTCACCTAGATTACACACAGTCTCCAACCTACTTTCTCTCTCTCTCTCTCTCTGCACGCGGGCCCCTCTGTAACCTCAACCTGCCGAAGCAGACAGAATGATCTTGTTAAAAGGCAGCTGAAATGACATCACTTCCCTGCAGAAAATTTCTTCCACGGCTCAGTCTATCACAGAACGTAGCCTGACCCAGGTTCTTTCCCAGGCCCCCAGGCCCTTCCTCGCAGGCCCTGCCTGGAACCCCACCTGATACCACAACCCTGTCCCACCCTCTCCTATTCCCTGCACTCCACCCACAAGTTTCTAAAACAATTCCAGATCCTTCTTGCCTATGAACCATTGTTCTTTCTCTTTTCTCTGCCCCCAGAACTTCGCAAAGTTGGCTTTTTTCCACGAAGTCTCAAGGGAACGCTACCCCCAGTGCGACCTTCTCTGACATATGTTTCTGTCACATCACCTTCAGCCTGCTCACTCGTCTCCTATATCACCCTATTCTGTATTTTTTGGTTTGTTTCCTAGCATGTATCACTGGCTAAGATTATCACATACATTTATTTATTTGCTGGTGTATTTTCTGTCTCCCCCCCCAACCCTCAGCCACCCTAGATGACAGATAAATTCATTGGCATGCAAGTGGGAACCTTGTCTGTCTAGTGCCCAGACAATGGTAGCCTCATGACAGTTGATCGAGGCTAGAAATACACAGGCAATCAGTGACAGAGGGAACTAGAGGCCATGGGCGGGAAGCCTAGTCACGGGGAGATCATGGGACCAGGCACAGTAAGCTCATATGGTAGGAAAGTGAACCAGATGTTGGGAGAACCCATCATTAACGACCTGGGGTTGAGACAGGTGCCCAGCCAGAGCTTCAGAGATTGGGTGATCAGGCAGGAAAACTAGACACTGGGGAAGTGGGTACTAAGGTAGGGGTAGAACTGGCCAGAAATCTAACTGCCTAATTGCCAGGGAAACCCCTTTCATAGGAGAAGGTATGAGTCATAAATGGGGTCCCCAAAGGGACAAGAATGAAGAAGCAGGCATTCCAGGGTCACAGCTCACACCTCCAAAGCCAGAGTCACCCTTTGTGCTTCCATGGCTGGCTTTATGGTTTGCATTTTCTTCTCCCCAAATGAAAGACATCCTATGTCTCATCCTCAGCTAAGCTCCCAGCCCAGTGTGTCCCATTGCCACCTATGTCTTGGTGTGACACACACAAGAGTTAATATGCACTAAAACAGCCCCGTTAGTAAATAGCTTGTTGTTTCAAGGGCTCGGTGAGATCAGAACTAAATAGTATGAACTGTCTGCTCGGGGCATGTGTATAACTGCATAATCTCACAGAAGGAACAAACAGAAAGAGAGAAAGAAACATCAATTTAAAGGAGCCTTGTTTGAGCATCCATGGCGACCAGCAGCTTCCTGGGCGTAAACACTCACGTTGCTGGGTGCAAGTCTCCAAAACAGTCGGCAGGCAGAAGGTTTTGTCTGTTTCATAAAAGTACTGGGTCCAGCTGCCAACCCGAATTTGTACATCCTCTCCTATAAGGATTCCACAACTGTACTCCCTTTCTGACCACCAATGGCTGCAGATGGGTCAGCCTCTCAGTGACTCAGCATCACTCCAGTAACAGAGCAGACCTGCGTCTCCTGGAATCTGCTGCAGGAAAATGATGCCTTTTGGGTGGAATTTGTCCCTTTCCATCTCTGCTGAGAACTCATGACCTGATACCTTGTGTAAAGCATCCCATACTCAGATAAATCATTCTTGCCCTTTGCAACAATGTGGGTGGGCCTTGGAGGGTGTGGTGCTAAGTGAAATGTCAGACACAGAAAGACAAATGCTGTATGACCTCACGTGTGTGGAAAGGAAAAAAGCCGAGCGCAGAATAGGGAGTAGAATGGAGGTTGCCAGGGTCTTGGGGGTGGGAAAAATGGGGAGATCCTGGCCAAAGGGTACAAACTTCTAGCTGGAAGATGAATAAGTTCTGGGGCCTTGAAGGGCATCAGGGTGGCTATAATTAACTGTATTATATACATATATAATTATGTGTGTTATATATATATTGTGTGTTATATATATTGCTTTTTAGGGCCATACCTGCGGCATATGGGAGTTCCAGGCTAGGGGTTGAATCAGAGCTACAGCTGCCGGCCTATACCACAGCCACGGCAACACAGGATCCAAGCCGAGTCTGTGACCTACACCACAGCTCATGGCAGCACTGGATCCCTGACTTACTGAGTGAGGTCAGGGATCAAACTCGTGTCCTCACGGATACTAGTCAGATTTGTTCCCGCTGCGCCACAACAGGAACTCCCTGAATTATGTATTTTCAAGTTGTTAAAAGAATAGATTTTTTGGCTGCATCTGCAGCATGTGGAAGTTCCCGGGCCAGGGATGGAACCCTCGCCACAGAGGTGAAGAGCAGTGACCTGCTACAGTGACAAAGCCTGATCCTTAACTGCTAGGCCACCAGGGAACTCCAAATCTCAGAGGTTTAAAGTGACTTGTCTAGGTGCATTGGTTGGTAAGTGGCAACTGACACTTAAAATCCGATTTTCCTGATTCAAAATTTAGTGCCCCATCTGCTGGAAGGACAAAGTTTATAAGGCAAGGAAGAGACATGGAGAATGAGAACATTCCTGGACACTGAAGTGGGGATACCCGTGAGCCAGGAAAAGGGGAAAGACTCAGTTATGGGTGAGGAGCTAAAACAGAAACCTCAGGTCCTTCCAAAATCAAATGTCTACATGAGACTGCAAACACCCCGACAGGGGATGGATTTATATAACAGACTAGCAGAACCAGAGATATGCTGGAGTGAGTCACAAGGGCTGCTGATGGTTCATGGGGGACTCTGGGAAGTGTGACAACTTAGGGCTGTCACAGATTTAGGACACTGATTATCACAAGTCGGTGGCCCATTGTCACTCTTGGCCTTTCCCTTCAATCAGATTGTGATTTGACAGCTCTAGAGCATGAAAAAGCAATGAAAAGTCATCAACAGCTCAATTCCTCACATGTCTGCTCTGAATAATGAAAGTGGGAAGTAGAAAAGTTGAGCTGAGGAGTTCCTGTTGTCACTTAGCAGGTTAAGGACCTGACGTGAAGATCTGGGTTCAATCCCTGGCCTCACTCAATGGGTTAAGGATCCAGTCTTGCCATAAGCTACAGCAAAGGTTGCCAAAAGATGCATCTTGGATCCGGTGTTGCTGTGGCTGTGGTGTAAGCTGGCACCCACAGCTCCAGTTCAGCCCCTAGCCTGGGAACTTCCATATGCCATAGGTGTGGCCATAAAAAGAAAAAAAAAAAAAAGATAAGCTGGATCAATGCTCCATCCACATGATGTCCTATTAAAAGAATGACTGGCAGCATCATGGAGGAGAAAAATTTCCCCTGGCGTCTAAAAGGAAATATAATTGCCAATATTTGGGACAAAGTTTTCATAGTTCAGTAGTAACCTTTACCTTTTTCTGGGCGTTCTCTCCCCAGAGTCCTAGTAGGTGAAGGGAGGTGTCTACTAACCAGGCCAAGTGGCAGACAGCACTTCCTCCAGAAGCTCTTTGACTCCAGTACCCTGGGAACCTGTGTAGCTGGTGGGGATGCATCCAGCACTCCAGCCAGCACAAGGTCCCCTCAACACTCCCAGGTCTTATCTGTCTGTAGAAAAATGGACCCCAATGCCATCTGTGAGGCCACAGTGATCATTCTGAAATCCGGCTCCTCAAAAGGCCCATAAGCATCTAGAAGAGGATCAACTTTTTAAAAATAGCCAATATATGGCAGAAATGGGTGGAACATTGCAAATCAACTATAATAGAAAAAATAAAAATCTTTTTAAAATAAAAAAATAAAAATAGCCAATAACTGTATTTGAATACAAATTTATTTATTTGAAATAAATGTATTTGGAATTAGAGTAATAATGGAATTTATTTGAATTTAGCCTAATGAGGACAACTGAAAATCAAACACGGGGGAGGGAATGGAATGGACTAGGAATTTGGGGTTAACAAATGCAAACTACTGCCTTTGGAATGAATAAGCAATGAGATTCTGCTGTAGAGCACTGGGAACTATGTCTAGTTACTTATGGATGGAGGATGATAATGTGAGAGAAAAGAATGTATACGTGTATGTGTGACTGGGTCACCTTGCTGTGCAATAGAAAATTGACAGATCACTGTAAACCAGCTATGATGGAAAAAATAAAAATCATTATAAAAAAAGAAAAAAAGAAAATCAAATATGGAAACATCAGTTGCATGTATTTCCACTCTCTACGGAGCTCAGGACTGCGGGGTATCCTGGAGAGGACAGTGGTGGGGAGGGGTGGTTCTTGCCCTTGAGGGGGTCGGAGTTCAGCTAGAGAGTCACTTGTCCCCAGCCTGCTCCTCCTTTTGGGTTTGGACCAGCTAATACCTCAGACTAGAGAAGTGCATCAAACTTTGGTCCTGGTTGTGTCCTCAGACTGTATGCTCATTATCCCCAGGGGAAGGACACAATAACCAGAGTGAAAAAGACAAAGAGCAAAGACAGCGGAGCACGGAAGCCGAATTGAGTGGCATGAGCTTAAGTACCTAGAATTCAGAGAACCAGGGGCTGATGCAGATGGAAGTCATAGGGAAAGGTGGCCTGAAGTGAAGCGGAGGCAGAATTCCAGCCCCTTTCCTCAAGTCTGTGTGACCCTGGAGACATTGCTTGACCTTTACGATTCAGTTTCTTCATGAAGCGTAAATCCAGGTTTGACGGCAGCCTTTAAAGAGATGGCAGAGGGCTTCATATATTTAGGAAGCCTTACAAGACAGGAAATTAAAACCAATGTGGGGATTTGCTCCTTGTGACAACTCTGCATCAGGGAAGCATTTATTTTTAGACTCTCTAAGCCTCTGCAATTTATTTCTGAGGATTCAGGGAGAGAGTATGGATTTTCCCGTTGGGATGAAGTGAGATCCAAAGCGTGAGTCATCCCTTGACCTGTGTAATCTGCTTCATCTGATGGTTCAGTTAAAAGTTCCAGAGGGCATTTCCCTGCTTCCTGGCTAAATTCACAGTTGGGGGAGTGGGAGCAACATTTGGGGACCTCTTCCAGGAAGACTGTTGAGTAAGTGACCAGATGCATCCCGGGGTGATGGCGGCCCTGGGTGGAACAGCGGTACCCGGCGTCAGTGCCTTGGTTACACCGTGAGACTGGGGGTGGGAGGGGTCGTAGTGGGGATGGAGGAGTGCGTAGGGAGCAAGCGGAACATCCTGGAAGCAGAACAAGGACAGTGGGAAATTGAGAGATGACTTCCCTATTCTCAGTCATCAGAAGTGGTTCCTTCAGGCTCTTCATGTGTTTTTGCACCCCTGGTCTAACTGGGTGCCCCATTTCCGGGGGCTCCGGGACTAAAATGGAATTTGCCGGTCCAGCCTGATCGTATATCAACTGCTCACCCAGCTTCTCCAATAGAGGATGCCATGAAACTCAACAAATGCTCGTTAACCCATTGGGGCTTTAAACCTAGTAATAAAAGGGTGGCTTGGACTTGGTTAACAGCAGCCCTACACTGCTCTTCATAGGGACCTAGTCCTTGTTAGTATGATATGGATTTTATATGGACTCCAATGATCACATATTTTTGTTCCTAGATTCTCTATTTTCTCACAGAAAAAAGTCAGAGTGCCACAGTAGAAAACCAAAGCAGAAACAATAAAAAAATACTCCCCCAACACCACATTTTCTTACTTAGACCATGGCTGTTTTATTTGTCTGTATTGAAAAGCTCACTGTTTTTCTTAATTCATTTCTGACTGGTCCCCTTTGGATAAAATTGAGGGCCATTGTGGCTATGCCTTTTAATAGCTCTGTAATTTCAGTTATCCTTGAGAGGTGTAAGTACAATGACATTAGATTTTTGAAGTTACCTGCATTTCTTTTTTGAAGATTCTGTATACTCTGCTTGTACTACTGTTAGTCAATAAAGTCTTTAGCTAAGAAATTGTCAGATGAGAATTCCTGTTGTGGCTCAGTGGGTTAAGAACCAGACTGGTATTCATGAGGATGAGGGTTCAATCCCTGGCATCGCTCAGTGGGTTAAGAATCTGGTGTTGCTGCAAGCTGAGGTGTAGGTCTCAGATGCAACACGGATTTGGTGTTTCTGTGGCTGTGATGCAGGCCAGGAGCTGCAGCTTGGATTTGACCCCTTGCCCTGTAACAGAAGTTCCATAGGCCACAGGTGTGGCCCTAAAAAGAAGAAGGGGAAAAAAAAAAGAGTAAAGTTTGTCATCTTGATTTACCAATTATCACTCTTCATTTTTTTATCTTCAAATGTTACCATTTTGATGATCTTCTCTGCTATGCTAAAAGCCATACTGACCTGTATTTTTTTTGACCTTGTATTTTTACTTAAGTAAAAAGCAGTGAAAAGATTTTTTCCAAATACAACTCAAATATTAATGAAAACCTAGCTGAAAATATCCATTGCTGCAAAATACACAAATAACATCCAAATGGGCAAGCACTTGTTTACAGTCTGTTTATTTTAAGCCAAAAAGTCAGTCCATGAACATTTCAGGGTATGGAGAGACCACCCCTGGCAGCTGTCCATCATGCTGGGACTTGATTGATTGATGTCCCACGGCTTCGTAAGGCTTTGTGGAAATAAGTATGGACACACACAGGCATAGCAGCCAAGCCCCTCCGTTCACTTACTTCCTAAAACTGGTTCTGTGTGTTGTAACCATTGGTTTACCAATCTTAAGTCCCAGGATTCTTATTTATATCTCAGTCCTCTTAGATTCCTCTTCCTCTTTCATTTTTAGGCATTGCTTTTTCTCTCCTTCCTTCCATGCAAAGCGTTCTGGAAAAGATCAAGAATGTAAAAACGCGGCACCCGTGTCCATATCCTCCTCCTTCAAAGTATATGAGACGATCTGGTCAAACACACTGCTCCTGAGACCTCACCTCAATACCTTGATATACTGCCTGCAACATTTTATTTAATTCCCATGCGCTCAGGTCATTCCCAGTAGATTCTTAAGTGTCTTGAGTTTGCAACTCGTTCATCTTTATAAGCACCCCCCACCCAGAGTCCAGCACAATGCTTTACACATAGATACTCATGATTTTTTTTTATTGAATGAATAATTATCCCCCTTTAGCTACAATAATTCTCTTCAAATCCAGGTGGAAAATGTCCAGTTTCAGACCTATATTCTGTATACTCGTTAGTCTGCAGCCTTTGCCAATTTACCTCCTCATAAAACAGTGATAAAGCAATGTTTCCCCTGCTAATATTTCACTGGAAAACAGGACTTGCTTAATGACTGGCTAGGGCCCCGGGTGGGTGTGGAACAACGTGGTTTTGCCTGGCTGTTCTTTTTCAAGACCTAGTTCATCACTCTCCCGGAATATGGCATATATTACCTCCCTGCGAAGGCTTATTTTATTTTGTTCACTTTAAAACTTGGAAGCATTTTGGATAGATCTTTTAGGCGTATAACTGTGATTCATTGTCAGCCATCCCACGATTTCATCTCGTAATTAGATTTTAATTTTTTATCACCGTAACCCAGAAACAGTTTAGCAAGTCCAGCAGTACTACAAGGCTTATCGTAGAAAAGCAGTCCCCTCACCACACTCTTTTTTCCTCTTTTCTTTATCCCACTCCTCAAATGGACTCACTTTTAACTCTCTCAGCTATTTCTTCTAGTTTATGCCTCGCTCTTTCAAAACAGCATCCTACAAGAAAAAGGTTTTCATTTTCAAATGTAGACATTGTCTATTAACCTTCTATTATAAAAATGGAATTTAGGACTCTCCCATACCCCTAATACACACGCACACGCGCACGCGCGCACACACACACACACAGACTCTATGGTCCCTGCACCCAATTATATTGCTACTTTGTTCAAATCAAGATTGAAGACATACATTCAGATGCTAACACCTGATTACATCATTATCATTTATAGTTGAATCATGTAAAGCAGTATTATTTCATTTCCTTTTTGAAATAAATGAAATTCACGAACTTAAATTTTTTTTTGGTTTATTTTTCTATATTATACTAAATCTCCTCCACAGGTCCCCACACATTTGAATTTCCTCTCTAGGTATTCAAGCCATCAGATAATCTTTTTTTCTTCTGATATGCTAATTCAGTATTATTGCTGTGATTGTTTGATGAATCCCCCCCAGGAGCTGTCTCACTCAGCTCCCATCTGTCCTATCTTGTACTTGGCATGGTGAGCATCTGAGCCCGGGACCTTTCTTTATATAGGTTTAATTTTTTTTTCTTTTTTTTCTTTTTGCCTTAGTCTAAGGCTGCACCCACGGCATATGGAGGTTTCCAGGCTCGGGGTCTAATGGGAGCTGTAGCCACCGGCCTACGCCAGAGCCCCAGAGCCGCACCACAGCTCATGGCAACACCGGATCCTTAACCCACTGAGCGAGGCAAGGAATCGAACCCACAACCTCATGCTTCCTAGGCGGATTCCTTAACCATTGAGCCATGACGGGAACTCCCCTGGGAACTTTCTTTTTTATTTTAAAAAATTTTTTAAATGCATTTATTTATTTATTTATTTATCCGCTGTATAGCATGGGGACCAAGTTATACATACATGTACTTTTTCCTCCCATGAATTCCCTTTGCCCCTTCCTCTCCCGGGTTGGATCCTTGATTCCTAAAGCACAAAATCTTTTTCCTCCCATGAACTCCCTTTGCCCTCCCATGAACTCCCTTTGCCTCTTCCTCTCCTGGGTTGGATCCTTGATTCCTAAACCACAAAATCTTCCTCTTTCCTTGATTTAGTCCCTCAGTTCGGTGGAACTAATTTTGCGCTTCTTGGGCAATAATGCGAACAAAGGAGAGAACACTTTCAAGGGTGTGAATGTTGGAAAATATTTGTATTGTGTCCTAACGCTTGATCGATGGTTTGGCTGGGTGTAAAATTATAGAATTTTGGAGGTATTACTCAATTGTCTTCAAGCTTTCTGTATTCTTTTTGAGAAAGGATACTATTCTGATTCTCAAGAATTTATATGTGACCTGAGTTTGATGTTTGGTTTTGTCTGAGAAGGTTTTAAGATTACTCTTTTCCCTAAATTCTAACTGGTATGTCCTAGAGTAGCCTTTTGAAATTCCACCTGTTATTCTGTGTAATTGCTCTTTTTCTTTTCTTTTCTTTTCTTTTTTTTTTTTTTTCCTTTTAGGGAGGCACCTGTGGCATATGGATGTTCCCAGGCTAGGGGTCAAATCAGAGCTGTAGCTGCTGGCCTACACCACGGTCACACCAACGCAGGATCTGAGCCACATCTGCATCCTACACCACAGCTCACGGCAACACCGTGTTCTTAACCAGTGTTAAGGATGCCAGGGATCGAATCTGCATCCTTGTGGATGCTAGTCAAATTCTTTTCCACCAAGCCACTAGGAGAACTCCCATGTAATTACTCTTCCATCAAGAAACTCATTGCTCCTGTCCGAGAACTTGTATTATTTCTGAGTTCCTTCCTTATCCATTTTCCATGTATTCTCTTTCAAGAAGGTCTACTAGTCAGATAAGAGATCTCCTGGAGAAAGCCTCTGTTTTACTTTTTTTTTTCTCTTGCCTATATTCCATGTATTTATCTTTTAGTTCTACTTTATGAGAACATTCTTTACTTTATCCCCTAGTCTTTCCATTAATTTTTAAAAATCATCATTAACATAATTTTATTTTTCAAAAGCTCAGACTTACTCTTAGAACAGGAGAACATTCTTTCTCGATTTATGGTTACAATATATTTTCTGTGTTCCCTCAGAATTTAAAAATATGTATTTTTAAGGAGTTCCCATCGTGGCGCAGTGGTTAACGAATCCGACTAGGAACCATGGGGTTGCGGGTTCGGTCCCTGCCCTTGCTCAGTGGGTTAAGGATCCGGCGTTGCCGTGAGCTGTGGTGTAGGTCACAGATGCGGCTCAGATCCCGCGTTGCTGTGGCTCTGGCGTAGGTCGGTGGCTACAGCTCCGATTCGACCCCTAGCCTGGGAACCTCCATATGCCGCAGGAGCGGCCCAAAGAAATAGCAAAAAGACCAAAAAAAAAAAAAAGAAAAAGTATTTTGTAAAGATTTCTTCTCCTTGAGTTTCTTTGTTTCCTAATGCTTTGCTTATTTTTCTATCTTGCATGGTAAACACTTCTCTCAAATGCCTAGTGATGGGGGTCCACCTTTTTATGTTTAAGAGGAAGGAATTAAGAGCCTAAAGCAAGCTCTCTATGTGTGAGGAGCATCTGTTGACATTTAGGCTTTACTCTCAGATGATAAAGCAGAAAACCACATTTTTCAATGAAAGACACGAAAATGTCTGTATATGTAGATTGTTTTCTCTTTGACCTATCTTTTTTTTTTTTAATGCTTTAAATTCTTTCTTGCCTTTTTTTGGATTAATAAATTATGTTATGATTCCATTATGATTATTCCACTATTGACTTATTAAGTATGTCTTTTGTTTTACTTTTTAAAGTTACTTTAGGACTTCCTGTGTGGCTCACAACATAACTACTCGGCTTTGCTTCTACAGTGGCTGTGTGGCTGAACCCCTGGCTCGGGAACTTCCATATGCGGCAGGTGCAGCCACTTGTTTTGTTTTGTTTTTTTTAAGTTACTTTAGATTTTGCAATACATATCTTTAATTGATTATAGTCTATCGTCAAATAATAATTCCTCTTTTTAAGCAGGAAGAGAATTGAATTCTGTTCTGTTCTTATCTTTAAAATTAGTTCCCTTTTCATTTTCTGTGTTTATTCTGGTGTTCTTTTTTGAAATTCCTGAGTTGGAGTTTGGGTTCATTTGCTTGTATTATTTTATTCTGGCAAATGTATGACATTATAAAATTCTCTCTAGGTATGCTTTTATTCTGATAAATATGTTAAAACTGTAAGATTCTCTCTAGGTATGCTTTTATTATGTCCTCTTAGTTTTAACAAATAAGTAACTTATTCAGTTCTAAGTATTACAGTATTTCTTCTAATGATTTATCTTTGTCTTAAGGAATTTTGGTAGTATTTTATTTAGTTTGTATAATTTAGTTTAGATATTTAATTTACTTAGCTAAGTCACTTTTGTTTTGTTTTGTTTTATTTTGTCTTTTTAGAGCTGCACCCTTGGCATATGGAAGTTCCCAGGCTAGGAGTCAAATCAGAGCTGTAGCCACTGGCCTACACCACAGCCACTGTAACACAGATCTGAGCCATGTCTGCGAGCTACACCACAGCCACAACAACGCCAGATCCAAGCTGCATCTGTGACTCACACCACAGCTCACGGCAAAGCCGGATCCTTAACCCACTGAGTGAGGCCAGGTATTGAACCTGCATACTCATGGATCCTAGTCTGGTTCATTACCACTGAGCCACAATGGGAGCTCTCGTAAGTCATTTAGTTTTATTTATTTTGTTCCTTTTTCATTTAGTATGTTCATTTAGTTTGTTAGCATATGGTAATTATTACTTCTTGGTTGCTAGTTTATTTTTTATTTTATTCAGTTTTTTATTTAGTTTTTAAATTAGTTTATTATTTAGTTTAATTAGTTTATTATTTTTAGTATGCTATGTAGAGTTTTAGATATTTTATAATGATTTATTATTATTATCACATTATTTTCAGAAAACATTATTTCTTTTGAAATTTTCTTTGACAGTTTCATCCTGACCCAACATCTGGTCAAATTTGACTATTCAATTTTCTCTCCAAAGGGCCCGTATTCTACATCTGTTGGATATATATGTGCACACATAGTAAGCTATATACACAGTACTTCAGTCTTATTAATTGTGTTATTTAGATTCATTCATTCGTTAATTTTTTTTCAGTGAATATTTATTCAACACCTATTATTTGCTGAACATTCTTCTAGGCATCAGAGAAACAGTGCCAAACAAAACAAAACCCTTGCCTTTCATGGGATTTATATACTAGTGGGGCTAATAATAAATAAATAAACAAAAACATAATATATGTCACACATGTCACACATACACACATACATAGTAGTGATAAAAGCTTTGGAGAAAAATAAGGGGAATAGCAAGGTTAGGGTAGATAAGGCAAGACTTAATTCTTAAAGGGTGACCAGGAAGACCTCTCTGAGAAAGTGATATTTATTTATTTATTTATTCTTATTATTCAAATGAATTTATCACATCTGTAGTTCTGTAACGATCATAACAATCTGACTTCACAGGATTTCCATCCCACAGCCCAAGCACATCCCCCCACCCGCCAAGAGAAAGTGATATTTAAACATACCTTTGGAGTTCCTGGCAGGACTCAGCAGTAATGCACCTGGCTAGGATGTGGGTTTGATCCCTGGCCTCACTCAGTGGGTTAAGGATCTGGTGTTGCTGCAAGTTGTGGCGTAAGTTACAGATGAGGCTCCAGTCCTGCGTTGCTGTGGCTGGGGTGTAGGCTGGCAGCTGCAGCTCCAATTTGAACCCTAGCTTGGAAATTTCCATATGCCATGGGTGCAGCCCTAAAAAAGTGACCCAAAGGAAAATTTAAAAACCCATATCTTTATACAAGTGTTTATTTTTCTTTGTTTGATCTTTTGGTTTGAAAAGGGTATGCTGTAAACCGCCAAATACAATTGTTTTTCTTTTCCCCAGTATCTGATGCCCCTTTTGACTGGTATTTTTTTTTTTTTTTGTCTTGAATTCTGTTTTGTCAGATGTTAGTATCTGGACACTTGTTTTCTTTCAGTCCATATTTGTGTACCTTTCTTGATCTTGTCCTGTCACTGGGTTTCCCTCCCAGCTGTACCGTTTACTGGTTGTTTCGTCTTGGATTGATTATCTAACTTCTACGCTTTCTTGTCCTCATCCACTGGGGTACTAATAGCCACAACCTCATATTGTCATTCTGAGGATCCAATGAATTAATTCTTATCAAATGCTTAGCACAGTGCCTGGCACCTACTAAGTGCTATGGAAGTAAGAAGTTATAGAAGAAAATAAAACTTTGTTTCAAATATTTGTTTGCTTTTATTTCGTGTGTCTATTGCTAACAACCCATTAGGTTTTTCCTTTATCTTTTAGAATCCAGAGTCAATTTTTATGGAGGTTTTAAATCCATTTACATTCAATCTAAGTACTTTATTTTATTATAACATACTTCTCTCTTCTTCTTTGACATTTTCCCAGGTACTCTGCCTTTTATATTTTTCCTTCATTTCCAATTTTAGTTTGACTATATGGCATTTTCCTCCAAGAACAAAAGCAGTTAACCTAACTTCTTAAGAAACTATGTCCTTCCCCATTTCCCACTATTTCTTTCATTTCTACTTCATTCCTTTCTATACATATTTTGTATTATTGCTTATGAATTGTTATATGTTATATTTCAATCCCACGCTATTGTTTCCATATCACGTACCCTCCGTCTTCTTTTTTTGGTATCACCTCCAGTTCCACGTGGTGTTTTTTTCTCTTTTTTAAAAGTTTTATTGAAGGATAGTTGATTCACAACGTTGTGGTCATTTCTCCTGTACAGCAAGGTGAGTCACTTACACAAGTACACACATCCATTCTCTTTCAGATGCTTTTCTCACACAGATTATTACAAAATATTGACCAGAGTTCGCTGGGCTGTACAGAAGGTCCCCACTGACATCCACTCCATATACAATAGTTTGTATACGCCAATCTCAAACCCCCAATTTGTCTCTCCCCCTTCCCCACCCCGTCCCCTTTGGTAACGGTAGGTTGGGTTTCGAAGTCTCTGAGTCTGTTTCTGTTCTACAAATAAGTTCATCTGTGTATCCTTTTTTTTAGTTTCCACATATAAGTAATATCATATGATATGTGTCTTTCTCTTTCGGACTGACTTAGTATGTGAATCTCTAGTTGCATCCATGTTGCTGCAAATGGCATGATTTCGTTCTTTTTTATGGCTGAGAGGAATTCCATTGTACACATGTACCACGTCTCTAGTCATCTGTTAATGGGTCTTTAGTTTGCTTCTGTGTCTTGGTTATTATAAACAGGGCTGCTATGACCACTGGGGTGCATGTATCTTTTCAAATTGTGATTTTCTCCAGATAGATGCCCATGATTGGGAGTGCTAGGTCATATGGCAATCCTATATTTGGTTCTCTGAGGAACCTCCCTGCTGTTCTCCAAGGCGGTTGCACCAGTTTACATTCCCACCAACAGTGTAGGAGGGTTCCTTTTTCACCACACCCTATCCAGCATTAATTTGTAGATTTTTGATGATGGCCGATGTGAGTTGGAACATGGTGTTTTCATACATCCATGGCTCCCACTACCCCTCATGTGTTAATGGCTGTTGCATCCATATCTCTGGCTCTAATTCCTATCCTGATCTTAAACTTGTGCATTCAGCTGACCCTGACATCCCACCTACATGCACCACAGGCCCTTCGAATCCAACTATCCAGCACTGAACAGGCTGCTCTGGGTTGCTTTGCTTGGAATGGTACCTCTACCTTCACAGCTGCCCAGCCCATCACCTTGACACTCCTTTTTCCTTCTTCTCCTACTTCCATATAACATCACGTCCTGTCAGTTCTTCCTAAATTTGCTTCAACTGTCTGTGCTATTTCGTTTTTTAATCATCCCAGGTTAGAGTTTCCATCATGGGTCAGTGGCAATGAACCTGACTAGTATCCATAAGGACGTGGGTTCAATCCCTGCCCTTGTTCAGTGCGTTAAGGATCCAGCATTGCTGTGAGCTGTGGTTTAAGTCACTGATGTGGCCCAGATCTGGCATTGCTGTGGCTATGTCTTAGGCCGGTGACTACAGCTCCAATTCTACCCCAGCCTGGGAACTTCCATATGCCTCACACGTGGCCCTAAAAAGAAAAAAAAAAAAATCATCCCATGTCTAGGTTATTGAATGACCTTTCTGTGTCCAGGCTTCTCCTTCCCTGCCTACCCCAGTACACTCTTCTATCCTAGAGCCTGTGATCTTCATAAAATTAATAACCGATGACATCACTACCTACTTAAAACTCTTTGGTGGCATTTTATTGCCCTTTGGATCAAATGCTAATGCTTTCATATGCTTTACAAGTCCACAGATGATCTGATTCCTGCTGACTCAGTTTCCCCCCTCCCAAGCTCCTTGAGGAGTTTCTTCTAGCTCCTCAAACACATCAGGTGTTCTCTTTCCTTCCTACATTTTCACAAGTGGTTTCTTCTTCCTAGAGTGTGTTTTCTTTCCTCTCGGCCTGGTGAAAAGATACTGAACATTCAGGCCTGGTTTAGATGTTTCCTCTGAGAAGTTTGCCTTTTTCAGGAGGCCCATAGTCTCTGGCACCCCTCTAGGTTTCCTCTTCCAGTTGATGTAATATGAGTGGTTTTTGAAGCTTCAGTTTCCATATGTTCAGCAAAGACAGGGGCTCTTCTTGTGTCATTTGTGCCTGATGCACAGGAAGTCCTTGGTGAAATGTATGCACCTGAGTTGCATGTCTGAGCTGTACTTCCAATCCCTGGGATTTTTTTTAACTCGATGCATTTCTCTCAGACCCCCCCCACTCATTGGCTTCTTAGAGACATCCTGGACCTCCTTAACTCTTTACACTGTCCTAACTGATGTCTTACATTAAAATAATCCTAAATGGTTCACAAGGTAATTTTCCATGGACTATGTGTCTCCATGTTCCTGGAATATAACTAGATGTAAGTTAAGCTTCCCATTCTACAGTGAAGCAACTAAGTTCTGAAGAAGTTAGGGAAATGCACAAGACCAGTCAGGACATCTATTTAGGTCTTTGGATTCAATTGGCTACTTTTTTTTTCAATTGTGGCAAAATGTACATGACATAAAATTGGTCCTTTTAACCATTTTTAAGTGCACAGTTCAGTTGTCTTAAGTACATTCACACTATTGTGCTACCAATCCCCAGAGCTCTTTTTACCTTACAAAACTTTCCCCGGCCCCTCACAGCCATCACGCTACTTCCCTTCTTAATGAATTCAGCTATCCTGGGTATCTTGTTAAGTAGAATCAGACCATATTTTCTTTCTTGTGATTGACTGACTTCGTTTAGCATAATGTCTTCAAGATTCTTCCATGTCGTAACATTTATCAGAATTCCATTCCCTTCGAAGGCTTCCCTTTTGGTGTATACATATGTACATATGTGAACATGCACAATCATATGTGCTATTATGGTCATATGTATTTACCACATGTTGTTTATCCACTCATCTGTTGCTGGACACCTGGGTTGCTTCTATCATTTGGCATCGTGAATAATAATGCTGCTATGAACATGGATGTACAAATACCTGTTTGAGTCCCTGCTTTCAGTTCTTTTGGGGACATACCCAGAAGTAGAATTGCTGAATCATGTGGTCATGCTATTTTTAATTTTTTGAAGAAATGTCATACTTTTTCCATAGCAAGTTTACTGTTTTACATTCCCACCAACAGAGCACGAGCAGGCTAATGTCTCCACATACTTGCCAACACCGCTTATTTTGGTTTTTGTTTTTGATAGTAGTCATCCTAATGGGTGTGAAGTAGTGACCCACTGTGGTTTTGGTTTGCATTTTCCTAACGATTCATGATGTTGAGCATCTTTCCATGTGCTTGCTCACCATTTTAATATCTTTTTTTGGAGAGGAGTTTACCCAGGTCCTTTGCCCATTTTCTAAATGATTGTGTGCTTTTTGTTGTTGTGTTGTAGTTATATGTTCTGGATATTAACCCCTTCTCAGATATACATTTGCAAATATTTTCTCCCATTCCATAGGTTTGCCTTTTCATTTTATTCAAATGTCCTATGGCCCAATCAAGTACTCCTGACACGATTTTATGTTGTCTCATTAGAGGATTATTTTCAGAAGGGGTACAAAGCATAGATGGAGTCATAGCAATAGGACTGGAGCCCAGTTAATGGGACAGGCACAGGAGGTCAAAGGACCATATCCAAGGCTAGATACCAAGCCTCCCAGGATGGGAATGTTGTGGGAATGGAAGCACTTGATTTTCTCCTGCCTGGAGTAAAGGTTTGTCATAAGGATTGAGGTCAGCCTAGTACAATAGATGAGGGCCAAGTGACCTCAGCAGTGGTGGAGGAAGGGATGCCAACGCTGAGAGGTCTCCAAGCCTCTGGCCCTTTTCTTGAGTCCCATACAGAAGACTAGAGGTTAATTTCATGTCTCTTCTAAGAGATCTGAATCACTATTCAAGCAGTAAGAAGTACCTGGGAGAGGCCCACCAGGTACTCAGAGAAACAACGAAGAACCATACAACAAAGTACAGGTCCTGGGATAACAAGGAGCCCAGGTTAAGCTGATTGTCTACTCATGAAAATCTTGCCTTTTACTATTTTTTTCTTATTAGGGCTACATCTGCAGCACATATGATAGGGATTAAATTGAAGCTGCAGCTGTAGGCCTAAGCCACAGCCATGGCAAGGCCAGATCCAAGCCGCATCTGCAACCTATGCTGCAGCTTACAGCAATGCCAGATCCTTAACCCACTGAGTAAGGCCAAGGATCAAACCCACATTCTCATGGATACTAGTTGGATTCTTAACCCACTTAACCACAACGGAAACTCCAAAAATCTTGCCTTTAGTAAAGGAAGAGCTGAAACCTCAGGCCAGATATCACCAATTTGATTGGGGTTAGGATTTGTCATTTGTCCATGAGAGTGAAATCAGGAATTATACGTATCAATGTCAGATTATTGGTAACCAATTGGTGCCTTTCAGGTAAAGGCTAAAGCTTCCTGAGTCAAGTTAAATGTAAGACCCAGGTTAACAGTGAGCCAGGACTGACAGACTAAGTTGGTTTAAAAGAGGCTTTAGGGGTGAATTGGTTTGTTATTTGAAGTCCATAGCTGTCACCCCCCCCCATACCCACCCACCCACCACCACACCATTTGTACTTAAAGGATCTGTCTCCCAGAGGGACCAGTTAGCCATATGTTACAATACCTATATATCCCCCTTTAGCCATATAAATGAAACAAAAATCACCTCTTCACAAGTCTTTAGCCCATACATTTCTCCAGTCATAAGCCAAGCTTTCATCCTGAGCAAATTGTTTCAGGTCCCCATGCCACCCACAAATGACATCAGCGGTCTGTGCACTCATTTTAGACTCAGACATCCCGCTGTTCAATAGTCTGTTTATTATTGAACTGTTTTAAGAACATCATGAAGCGCATGACATTTTTAAAGCACCGCTGAGAAAATATTGATAGGGTTCAGAGCAGAGATGTCCAATTCCAAGGATAACAGAGGAAGTGACTTTTAAAAGTTGAAAGTGGTGGGGAAATGACAGAGGTAGCGGGTGTACCCGAGATGGGTCAGCTGACACTAGGAGTTATTCCCACGGGTAAAGTCAATCACTGGCAGCAACAGGCAAGATGAAGAAAAGGGATTTAGATGGTCAAGAAACTAGGTGCTATAAGTCTACTGAGTAAGCTTTTTAACTTTCATTTATTAGACTAAGTTGCCCAAAGTTAGAGAATTTGGAGGGAAAGCCAGGGGACCACACTGCTGCAGAAACTTCCGTCACAAGCCTTGAATGCTTGAGTGAGCTTACAGTCGTTTGATTCTGCCCCAAAGCCAAGTGAGAAATGACAGAAATGGCAGCTGTAGGTTGTGCAGCATCTAAGGAGTTAACAGAGACACTTTCAAAGATCCCCAGGGGTTGGGATGGGGATTAACTGCCTGAAAAACGTTCAGTGCCCACAGAACAAATATCAGCTAGGAAAAATGTATGCCTAATTATAATGCCTCAAAGTTGCACCCCATGCCCGTTTCAGTGGGTGGGAATGTGTCCGGGGATTTTCAACTTAAAACAGCCTCCCTCACTGTGCATTTATGAGCAGACGGCTTTTCAAAATGCCTTTTAGAACCAAATTGGTCCATAGGAAGAGGAACTTTTATGCATCGATTGAATTTGTTTTCCATTTTGTTCTATCCCGGCTGCAAACTTGATAGAAATACTTTCTCTGGGTTCATAAATATCATTGGTAAGCTATTTTAGACATGACCAAGGATAATGCCTAAGGACATGTGACCAGAAGGACATGTCCCAGAGTGTGTCCATGTGTTCTGTAGGGGGAAAAAATTTCACGTAGAGTTCCTGTGGTGGCGCAGTGGTAGTATCCATGAGGGGTTACTCCCTGGCCTCGCTCAGTGGGTTAAGGATCCCGCATTGTTGTGAGTGAGCTGGGTGTAGGTCGAAGACAGGACTGGGATCTGGTGTTGCTGTGGCTGTGGTGTAGGCTGGCAGCTGCAGCTCTGATTCGACCCTTAGCCTGGGAACCTCCATATGCCATGGGTGCAGCCCTAAAAAGACACACACACACACACACACACACACACACACACACACACACACACAAATTCCACTTGGAGTTCCTGCGATAACGAACCAGACTAGTATCCAGGAGGAAGTGAGCTTGATACCTGACCTCACGTTGTCATGAGCTGTGGTGTAGATCACAGATGTGGCTGGGATCCTGCATTGCTGTGTCTGTGGTGTAGATCACAGACATGGCTTGGATATGGCAGGGCTGTGGCTGTGGCCTAGGCCAGCAGCAGCAGCAGTTCCAATTTGACCCCTAGCCTGGGAACTTCCATATGGCACAGGTGTAGTCCTAAAAAGACACACACACACACACACACACATACACAAATTCCACAATCAAATAGATTGAGAAAATATGAAAATACTCAGTAAAATTTGAATGAACTTCTTGAAACGCATGCTTCAAACCAGGCATTGTTAGCTTTCACCTAGCTCACCTCCAACTACAGGGAGCACGACTGCCGCAGTTCCAGCAGCCACCCTCCAAAGTCATCACCACATCTGTGATGAGGCCAGCCTTCCCAGAAGCTGCTCCTAGGCAAAGACCCAGAGAACAGGGTCTAAGGTAAGCCTGTTACTGGAAGAGGCAAGACTCCCCTGACAGGCAACTTGGGCCCAAGGATTTCCTGGCAGGCTTGCTGAGCTTTGCATTAGACCTCAGGGCAGTCTAGAAGCTTCCTCCAGTCTCAGGTACTCAGGGTCAGATTTGCTTTATGGTCTGATGCCTCTTCCAGCCTGCCTCCCAGGCATTTCACCTAATAGAATTCTTCCATATTTAATCCCATCTTGGCGTCTGCTTCTCAGACAAGCCAGACAAACATCGTAACTCATAAACCTCTGTGCACACACACAAAAATAGCAACTAAATATATGAAGCAAAACCTATTAGAAATAGAAGAGGAATTATATAAGAAGGTAATCTTCGTGAGAGATTTTAATACAACCCTTAAAATCAGTCATAAGTAGCAGACGACATGAAGAAATTTATGAATCCATAACCCCTCAACAGATGATAAAAATTTTTTTCTAAGTTGATGGAACAAAGAGAGATTTTAAACTTCATATTTCTTATTATTATTCAGTAGAGTTAGAATAAGTAATAAAAGGCAATAAAATTAATATCTAGAAATTAAGAAATACAAACAGACAAATTTTGGAACAAAGAGACAATCAAAACTGAAAGATAGCATAAGTTGTCCTCAGAGGAAACTTTAGAAATTTAAATGTTTTATTAAAAAAGAAAGATTAAAAATAATGAAACTTTGTATTCTAGAAAATTAGAAAAACAATAAAAACATAAACCAAAAGAAAATACAAAGAGGCTATTAATGAAGATAAAAGTGAAAATAATAATAATAAAGAAACAATAAAAAATAGGAGAATAACTACATAACTAAATCCAAGGGCTGGTTTTGTGAAAATACCAAACCTTTATGTATTTAATTATGATAAAAAATTTTTAAATGTTGAAATAAAAATGAGTGAAAAATACACTTGATTGGGAAGAACACAACCATAGACAGAGATTAATTTAAAAAGAACAACAATATAATATCTCATACAACTTCTGGTAACAAATTTGAAAAACTATATGAAATCCTTTCTACACACCATAAATGGCCAAAATTGACCCAAGATAAAGTAGAGAACAGACACAGAGTAATTGCCGTAGAAGGATTGAAAAGATGTTTAAAGATCCATCGTTAAAAGGTTTCAAAGTCCAGATAGTTTCACAGCCCCTTAAACTCTCAACTCTAAACCATAAGAAAAGATGGAAAGACCCTCATGACTAAAGTTATGAAGCTAACATAATTTTAGTACCAAATTCTGGTAAAGATGATTATTTTTACCACAAGTAATATTTTAAAAACCTCAACCAATATTATGTACTGCTAAAGAAGCAAAAATTATAAATAAAAATATAGCAAATACAAGTCAATATTCTCCATGTTGCCAAAGATTAATACACAATATGGCCAATTTGGATTTATTCATGCATCACAAGGATCCTTCAATACTACAAAATCTATCAACATAGTGCTTGACATAAATAAATCCCGGGGTTCCCCTTGTGGCGCAGTGGTTAACGAATCTGACTAGGAACGATGAGGTTGCGGGTTCAACCCCTGGCCTTGCTCAGTGGGTTAAGGATCCAGCATTGCTGTGAGCTGTGGTGTGGGTCTCAGACATGGCTCGGATCCTGGGATCCTGCGTTGCTGTGGTTCTGGTGTAGGCCACTAGCTACAGCTCCGATTGGACCCCCAGCCTGGGAGCCTCCACATGCCGCAGGAGCGGCCCTAGAAAAGGCAAAACGATAAAAAAAAAAAAATCCCTAAAAGGCATTAAAAAAATCTAATAGTCATGCTGAACAAAAGTAAATTAAAAATAAATTAAATAAACAAAAATAAATTAAAAATGAATTGATAACCACTTGATGATTTGAAAAACTATTAGATTTGAAAAATCCAATAGTCATGCTGAACAAAAGTAAATTAAAAATAAATTAAAAAAACAAAAATAAATTAAAAATGAATTGATAACAACTTGATTTGAAAATATTTCTATCACTGAAATAAGACATTTTTTAAAGTTTTACTGAAGTATAGTTGATTTACAAGAAAATATTTCAAATAATGAAACAGAATCATTTCAGTTAGAATTGTAAATCTCATAGAATTCCTTCTATCTGTATTGTTAACCAATGTGTTGCAGGTTCTAGCAAATGCAGTAACAATGAATAAAGAATTTCACAAGGACGTTGGAAAAGAAGCAATAATAACATCTATTTTCACTGACAATGTGATTTTATACCTAGAAAACCCAAAAGATTCTCTTTAAAAAGCTGCCTTAATGAAAAAGAAAAAATGGAAAATGCGATGCCTGTCAAAAATACAAAATCCAACTCCTTTTCTTTATATAAGCAATAACACCTGCGAATGAAAGGAGAAAAAAATTTGTTTGTTTACAATAGCTACAGAAAATTACCAACAGCTAAGAATAAATGTAAAATGAAAGGCAGAGGTCTAAATAAAGAAAATTATAAAATCATATTGAAGGAGCTAAAATACGTGCTGAACAATGATAAGGCATAGAAAATCTGAATTTGAAAATTTCATTTCATAAAGTGTGTATCTTTACGTTTTATGTTTATGGGTAATGCAGTTCCTGTTAGAATCCCCTGGTAGAGAAGGGCTCTTCCTCCAGGTTCATTCCATCGCCTTTCTTAGTAAGAGCAGGTTATCTGCTGTAACACTGTATCCACCAGTGTTCTGGAAAAACCCACTGTTCTCCTCCTCTTTCTCCTTCACTTTTGCACAGAACGCTTCACTTCTGATGCTCTGGAACCAAATTGGGGGGGGGGGGGTGTCTTCTCCACTAAGCATTTTCTGTGACACCAGCTGGGTGTGCTACAATTTAACTCAAGTCTGACACCATCCACCTGGAGAGAACATCATATCTCACAGGTTAAGGGCTCAATGCCACAAGACGGCCCCCACCTCAGATGCCAACCACAAGCAGCAGGTCCGCAGGTGACCCACAGCCTCTGTCCAACCTGCTACAAATCCCAGGTTTCCATGACCTCCTCCCACTTGGATGTGATTATTTGCTAGTACAACTCACAGAACTCAGGGAAACACATTTACCAGTTTATCAAAGAATGTGCTAAAGGAGGAGTTCCCACTGTGGCTCAGCAGAAATGAGCCCAAGTAGTATCTGTGAGGATTTGGGTTAGATCCCTGGCCTTGCTCAGTGGATTAAGCATGCAGTGTGGCCGTGAGCTGTGGTGTAGTTGCAGATATGGCTTGGATCCAGCATTGCTGTGGATGTGGCTTAGGCCAGCAGCTGCAGCTCTGATTCCACCACTAGCCTGGGAACTTCCATATGCTCACTTTTTGGCTGAGGCCCAAAAAGAAAAAAAAAAAAGAAGAAGAAGGATGTGCTGAAGGAGACAGAGGAAGAGCCAGATGAAGAGATACAGAGGGTGAGGGCCTGGGAGGACCCTGCTCACAGGAGCTTCCATCCCTGTGGAATTGGGATGCATCACCCTCCCAGTATGTGGATGTGTTCACCAATCTGGAAGCTGTCCAAAACCCTCCTGTTGGGATTAATGGAGGCTTCCTTACACAGGCCCGAGCAAGTATTAACTCCTTTTCCAGACTTCTCTTCTCTCTAGAGAAGTAGGGGGCAGGGCTGAAAATTCCAAGCTCTCCCCCGCCACCCCTTTTTTTTTCAAGGCCACACCTGTGGCATATGGAGGTTCCCAGGCTAGGGGTGGAATCAGAGTTGTAGCTGCCAGTCTACACCACAGCCACAGCAACGCCAGATCTAAGCAGCATCTGCGGCCTATACCTCAGAACACGACAACACTGGATCCTTAACCCACTGAGTGAGGCCAGAGATCAAACCTGAGTCCTCAAGGATACTAGTCAGGTTCATTATCACTGAGCCACGATGGGAACTCCCTGAAAATCCCAAGCTTCTAATCAGGACTTGGTCTTGCAGGTGACCCGCCCCCATTCAGGAGCCCACCCACAGTCACCTGAGTGAAACAAAAGATGCTCCCAGGGCTCTTATCAGTGAGGAACTTCGAAGGGTTTTAGAAGCCTTGTGCTAGGGACTGGGGGTGAAGACCAAATATGTCTTTCCTATTCTAAATCACAGAATCTTTTGCTTCCCTTACACTGGGGCGTGTCATGTGATCAAGTTCATGCCAGCGAGATGCAGACAGAAGCTATAGTCTTCCCTTATCTGTGGTATCACCTTTCCTGGTTTCAGTTACCCATGGTCAACTGCGGTCTGAAAAAAAAAAAAAAAAAGGAACATTCCAGACATAAACAAGGAGAAGTTTTAAATTTCTCACCATTCTGAGGATTGTGATAAAATCTCAAGCCATGCCACCCAGATGTGAATCATCCTTTGTCCAATGAACCCTGCCTTTTGGACCCCTGGTAGTAGCCTGGGTTATCAGGTTGACTGTTGCCCTTGTAGTTGTGCTTGTGTTCAAATGACCCTTATTTTACTTAATAAAAGTCCCAAAGTGCAAGTGTAGTGATGGTGGCAATTCGGATCTGCCAAAGGGAGGCCATAAAATGCTTGTTCCTGACTTAATAAGGAAAGGAGAAAAAATCATATGCTGAGGTTGCTAAGATCTACAGTAAGAACATATCTTCTACCTGTGAAATTGTGAAGAAGGAGAAGAGATCCATGCTGGTTTTGCTGCTGCATTTGAAACTGCAGAAGTTATGGCCAAAGTGCATGATAAGTGCTGAGTTAGGATGGAAAAGGGGGAGTTCCCATTGTGGCTCAGCCTTAACGAACGCAACTAGTATCCATGAGGATGCGGGTTTGATCCCTGGCCTCACTCAGTGGGTTAAGGATCTGGCATTGCCCATGAGCTGTGATATAGGTTAGATCTGACATTGCTGTGGCTGTAGCGTAGGCTGGCAGCTGCAGCTCCAATTTGACCCCTAGCCTGGGAACTTCTGTATGTCTCAGGCGCGGCCCTAAAAAGACCAAAAAGAAAAAAAGATGTAAAAGGCATTAATTTTGTACGATAAGATACTTTTTGAAAGAGAGACCACAGTCATATATCTGTATTAAATAATGTTATAATTCTATTTATTATTAGTTTTGTGGTTAATCTCTTACAGTGCCTAATTTATAAATTGAACTTTATCATAGGTATGAATGTATAAGAAAGAGCGTACATGGGGTTCAGTACTATCCACAGTCTCAGGCCTCCACTGGGGGTCTTGGAACGTATTCCTTCTGGATGACAGGCAACGAGTCTATGTGCAACTTCCATTCTTCAAAGGTGGTGAGGTTGGGATTAACCTCTACTTGCGTATTTTCCCTTTTTTACTGGAACGCAGGTGAGTTACACATAGTCTTGGGCAGATGGTAAAACAAAAGATGGAGAGAACTTTGGTTTCTTACCATAAATCTGACACACGGACCCTAGCCTGCTTATATTTGGATTTTTTTTTTTTTCTGTAAGAAAAGCACAAACAAAACTAAAACTCCTGTCTTATTCAAGTCACAGTTACTTGGCTCTTTATTATAGCCTTTGAAACTCTACCCTAAACAAGCAAACCCCAAAAGGGTTTTTTAAAGTTATTATATGAAAGTATGTAAAAGTTGAAATGAGACAATAAATACCAATAGAAAAGTAGAAAGGGTTTTGTTTGGTTGGTTTTTTGTTTTTATCTTTTAATTTTAATTTTTATTTTATTTTTTGCTTTTTAGGGCTGTACCCATGGCATATGGAGGTTCCCAGGCCAGGGGTCGAATTGGAGCTGCAGCCACCAGCCTATACCACAGCCACAGCAATGTGGGATCCAAACCGTGTCTGAGACCTACACCACAGCTCACTGCAATGCCAGATCCTTATCCTACTGAATGAAGTCAGGGATTGAACCCGCATCCTCATGAATTCTAGTCAAGTTCATTAACTGCCGAACCACGAAGGGCACTCCTGTTTGCTTTTTTTAAAGAAAGGAAGAATTTGCAGAATTATATAAAGCATCTGATCAAATGAATGTGGCAATGGTTTGGGGACAGAAATATCGAACACAGAAATAAGGTAGTTAAGCTAGAAAAGCACCCAAGAATATATAAGAATGTAAAATAGACAAATGCGATTTTTTTTTCATTGTGTGGGAAAGTGGTTCGTTTAGTCCACGGGCTGTCACTGTCTCCCTGCCCATCTCCTGCAAGAAAGTAAAATTACGCTCCCATCTCAAATCATATAGACGCTTAAATTCCAGATGGACCAAAAGACTGAAATGTGAATACATAACCACAAAAACCTTCAGGAAAAGACTAAGAGATCACAAGAAAAAGCAAGGGAACCTTCTTACCAAGGAAGGAAATCCAGAAGCTGTTCAGGGAAAATAAGTATATTTACATAAAACCTGTTAACATATTGTAGGAAAAGACAGAATAACAGAAATTATATTTGAAATCTGACGGCAAAATAAAAATCATACTCTACAGGAATTCTCTCTTGGCTCAGCAGGTTGAGGATTTGGTATTGTCACTGCAGTGGTGTGGGTCACTGCTCTGGCTCGGGTTCTATTCCTGCCCCAGGAACTTCCAGATGGTGCAGGTGCAGCCAAAACAAAAAAGAATCATACAATACAAAGATCCCTTACACATGGACAAGAAAGAGATCTACAGCTCAATAGGAAAGTGGGCAAAGGGTATGAACAAGCAATACACAGGAAAGCACTGCCACATATTTGATATAGATGATGAAAGGACGTTCATATTCACTAGTTTTGGGAAAAGTGCGAGTTAAAAAAACAGTGACATATGACTTATATGCCTAATGCCAGGTTTAAGGAAGAGCCTTTTGCTGGTAGGCATGAAGAGAAGAGCACAATCTGGGATTTCCTGGTGAACATGAATATTTATGGATTTTGGGGGAAAGCAATCTGGGGCTATCTATTAAAATAAGAAAATGAATTGCAATTCCACTCAATCAAATATTTTCCAGGGAAACAAAAGTATCAACATATCATAAGATTAGATGTATAAAATGTTTATAGAAGATGTTGTTCGTAGAGTTGAAAAATTGCAAACATTGTATGAAACTATGAACAGAGGAATTGTTGAATCATTTATGAGAACTTCACTCCATGGAGTTTTAGAAAACCATCACAAACCGTGAATTAAAGCTGCAACTGAGCGAGAAAAGAAGATGCAAAGCAATATGATTCCATTTTTGCAAAACGAGGCCAGAGGACTCTGTGTGGGTATGATTATATTTCATGAGCCTGGAGACAAGTGGGGAAGAATCCACATTACGCCGGTAAGAAAGCTAAACGTGGGGCTAGTTGCTGGGTCAGCAGTTTGACAAGGACAGGAAGAAAAGGAGGAGAAAAGAGAGGAAAAGGAAGCCAGTAAGCCGTACAGAACACCCAGTGTGTGTGGCCTTGTCGCATTAAAGTAAAATGACGTGTGAGTGTGCACAGGGGCGTGTAAACGAAATTAGAATTAAGACATGACAGAGGCAGTATGAGGCTTCTTTTCATTTTTTAAAGCGTTGTAGAAGTAGAGTTGATTTACAGTGTTGTGATCATTTCTGCTGTACAATAAAGGGATTCGGGTAGGCAGGTGCACACATCCATTCTTTTTCAGGCCTTTCTTTTTTTCCCATATGGATTATCACAGACTCTTGGGTAGAGCTCCCTGTGCTCTGCAGCAGGTCCCCATTGGCATATGGGATTTTTTTATGGTATAGTTTATTAGAATATTGAATAGAAAATAAATGGTTACAAAGTCAAGCATAGCCTGTGGTTGTCTCTGAATAAAATATGCAGAGATAGAAAATATGAAAAAATATGGAGTTTCCATTGTGGCTCAGTGGAAACGAATCTGACTAGTATCCATGAGGACGCAGGTTCCATCCCTGGCCTCGCTTCAGGGGGTTAAGGTGCCGGCGGCGTTGCCCTGAGCTGTGGTGTGGGTTGCAGACTCGCCTCGGATCTGGTGTTGCTGTGGCTGTGGCGTAGGCCAGCGGGTACAGCTCCGATTCAATCCCTCGCTTGGGAACCTCCATATGCCGTGGGTACAGCCCTAAAAGGACCAAAAAGAAAGAAAGAAAGGAAAAGAAAATACACAAAGATTGGTGGGCCTTGTGTTAAACTGGAAATTTTAGAACATGGCTGATGGGATTTTAGATTACTTCCCATTTTATTTTCTGAGTTTACTTCATATTACCATATTATTTTTAAAAAATATTTAACAAAGTATACAAAAATAATGATTAGAGATCAGAGACCACATGGCACGCATTGCTTGAAATTCGTATAGAATTTAAAATGGCTTCAAAATACAATATGGACTGGACAAAGTGAAGTGAGGCGGTGAATGCTGGCATTCTTCATTTTCTCTCATTTTATGGTCATTCTTCATTTTCTCTCATTTTATGGTCATTTTTCAATTTTTTACCTTAATTCACTGGGCAAAAAATGAGATGTGACGATGACAGATTGACCTGCAAAAATAAACTTAAAAAATGCTTAAAATAAATGGGCATATTTGCTGAAATCCTCTTAAGAAACCACAGAGAGCCTTGGATGGATGACTTCTGAAGAAATCAGCAGTTCCATCACTTTTCACTCTCCTTTCTTCCACTCAGCTGGCTCTGTTCACAGCTGACTGACTCCGACAAGGGGTCAGGGACATCGGGCCTTGTGAGATGGTTCCAGGGCACCTGCGACAGTGTCAGGGACATGAAGACAGACCCTGGAGAGGGAGGGGGTGGGGAGGATGCTGATTAAATGACCATCCGGGCAGCAAAGTGGAAAGGCAGCCGGGGAGGCAAGTTCACTCGGCGTCTGCAAGGGGGACCCATCCAGTGGGTTCCCCCAAGGTCATCGGTCCTTGGAAGTGGATTAGCAAAGTGTTTGTGACAAGCGTGCTTTGCCCTCCTGAGTGGAGGTTTCCCATTGCGATGGCTCAGGATGGCTCTCTGTGGAACTGTCCCCGAGAACAGACAGAAGATGACATTGGTCCCCACCTTCCTCCAACCGTGAGTGTTCGCTGTCTCCAGTTTCAAATTGGCAGGGCTCTAAGGAGTGCAGGTGGGGAGGGTGGGAGAGGAGAGCAAGCTAGCCAGGTCCACGGGCCTCCTGGTGGCCACTCAGGATGTCTCGCTGGCCCACGTACTGGCCCCTGCCCCTGGCCCAATGCCTCTTACAGGGTAGACCTTCACAGGTGCTCCACTGACTGTATGCAAATCGTGAGGACGATTCATGACAACGTACATTTCTGGGGACCCAAAACTTTCTCAGTTGTCTCTTCCTCACTGAGAATGCAGCGGTTCCACAGAATGGTCACGGGGTCTCTTATGACCATGACTTTCTCCCCAGGCTGCCGAAAGGAAGGCCTGGAACTGCCCCTCGTCCTCAGCCTTGTAGGAAGAGTGTGATGCAGATCTGGGTGTTTCTCCGCACGCTTGCATGCTAACTTGGCCTCGCCTCTCAACATCTCTGGTCCTTGAGGTGAGGCTAACACACAGGTTCCCAGGCTGAGGACACTATCCCCTAAAGGAAGCAGTGTTCTACGCGGGACATTCCCAGGAAGGGGGCACTTGAGCGCTCAGGTCCCGCGTGTCTTCCCTGAGGAAGCCCCCTCCTCTGATGTGAAGTGCAGGTGTGTGTTTGGTAATTGCTCTGGGAAGCGCTAAACGACAAAGCATGTGTGTTGGCGGCACCCTCTCCCTCTCACCTGCTCCTCCCGGCCCCGGGGGGACACATTTCACAGGAACTACCCAGTTCAAGAATCACAGCCCTGGATTGTTTCCTCAGGAAGGGGTCTCAACAGAGCCATAAAATAAAACGATGCTTGTTTTTTTTTTTCCCCCATTGGTTTCAACAACCCCAGGCATGGCTGGTTGCAGCCAGCACTCCCACCCTGATTCTGTCCTGCGACGTCTCCTGTCCCCAAAGCTGTGAATGGATTCCTCAGGTAATGGCTTCCTCTCTTCCTGGCCAAGAAGACGAAGGGCTATTTTCAGGGTGCATTCGACCTAAAGGACTAGGCATGAGAAAGAGGCTGCAGATTCATTTCACTCATAAGTCAGACAGGACAAAGGTCCTCTGGCATTCGTTTTATTCACGGAGGCCAAACTGTGTGATCACTGTTCACCCTTTCAGTAGACGCCACACAAAATCTGACCTCTCGTCGTCCAAGGAGATTAAACTTAGCTTCCCATTTCCACTTAGGCCTGAGTTTCCTGTTTCGCATTTATTAGAGGCAATGGGAGCTATTTTAAAACATTAACCAGCGCTCTTAAAGTTCAGTAAAAGTTATCCCGTCCTGCATATTATCCCTGTGTGATCTGTGTTGCTTTGTGAAAACCCCCATGATGAGTACCGGAGTCCTGAGGAGTCTGTAAAGGTCTGAGAAACAACAAAGACGATGTGCGCTCTTTGTAAATTGCTGGAGCCTTTCTAGAATGCTCCTTCGCTGGGAAAGGCACAGAGAAAGGAGTGAGTAGCTTTGCCTGGAATGTCAATCAGAGAGTTTGAAATGGTTTACCCACCAAAGACCATTCTGATTTCATTGGTTCTGTCTGTGAAAGGCTTTCAGAACCAATCTTTAGAAAGAGTTCACTTTCCTTTCTTTGGCATAAGGTCACGGGTTTCCTGACATGTCTTGGTGAGAAGCAAATACACTTTTGTTCCTTTTCTGATGAAATAGGCTTGGGGCCCTTAATGGCTCCTTCCTGCAGCTCTTTTTTAAATTTTTATAATGATTTTTTTTTGTTATAGTTGGTTTACAGTGTTCTGTCAATTTTCTACTGTACAACAAAGTGACCCGTCATACATACATATATATATATATACACACACACACATTCACATTCATTATCCTCCACCATACTCCAACACAAGTGACTAGATATAGTTCCCAGTGCTACACAGCAGGATCTCATTGCAGCATCTTGATAAAAGCCTCTTTGTTTGCTTTGTACCCTCCTTCACTTGGACTTGCATTTGACTGGCCTTCTGACTGCCAAGGCCAGTACAGGACCATGGCAAGAAACCCCTGGCGTCCCTTTCTGCTTCACATTGCACCTGGCCAGCAACATTTCCTAAGTCCCTGCAGCCTCTGTGCCATGGGGTCCTGGCAAGTATGTCCCATGGGGCAGATTCTCAAAGTGAAAGAGGGTCTACTGGGAACAAGAGAATGTACGTAAAGCCCAGGCCTGGATCCCTGCCGCGTGGGTACCTTCCATAGACACAGCGGATGCCCAGCTCATCTGCAAACACATCCTGTCCTGGGAGCTCCTCTGCTCTTTGCTCTTTTCCTTCTTCGCTCCTGGGGACCTTGAGGTTTTCAGCAAATGAACAAGAAGGTAAGTTTGCTTCTTTCCCTATTATCCTCCCCTGGGCTCATGCATGACGATGACTCTCTTCCGATGCTCTTCAAGTTCCTGGAATAGCTCCATCTGAACAGTCCTTCCTGCAGTCTGGTCCAGGTGTCCTGGAAGGTGATGCAAGGAAGATGCTCTTTGTCCTCAGACTGCTTCATTTATCTTCCAGTGCTCTATTATCATTATTATTCTCATCATATGGCCACACCCATGGCACATGGAAGTTCCCAGGCCAGGGATTGAATCCGAGCTGAAGATGCAGCACCGGATCCCTTTAACCCACTGCACTGGGCAGGGGATTGAACCTACCACTGCAGTCAGATTCTTAACTCACTTTGCCATGGCAGAACTCCCATCTTCCAGTGTTCATGAAAGCACATCTTATTAGGATTTTCTGGACCCCCGAGGTCCTGGTCAGGAATCCATCGACCCCCAAATGGATCCATGAATAACAGGGACTCTTCAAACTCCTTACAATTGTATGTGAATTGTTCCATATGTGGTGTTTATTTTCCAGAGGCGAGAATCCACAGTGTCCATGATGTATTCGAGGAGATCTGTGATACGAAAAAGATGAAAAACAGATGTCTACTTGGACTACTTTCCTCCTCCTGACATTTTATGAGACGCTGGTCATGTTTGCAGCTTTACCAACAAGCACAAACCTAAAAAAAAAAAATGTCTATCCCAGAGTGTAACGGTGTCACAGTGGAATTTCTCAGCGCCCTCTGTGCATGCTGAAGAAAGCACCAATGGTTCTGGAGAGGGCAGGGCGCCCCCTCACCTCGAGGTCATTGTGATTTCCAGCCATTTTTGGTGCTTATTGGATGGTATCATGGATCATTTTCTACTTTTGACCATAAATGCCTTGATAAGAGTTCCCCTTAAGAAAGACAAAGATTTATTTAGTTCCTGGAAACTCCCAAAGACCTTACCTAACTCTGCCCCAATCCTCATCTTCTCCTGCCCCAGCCTTGTCATGAAAGGTCAGGACAATACAGGAAAATTAAGTTACACGTTAGATTCTTTTTCCAATTTTTTAAAATTCTTTTTTGTTTTTTTAAAGTTTTATTGAAGGATAGTTGATTTACAAGGTTGGGATCATTTCTGCTGTACAAAGTGATTCAGTGATACATGTACACACATCCATTCTCTTTCAGATTCTTTTCCCACATAGATGATCACAGAATATTGGGCTGGGTGCTCTGTGCTATACAGCAGGTTCTCGCTGGCTGATCATTCCACACACCTCAGTGTGCATATACCAACCCCAAACCCCCAGTCCATCCCTACCTCCCATTTGTCCCCCTTAGCAAGCATAAGTTTTTCAGAGTCTGTTTCTGTTCTGCAAACAAGTTTACTTGCATCTTCTCTTCAGACTCCACACACAAGTGACATCATATGATGCTTGCCTTTCATTAACTTCACTTGTATAAGAATCTCTAGGTCCATTCATGTTTCTGCAAATGGCATTATTTTGTTCTTTTTTATGGCTGAGTAATATTCCATTATACATATGTACCATATCTTCTTTATCCATTCCTCTGTTGATGGAAAGCTAGGCTACCTCCACGTCTTAGCTATCACGGTAACGAACACCAGGATGCATGCACCCCCCCCCCCCCCCCCGAATCATGCCCCTCTCTGGATAGATGCCCAGAAATGGGATTGCTGGATCACATGGAAGCTCTATCCTCAGTTTCTTGAGGAACCTCCAGTGTGCATTCTCTGCAACCTCCAGCCACAGTTCTCCATAGCGGCTATACCAATTTACATTCCCATTGACAGTGTAGGAGGGTTCCCTTTTCTCCACACCCTCTCCAGCATTTATTACTTGCAGACTTTTTGATGATGGCCATTCCAGGTGGCATAAGGTGGTACCTCATAATAGTTTTGATTTGCATTTCTCTAATAATTAGCCATGTTGAGCATCCTCTCATGTGTTCCCTGGCCATCTGTATGCTGAAGTCCCTTTTTAAAACTCTTTCTCCCTTTCCTTCCTATAAAGATCCATTCTGTCTTCTTGTCCGTGCCGAGTTCTTTTGTGTTTACTGCTTGATGGGATGTGATTTGAAGGGCAAGGGCCTATATTGGAGTCGCAGTGGACTCTGCTCTGAGGGTTTCACCATTAGCCAGATGTGGTGCTGATGTTTTAAAACACCATGCTCTTCAGGTTCGTATTTCCATTTTTGGGTCCTATTATGTCATTTGACCCAAATAAACCTTTTCCAGTGTGGCTTACCTGGTGACCATGGGCGGCACTTTACCCCAGATGGAGCAGGTGGCAGGTGTCTGGGCACCCAGCTGTGTCACCCTGCTGGGCTTGTCCTCCATCCTCCTCACCTGCTCTTGGCATTAGGCCAGCATCTCTTGGCACTGTGCTGCAGTAACCACACATGTAATTTACCCAAGAAAGAAAACATCCCCTTGCTCTTCAGTGAAAATAAATCTCCTAAATGAGAAAAATCATCCTCTAGGCAAGTGTGAAATGCTTTCTTTTTCATTCTCCTTTTCCCCAATAGTTTATTTTAAGAACATCCACAATAAGGGCATGGCAGGCATATTAATTCACATAACAAATATTCCTTGGAGTTCCTGTTGTGGCTCAGTGGTAACAAAACCAACTAGTATGCATGACAACGAGGGTTCAATCCCTGGCCTTGCTCAGTGGGTTAAGGATACGGCATTGCCGTGAGCTGTGGTGTAGGTTGCAGATGAGGTTTGGATCTGGCGTTGCTGTGGCTGTGGTATAGGCCAGCAGCTGCAGCTCTGATTCACCCCTAGCCTCGGAACCTGCATACCAGGGAGGTATGGCCCTAAAAAGAAAAAGAAAAGAAAATCCATGGAGCATCTGCAAACTAAGAAGGTACAAAAATCAGACAAAATCCAGACCAAAGCCTCAAGGAGTGAGTTGTCTCCAAGGGGAGTTACGAACACTGATTCTCAAGCAGGACATAAAGATCCAGTTAGATAGCAGCTGGAGTTCAAAGGACCAGTCATGACTTCTAACTGGGAGATCTGGGGAAAAGGTGGCCACTCAGTGGGTCTGGAAGATCAGTCAGATCTGTATGTCAATATGGACAAAATATCAGAGGACTTGAACAGAGGGGCAAGGTGGGCAGAAAAGATCCACCTTCAATTGAGGTCCAGAGGGGTTTCATTTGCTCAGCCAGTAACACAGGTCTTAGAAGGTGAAACAACCATCACAGCCCATTGTGTGCAGCAGAAGCCTCATCTTGTCTCTTTTCTCGCCATATTCAGTAAAGTTCAATTCTATTCTTCCTTCCCCAACTTCTGAGACGTTCCCATACCTGTGCCTGTAAAGAGGTTTAGTGAAATTAAAGAAGGTTTTTTTTGGGCTCACATATTCTTTGCTCATCTTATTGCACAGTTTAAACTGCCGGCAGATAAGCAGGCTGCAATGGCTGTTTGCAAGGCATGCTCTCAGCAGCGGTGTGGGCAGGGTTCGCTGAGCTAACAGCTCAGCCCCAGCGCAACAGGTGCAAGGTTCTGGGCATCTGCTTCTATGTAAAGGTGGATCTGTGGGGAACACTCACCACCAGCAGGAACCAAGAGCTTCACATTGAAACCCCAGGCACAGCCATAAGTCCTAAGTCTTAGAAGATTTAAGAATGTTGTGAACCATAAGAAATATGCAACAAGCTTTGGGACAGGCAAGAGGTTGGGGAGAACTTCCCAAAATCAGCAGTAAGGGAGCTGGTTTTGAAGAGAAAAAAAGCAGTGAATATGCAGTTTTTGAATACACGTCTTTTTAAGAAAATGCATATCCCACCTGAGAAGGTTAGCAACCTTGCTTAAAGCATTGTTCATGTTTAATTTAACATACGGAGTATAAATAGGTGGACATGTATTCCCCCTGGCATTTCTGGCACCATATTGTCAATAGTGGTCCACAACCATGAGGAAATGGGCTCTCCAGGCTGGACTGGCCTCTGAACATCACTTAAATTACTCTGGTCAAGCCCCATCAGGACTTGGGTCTGCATTTCTCCCAGGATACTTTTCTCTTGAGTTTGATTCTAATTGTCCTTTCTCCACAAAATCATCCACAGATAACAAAGCAACATATCCAGAACTGCTATTTGCTAAGCGAACTGTGTCCCAAGTTGTATTCATTCCTCCTGAAACTATCACGGCAGCATAAGTGTAAATGTTATCCCCAGAACCACTTCCTCCCTCCTCCTGGGTGACAGGCGGCTGCATAATCTATGAGAAATCCCCTATCACATTTGGAATTGCATTTCACTATTTTTATGGCCAAGGATTTCTTCTATCAGAATTTCTTTCTAATGCTTTACACTAATTTTCTCTGCTGTGGTGAACCTCATAACTCCTTTCCCTATACTTACATATGAACAGAAACCCACTGTAATTAACATCCTGTCTGTAAAGTTGGAATCTAGTACCTGTCGTGGAATCAGAGACCCTAACACTCGCTCCCACTTTCTGGTAGACAGATAGTCACAGAGGGCCCAGCTGGAATGAATTCATATAAATCCATTGTTGTGTTAATGTTTCTAACCAAACATCAAGTTAATAATTAAAATTAGTTTTCATCGTCAATAAAATTTGTGGAAATTATTATAGATCTTTTTAAATATTCTCTTCTCTAGATTAAATATCCCAAAGACTTTCAGCTTTTTGTGCTTAGAATCAGCTTTCCATTTCTTTTTCTTTCTTTTTTTTTTTTCCCCCTTTTTACAGCTGCACTTGCAGCATATGGAAGTTCCTGAGCTAGGGGTCAATTCAGAGAGGCCTACATCACAGCCACAGCAACACCAGACCTATGTCACAGCTTATGGTGACACTGGATCCTTAATTCACTGAGCGAGGCCAGGGATCAAACCTCCATCCTCACAGAGACAACATCGGGTCCTTAACCGGCCGAGCCACAGCAGGAACTCCTACTTTCCATTTCTTTAGTTAGAGTTTGCCTCTCTTCTGATTTACCTTTAGGCAGCTTCCTAAGACCCTAAGGGCTAAGGTTTAGTTCTTCTGGTCAACACCTTTAAGGGACCAGACAAAGTCACTTTCTTGGTCTCCCATTATGGTGAGCACATTTTTTCTGAATCTCACCTCAGGAAAAAAAGATTGAACAAGGAATTTATGTACCATATTTGTATGTAAGAGGCAGCATACAGCAAACAGTCTAGATGTTGTTCTATTAGAATTCGGGGGCGCTTTCTAAGAATTTCTGCGACCTTGGTATCCAATACTGTAACTGGAAATAGGACTGGCCTGGGAATTCTGAGCCATATGTTTCTTTGATTGTATTTCTCAATCTTATTGCTACATTTTGTTACAGTTCTTTTTTCTTTTTCTTTTTCTTCTTTTTCTTCTTTCTTTCTTTCTTTCTTTCTTTCTTTCTTTCTTTCTTTCTTTCTTTCTTTCTTTCTTTCTTCTTTCTTTCTTTCTTTTTTTTTTTTTTTGTCTTTTAAGGGCCGCACCCGCACCACCCACGGCATATGGAGTTTCCCAGGCTAGCGGTCAAATTGGAGCTGGCTTACACCACAGCCACAGCAACACTGGATCCTTAACCCACTGAACCAGGCCAGGGATGGAATCTGCATCCTCACGGTTACTAGCCAGATTTGTTTCTGCTGAGCCACGACAGAAACTCCATGTTTCATTTTGGTTTGATTCTTACAACAGAAAGAAGATTTTTTTTCTCAATGTACAGTTAAGTAAGTAACTTTCCATAATCATACTGATAATGTTCAATTCAACAAATATTGAAAAGCCAAACAAGTTTTCTAGGTAGATTCCATTCTACTTTAATCCTTTTGTTGGTAGATGAAAACAGTCTTAAGATTTAGGAATCCAGTTACCCAGACACACAGGGAATTTGCTGAACCTGAACGCCCCCAGAAGCAGTCATGGGAACCCCAGCTTCAGCACTGGGGAGGCAGGCGGGTTTCTTTCAGTGACTGAGGCACCGCTCCCCACTGTCTTCAATTACTTCTTACTCGATCATACAGTGGAAGCTCCTTGTGTTGTTTCTAGAAACTCCGTGCAATGCAGGAAGAGATCAACAGACATCTTCCCACTGTGGGGAGACTTTCAAAGGCATCTGTTATGACGGCGGTGGAGGAAGATTGGAGCATTTTTAGTGCTAATAAAGATGTCCTACAAGGGGCCCTGCACTTAGGGCCCCTCCCTGTGCATCTTCAATGCGGTTTCTATTTTTGCTATTTCACCCTTCTTTCTTAGAACCAAGAAAATCATACCTCAAGGATCTCTGACCCTCTGCGCCCTTCAGAGGAAAGACTGTTAGAAGCACTGGTAAAGTTCGTTTGTTGTTGTTTGGTTTTGTTCATTGATTTTGATTCCTTGTGCCTTAAACAGTCTGCTAAACATTTGCATTGCCCCTTCTGAGAAGGGACTGCCAGGTGGATAGAGGGTTTAAAAAAAAAAAAAAACTGAAGTAAATAAAGATATTGGCATTCTCCAGTCTATACCATTTTTCTTTTTTCTTTTAACTGTTTTTATTAAAGTATAGTTGATTTACAATGTTCCTGCAATTTCTGCTTTACAGCAAAGTGACCCAGCCAGACATATATGTATACATTCTTTTTTTTTTCATACTGTCTTCCATCATGTTCTAACCCAAGAGCCTGTACACAGTTCCCAGTGCCGTATAATAGGACCCCAATTATTTTATTATCTGTTCTAAGTATAATAGTTTGCATCTACAAACCCCAAACTCCCTTCTTCCCGCCGCCCCCCCGCCCCCCAGCAACCACACATCTGCTCTCCATGACCATGATCTGTTTCTATTTTGTAAATAGGATCATTTGTGCCATATTTTAGATTTCACATATAAGTGATACCATATGGTATTTCTATCTCTTTATGACTTACTCCACTTAGTTGAGAATCTCTAGTTGTATCCATGTTGCTGCAAATGGCATTATTTTTTTCCTTTTTGTGCCTGAGTAGTATTCCACTGTATATATGTGCCGCATCTTTATGCCATTTTTCTCTGTTAGATTCTGGAAACTTCTGTGCAAGGATAAATATGCAACCCTGGTTATATGGTATTGAGCTTTCTTTTTTTTCTTTTTTCTTTTTTTTTTTTTAGGGCCACACCTGTGGCATATGGAGGTTCTAGGCTAGGGGTTGAATCGGATCTGCAGCTGCCAGCCTTCCCCACAGCCATAGCAACACCGGATCTGAGCTGCTTCTGAGACCTATCACCAGATTCTTAACCCACTGAGCAAGGCCAGGGATAGAAACTGCATCCTCATGGATGCTTGTCAGATTTGTTTCCTCTGATCCATGACAGGAACTCCATTGAGCTTTATTTTAAAACATGTATGTATCATATACACACATACACACACACACATTTAGAAGACAGTCTCTTAGAAAGCCTAAGGCCCCTCTACTTCCCTCCTATAGACTCTGGGAGCCCTGTCCTCCGAGAGACAAAAGTAACACCAAGGACCTCGCCACATCCCCAGACGGAGCAGGCCTGACTCAGCACACCCCATGATGGCCGTTGAGTCTGCAGAGAGCAAATACATCATGGGCATCCCCATTAGAACCACAGAACCCCAGGATTGGAAAGATACTTAGAGATCACATAAGGTAACCCTCTTGTTTTTTAAAATAAACCAGGACCTGGGCCCAGGGAGGTCAAGTCATTTGTCCAAGGAAAATGCCCAATTACTGGATGAGTTAAAGCTGGAGGTTAAAGTTCCTTCCCTTCAGTCTGGAAGCTTCCCATTCACTGCAGAAGGCTGCTTGTGTGTATTCAAGAGGAGCCTGGGAGCCCAAGTCCTAGCTTGGTCTTTGAGAGAAATGCTACAGAAGACACATGGAAATGACATCATTGGGTATCCCCACCACCAACGCAACCTCTTCATCTCCAGGACTTCCAGGGCTGCCACAGGGACTAGACAGGGCATCAGGGATGCTGCCAATAACAACCCGCCTTCTAAAAGTGCATTATCTCTCTTCCTCCTGAACCTGGTACCACAGCCCCTAGGAAACAAGATTGGTACATGGAGAGAAGTAAAATTGTCATCGATAAGTGGCGATGATAATTGTAATCACACTAGTGGCAAAACAGTATTGGGTATTTAGAATGTATTATGCCACTCATATGCATTGTCTAATAGAACTTTCATAGGTAATTTAACTTCCATAACAATTCCATGAAATGAATCCTTTTATCATTCCACTTTCAGATGAGGGAAACGGGAATCACAGAGATGAATGTGCCTAAGCTCACACAGCCAGGCAGCCCAGGGATGTCAATGGAGACCAGCGGGCTCCAAAATTAGCATCTTCTTCATTCCTACCCTATGAAAGGGGCAGAGGGAAGGTGGGCGAGAATTTCAGTTTGAAGAAGCAGTGTGTGCAGAGACATACAGGATACCAGAGCAAATCCTGTTTGAGGAGCTGCGATACTCCATGAGCACACAGCTCAGGGTGAGCCCGCGGGGAATTAAGTGTGGGCAACAAGACCAGGGAGAGGGATGTAGTCAGAGCACAAGGACTTGAATAGATATCAGGCTCAAGAGTTAGATGTGACCTTGGAGCATTGGAGTCAAGAGAAAAGGATAAAGCCAAATGTTGGGGAAATAAAAAATAAGTAAGACCCAGGGATTCCCAGTCTCTCCATTGAAACTGCCTTCCCAAGTGACACATTGCATTATCTTTCCTTTAAAAGATATCACAGTAAGACTTCCCATCATGGCTCAGCAGAAATGAACCTGACTAGTATCCACAAGGATATGGGTTCGATCCCTGATCTTGGTCAGTGGGTGAAGGATCCAGTGTTCCCCTGAGCTGTGGTGTAGGTCTCAGACACAGCTCAGATCTGGACTTGTTGTGGCTGTGGTGTAGGCAGGTGGCTGCAGCTCCAATTCAACCCCTAGCCTGGGAACCTCCATATGCCATGAGTGTGGCCCTAAAAAGTAAATAATAATAATAATAATAAGATAATAAAATAAAAGATACCACAATAAAGGCAAATGAACATGTATACAAAACAGAAATAGACCCACAGACATAAAAAACAAACTTATGGTTACTAACAAGGACGGGGAGGAATAAATTAGGAGTTTGGGATTAACGTACACACTACTGTGTATAAAATAGATAAACAAGGACCTGCTGTATAGCACAGGGAGCTATAGTCAATGTCTTATAATAACCTATAATAAAAAAGAATGTAAAAAAGAATATATATATATATACACACATACAGATAGATAGAGATATATGTATGTATAACTGAATCACTTTGTTACGCACCTGAAACAAACACAACATTGTAAATTAACTATTCTTCGATTTTTTTAAAAAATTGGTTAGGAGTTCCCATTGTGATTCAGGGGGCTAAGAACCTGATGTGGTGTCTGTGAGGATGCTAGTTCAGTTCCTGGCCTCGCTCAGTAGGTTAAGGATCCAGCGTTGCCATGAGCTGTGGTGTAGGTTGCAGACGTGACTCAGATCTGGTGTTGCTGTGGCTGTGGTGTAGGGAGGCAGCTGCAGCTCTGATTCGACCCCTAGCCTGGGAACTTCCATATGCCACAGGTGCCACCATAAAAAGAGAAAAAAAAAAAAGTTAAAATGCTTAAAACAATATCAATAAAGACATGACCTACTATGGGAAACATAAAGAAATAATTTCTCAGAGTTGCCGTTGTGGCTCAGTGGTTAACGAATCTGACAAGGAACCATGAGGTTGTGGGTTCGATCCCTGGCCTTGCTCAGTGGGTTGAGGATCCGGGTTGCCGTGAGCTGTGGTGTGGGTCGCAGACACGGCTCGGGTGGGTTTGCTGTGGCTCTGGTGTAGGCCGGCGGCTACAGCTCCGATCCGACCCCTAGCCTGGGAATTTCCATATGCTGAGGGAGCAGCCCAAGAAATGGCAAAAAGACAAAGAAAAAAAAAAAAAAGAAAAGAAAGAAAAAAAAAAGAAATAATTTCTTAATTTCTTAGTCATAGTATTTCACTTCAATTTGAACAAATCTTATTATGCATTGTTCAATTAAAGTCATGTTTCACTTTAACATTGATTAGGTTATGGGAGATGGAGTGTCTAAATAGAAAACCAATGAGGCAGAGACAGTTAATAAGCCTCTAAACCTCGGAGCAGAGACACTGTACCATCCAAGAGAGGTTTTGTTCCAACAGGGAGATGGCATTTCCCATATTTGTCTTGATTATTTTCTTTGCAAGATGAACATGAGCAATTGAAAGGGAAGCTGGAATTAGCATATTGAGGACTCTTTATTATTTATGAGATGGAAATCAAACTCCTATATAACCAAACTCATTAAGGCTCACATAAAGCTTTTTCCATCTTCTTCCACAGAGACTATTCCCGTAACAAGAAATTACGTGGTCCTCAAGCACATTCGACTCTGAAGTCCAAGTTTATTATCCAAAACTGGATGGTTTTATCCTAACCCCAATCCTCTCTCCTCCCAGAAGTACTGTCCCCAAAGTTCCTCCAGGAAGTGAGTGCATCCAGGGCTCAGCCCCACATGCTGAAAACTGTTTCTGTGCCCACAGTACTGATCCCATGGTCAGCGTCCACCCTCCCCTTGGCTCTCTGTCTCACTGCACCCTTCCCACTGTGTCCCCTCTTTTCCAATTCTCTCTGCCACACTTCTGGTCATGAACTGCATCTTGGACAGCCCCGAGGGGCTGTCTTCTGCCCTCATCTGTGAATATAGAGGTTGAATCAGCCCGGGTCCCTGCTCTGCTCCAGGCTTAGCCATCCGCTGCCTGTCAACTCCACCCCACTTGGGTTTGTTTTGTTTGCCGTGATGTTCTCAGTATCTAGAACGGAGTCTGGAAGATAGTGCTTAATAAGAATTTGTTAGAGGAGGAAAGTGGATGCCTTGGTGTGTTAAGTTCTTAACAACAACGACAGATGTTTACATTTAAAAATAATTACATCAATTACATAGTTAGGTCATTCAAGTAAATGTGTACTTCTTCCATCCACAAAAATCGTTTTTAAATAATTGAAAAAAATAAATAAAATAAAAATAAAAAGAATCACATCTATTCATCTTTTCCCCACGATGTCTGTTTTGTGCCAAATTTACGAAGATATTTTCATAAATGTATCTATTTGGAAATATTTACAGAATACATATATATTCGTATATGCTTTGCATATAATGTGTGTGTGTATATGTCGATATATAGATGATTAAATTTTACCAAATAAGTTCTATCTGCCAGACAATGTATTAAATATTTTGTATATTTTCTCATTTAATCTTCACAACAAGGCTTCATTGTAGATATCACTGCCCTCATTTTTTTTCCAGAATAAGAAGATTTAGGTGCCTTATTTCCTTATTCACGTGAAGGCTATTTTTATGTTTAATTTTTAGGTTCAAAGTTTCAATTTTTCTGTAATTTATATTGGCATCTGATAGGGGTTCTTTTCAAGAATTCATATTGGCATCTGATAGGGGTTCCAAAATCGATCAGAACTGCATATACACACACACACACACATATATATATAATCTCTGTGTATATATACATATATATATATGCACCTCTGTGTGTACATATACATATGTGTGGTGTGTGTGTGGAGTGTCTGTGTGAGTGTGAGAGAGAAAAGGATCAATATTTTTCATCAGATTCTTTAAGTGATTCAAGGACTGAAAATGATTACAGTCATCAGTCTAAGAGATGATTTTATTCTAAAAGAAATTCCAGTTTTCATAACACTGTATATTGACAGCCCATTCTTTCCCCTAGTAATGTCAAGTGTTAATTTCATCGACAGCTAGGGCACCAGTGTTAGAAAGACCTGGATTTGAATGACAATTCAACTCTCCACCAGCTCTGTGATTTCAGGCAAATTAACCTAACCTCTCTGAGCCTGTATCCACTTGGGTAAAATGGGATACCTACAGTGTCTCATAACCCGATTTTAGAATTAAACTGGGTAATACTTATGAAGTACACAGCAGCGATCCTGGTTCAGGATAGACCTTCAACAGAAGTTGCATTTATTGGAATTCCTGGTGCTGCAGCAGGTTAAGGATCTGACGTTGTCACACTGCAGTGGCTTGGGTCATTGCGGGGGCGTGGGTTCGGGTTGATCCCTGGCCCAGGAACTCCCGCATGCCCCCAGCGAGGCCAAAAAAGTTAGCATTTATTAATATAATTCTCTTGCACGGTTCTAGTTTTGAATTCTCTATATCATCCACTGATGTGGAGATGTTTGCCAAGGTATGACTATCTTAAGGGTCTTGGTTATATTGCTAAATTGCTTTCAAGGCACAGGCAGTTTATCAGGGTGTCACATCTCATCTTCACTGTTAAACAGCGTTAGTATGGTAAAGAATCTTTGCTTATTTGGTGCATGGAAAGTGATGAGCCGTGTAAGTTTTAACTGGTGTTTCTTTGGTTGCTAATGAGGCTTGCTCTTTTCCCCGCGTGTATGAGGACATGTATTTGCTCCATAGTGAACGAACGCAGACATGGCGGGTCTCCTCTCATCACAGCAGCAAAGCGAGGCTAATGCCACACAGCTCAGCACTGCAATTCCCCATCTCCCCGTATCTAAATTCTCAGGAACACAGTGTGTGCGACTCCCCCGTCACATGAAGAGGAGGACCTGTCCTTCTCTCCCACTGGCTAAACAGATACATCCACAGCCCATCTAGCCATGCAGGTGTGAAAATCCCTGGTGACAGGGAGGGACAGTGGTCTGGAGGTAACCAGGGTCTCAGAGAGCCACTGCCCCTGCCTGCTGGACAGACCACTAAGTTCAGGACTGCTATCGGAGAAAGAAACTTCTATTGTCTGTAACCTGCTGGATTTGGGGATCTTTATATTACGCATACCTGTCCTTACAGGAATGTTAACATCTTTTTTTTTTTTTAATTGATTTGTGGAAATTCTTTGCTCTCTATGAGGCAAACATTTTTATGCTGTCAATTTTGTTATGCTTTTTTGGTGACATCTCCTTTTGGATTAGTTTTTAAAAGACCTTCCCTGGCGTTCCCATTGTGGCTCAGTGGTAACGAATCTGACTTGTATCCATGAGGACACGGGTACTATCCCTGGCCTTGCTCTGTGGGTTAAGGATCCCGAGTTGCTGTGGCTGTGGTGCAGGCCTCAGCTGTAGCTCTGATTTGACCCCTAGTCTGGGAACTTCACATACTGCAGGTATGGCTGTAAAAAGAAAAAAATAAAGGTCTATTAATAATATTGGCGGTAGGAATTTCTAAGCTTTCACCAAGAGATATTAACAATATGGCACAAAGGAATACAAGAAAGCTTTTGTTATACAACTACAGATGTGATAAATTCATTTGAGTAATAAAAAAATAAAATAAAATAAAATAAAAATAAAAAAAGAAAGCTTTTGCTCCTTTTTTTACCAGCTTTGAATAATTTAGAACTTTTTTAAGTTGGCCATTTAATAGGCAAATATGTCATCTTGTTTTAATTTGTATTACTTTAATTACTAATGAGATTGAACAGTTTCATATTTCATAAAATATTGCTTATTGTTGCTTCTTTGAGGAATTGTTGGTTTTGTATTTTGCCCATTTTCCCATTGGACTTGACAGAACATTAAAAAAAACAAAAACTGCAAAATTCTTATGGAGTCAAATACTAGTATGTCTTCACCTTTAATCCATCTTGTCTATTGGAGGGTGATGTAAGTCAACTTTATTTTTCTAAGTAGTCGGTTGTACAAGGAAGGGCCTCTTGCCATGTGGCTAAGGGTCCATATGCATATCTGGGCCATCAGGATTTTCAATTCAAGTTTAAAAGTTTTTTTACAAGTGCAGGAAGTAGCAGAATTAAATCGGTTGCCAGAACTTATCAAAAACACAAAAGCAATGAATATATTTCCTTAAGCTTGGCTTTAACTAAAACCACAGGGGCAAAATTTTTTATTATTTGGAAACTATTTTCTCAAAATACTGACCCCAGGAAGGTCAGACATGTGAAGTTCTGCATTTTAGTCTTTCAACTGAGAAAACATTTATCAAGCATAAGGCAGTACCATTTGGTTTTTAATGTCGGTATCAGCAGCTTCATCTAAAAGTTATCATATTTTTTATCAGCTGCAAAATCAGGAACAAAATCAGTTTTTACTGGTGAGAATCATGGTTGGGGGTGAACCATAAAGTCACCTCAATTATGTGGTACATTATCTTCTTAGGATCACAGAACCCCTGGTTCTCTTGCTAGTTAAAAGAGTAGAATATATAAATGTATTTTATAAATATAATATGCATAAATGTATATGTGTGTGTGCTTGTGTATTTTTCCAAATATTAAGGACCCCAGTGCAACACTTTTAATCTATAAAGGAAGAAACTGAGGCTAGGACTATGGTCTCTAAATATTTTTTATTTCACAATCTTAATAAGAAGGGGTGTATATATATCATTATATATCATTATATATATACACACACATAGTGCTGAGCTAATTTTTTTTACTGTATTTAAACAATTGCATATCTGATTCAAGGACAGAGAGAAAATTACTAGGCTAATGACAAACTGTGAGAAAATATTTGCAGTCTCAAAAATCGAAGGACAACTATCCAGGCTCTCAAAAAGGGGTGTATTTCTGACTCATATTCACGTACTACTTATTAAAGTTTAATATACTTTGTAAAACGCAACACACATACTAAACTTTTAAATGATGCAACGAAAATAGATATAAATAGAGATTCTGATTTTATTTAGTTGTTTTTATTTATTTATTTTTGGTTGGGCCTGCTACATGCAGAAGTTCCTGGGCCAGGGACTGAACCCACGCTTCAGCAGCAACCTTGAGACATAGCAGTGACAATGCCAGGTCCTTAACCCACTGAGCCACCAGGGAACTCCTAGAGGTTCTGATATTGCCCTTCTTCATCCCAATGGGTCATTCCAAGGACATATGCCACCCCCCTACACCTGCCGCTGCCTCCCCTTGAAAATAACTAACTCAAGAGTAACTGATTTGTCCACAGTCGTATGCAGCAGAGCAGAACTATAATTGTGGTTTTCTGACTCTGAGTTGCACTTACTGCTACTACACTGACCTTTTCCTTCCAAATATATCCTCAGGTTAGAACTGGGCCAGGACAGACTGGGTTAATAGTTTCCACTCATGTAAACTCTATGCTTAGAAATATCTTATTTCCACAAATAGCTGAACTTTAGGTTTCAGGCTAATATTAAAGCCACACTTGTGCTAAGTTAGAATCCCACAAATTGACTTTAAGGTTATATCAGAGGGAAAGCTTCAAATTATTAATTTCCTGCCAGTCTTGTACAACCCTGGCTTAAAACTGCAGTGTATTCTTAGAAAATACTCCCCGCTCCATCACGAGTTACTGATGGAGCAGGGAGTATTTAAAGGTACTACTTTTAAAAATTATAGCACAGAGACATTTCTTTAGGAATGTAATTTTGTCTTCTTGCCCTTGAGGAAGAAAAAAAAGATGTGTTTTCCTAATTCAAATTTCCCCACAGTTGCAAGTAACTTGACAATGTCATAAATTGAGGGGGTTTTTTTGTTTTTGTTTTTTCTTTTTAGGGCCACACCTGTGGCATATGGAAGTTCCCAGGCTAGAATCAGACTGCAGTTGCCAGCCTTACACCACAGCCACAGCAATACCAGATGCAAGCCGCATCTGCAACCTACACCACAGCTTGTGGCAATGTCGGATCCTTAACCCACTTAGCAAGGCCAGGGATCGAACCTACATCCTAGTGGACATTATGTTGGGTTCTTAACCCACTGAGCCACAATAGGAACTCTTAAATTGAATTTTTGAAATCTTTCTAGCATAATATGACCAGAATTCTCCTAAACCAAATGCTCTAAAATAAGAGTGTTTATACTTTAGAAAGGGCTAAGAAAAAAAATTTAAAAGCTGCCAGGTGCAAGTTCATGGACAGATATTCTCTTGACATTGGATGAGTGTGAGTTAGTGCCTTCATTAGAAGACCAAGCACAGCCAGTACTCTTTCCACTAGCTTGGGATTTATCAAATCAGGCATATAGGTATGGTCTTAGCTCCTTGAGATCTTGTCAAGGATTTTGTGTGTGTGCCTATACATGGGTGTGTGCACATGCCATCACAGGATGGTAATTGGAGCCACATTTTTGTGCCATGCATATTCCTTTTTTTTTTTTTTTAAGGGCCACACCTGTGGCATATGAAGGTCCCAGGCTAGGGGTCAAATTGGAGCTACAGCCACCAGCCTACACCACAGCTCACAGCAACGCCGAATCCTTAACCCACTGGGCGAGGCTAGAGGCCGAACCTGTGTCCTCATGGATGCTAGTCAGATTCATTTCTGCTGAGCCACGGGCACAGGAACCCCACCATGTGTATTCTGGATCATCTGAACAGCTGTCTTAAACTTCAGTACCCCATGCAATATCAGTGTTTGGATTTGCCTCTGGGTTTAAGCTGCAGCTAAGTAGAACTGCTTTAGTCATCATGGACTTTCTCAGGACTCCATTGCTCATGATTAAAACCCATTTCAAACTAGCAGCCTTGTAAAAGAGATAGGAACACCATGGGCTCCTACACCACAAGTCCCATGTCCAGGTGGTTATAATTGTGGACACAGGGAGAGGACAGCCAGGGAGGAGCCAGGAGGTGGGCAGCTTGATCTTGGCCTTCCAGCCTCTAGAACTGTAAGAAATGAAAATCTTTTGCTTATAAGCCACCCAACATGTGGTCTTCTGTTTTAGTGACCGGAAGAGAGGAAGCCATGCCCCATTCCTCCCACATGTTTGATCTCTCATAAACACCTCACACCCCAATTCCCCCTGGCACCTGTTCCTAGAGACTGACTATGCTCTAATGGCTGCCCCACTGTGTGCTAATCCTGCCTGACCACCTAGACAGGTCTGTTACTTCCTTCGCAGCCAGATGTATTTTGTTCTGATCATCTGCTCAAGGATTCCTTGGGTTATAGAGATAGCAAAAAGCATTCAAATCAGTAGACTTACAAGCATTGTGCTTAGTTTATGGAATTTTCATGCATGTATGGAGTGAGTGCTTTTATGTGGCCAGCACTGCTTAATTCATCACAACCCTATTGTCAAAACTGCTACTACACTGATTCTTTTTTGTTGTTGTTGTTGTTTTTTTTAGGGCTCCACATGGCATGTGGAGGTTCCCAGGCTAGGGGTCGAATTGGAGCTGTAGCTGCCCGGCTACGCCACAGCCACAGCAATGCAGGATCCAAACCGAATCTGCGACCTATACCACAGCTCACGGCAACGTCAGATCTTTCACCCACTGAGCGAGGCCAGGGATCAAACCTGCATCCTCATGGGTACTAGTCAGATTAATTTCTGCTGAACCACGATGAGAACTCCTACACCAATTCTTTCGGTGAGGAAACTGAGGCGTAGAAAGTCCTGCAGGTGGTGAGCTGCTACAGCTAGATTTAAATTCAGGCGGTCTGACTTCAGAGCCCATGATATTCAGCACCACGCCAGTGGCTCTCAACTGAGCTGCACCAGAATTGCAAGGTCCAGTGTCACCTGGACCACTGGCCCCTCTCTGATGCAGCAGCCCTCAGGAGGCTGGGAACAGGATATCCATGTCTCCAACGTGTTCCCAACTGATGCTGGTGACGCTGTTCAGGGACCACATTCTGGCAACCACTGTGCTTCATGACATGGCCTCCCAAGTATAACAACAACCAATGTCCTGTGGGGATGCATGACATTTCTCCACGGGATAAATATGAGTTTCCAAATACGGTTAAGTTTGGGGAACACTAGCTAGATCATGTTATCAATGGCTTCTCCAACATCTCGCATTTCTCATCTTCCTGGTGCTAGGCTTCACTCTGCTGTCCATGTGTGGCCAAGTACATATGATTACAAATCCCAGTGTTGCTGTCCTTGGATGTTCATGAGAACCTAGAATTGATAAAGTGTATCTAATACATATGAAGTGTACATATTACAAAGACTTTTTTAAAAAGGGACAATGGCTCTTATTAGCTCAGCCAATGGCATGGCCACCACAGCTTAATCTCAAATGTAGTACTTCAGAAATTTTACCAAATAAGTTGTATGAGAACCTCTCTATTTTTTAAAAAACATGTGATACTTTTGAATCCTGAAAACAATAAGGTGATGTGTCAGATTGTACTTTAAATGTGAATCTTGGATGTGTCCATTAATTCATTCAGTTAATATTTGGTAAGCACCTATGAGTCTACAGCTTTGCGTTTGCAGAATTATATCATTGTTATAATAATAACCACTAGTGCTTTTTTTTATATCATACTCACTTTCTCGGGGAGTTTAAATCCTTTCCAAACTTTAGGTCATTGGTTTTCACATCATCTTTGTGAAGTGAGATGATCTTGTGTTCTGTTACGTCCGGTGTTTACTCCAGAAAGCTAAGGACCCGAGAGTCAGCACTGCCCCCCGGCAAGCCCGGCTTGGACCCACGAGTGGACCTTGCAATCCTGGACACTTACTCTGCCAAACAATGTTCTATCTCTAGAGAATTATCTGTCCTAAGTTTTTACGGTAAAATGCTTACCTCTAATTTTACTTTTTTGAGGAAGAAAAAAATTCTATAGGGTAGTTAAAAAAATTAACAGGGACTTGGCTCTCTCCTGGTTCCAGACAGGAAATCTGTTAACGTGAATCTCAAGCCCCAAGGAGGGAGCTCTACTGCGCCCCCTAAAGGATTCTGTAATTTATAGCCTTTGGGAAATACTCTTCCAGGTTAAGAGAACTGTGAGGAGGTAGAAAGAAGCAGCCGCATGCATTTTGGGGGTTGTAACATTATTAGTCTTTTTCCTTAGAGTGTAGGGAAACCAGATGGATTCATTTTTGCCTTTTAAAAAAGACTATGATCTTTTAGGAACTATGGTTATACTCCTACAATTATCCATTTATTCCACATTTTATTGGAGGTCCTAACAAGTGCAGTGAGGTAAGAAAAAGTAAAAAGTATAAAGGCTTGGAAAGGACGAAAGAAAAATATTATTTTCATGATGATATTATTTTATACATAAATAAAAATAAATAATAGAATTAATGAGAGGTTTAGCAAATTGGCTGGATATAAAATCAATACTCAAAAATGAATGTGTGTAGTTTCCGTCATGGTGCAGCAGAAATGAATTTGACTAGGAACCATGAGGTTGCGGGTTCCATCCCTGGCCTCGCTCAGCGGGTTAAGGATCCAGCATTGCTGTAAGCTGTGATATAGGTTGCAGATGTGGCTCAGATCTGGCATTGCTGTGGCTGTGGCTGTGGCCAGCAGCTGTAGCTCCAATTTGACCCCTAGGCTGGGAACCTCCATATGCCACAGTGTAGCCCTAAAAAGCAAAAAAAAAAAAAAAAAAAAAAATTCAAGTATTTCTATGCATCCACAACAGTTAAAAATATAGCTTATTAAAAGAGAGCATTTATTGGAGTTCCCACTGTGGCTCAGCAGTGGGTGAACACAACTAGCATCCATGAGGAGGAAGGTTCGATCCCTGGCCTTGCTCAGTGGGTTAAGGATCTGGCATTGCTGTGAGCTGTGGTATAGGTTGCAGATGAGGCTCGGATCCTGAGTTGCTGTGGCTCTGGTATAGTAGGCCGGTGGCTACAGCTCCGATTGGACTCCTAGCTTGGGAATCTCCATATGCCTTGAGTGGTACCCTAAAAGACAAAAAAAGACCAAAAAATAAAAAAAAAAAATAGAAGAAAGCACTTATTTACGGTTACCAAAGGAGAGAGGCACAGGGGAAGGAAGGGATGGACTGGGGGTTTGGGATTGGCATATGCACATTGAAGTACATGGAATGACTGGCCAACATTACCTGCTGTATAGCACAGAGAATTCTACCCAATATGTTGTGATAATCTATGTGGGAAAAGAATCTGAAAGAGAATGGATGTGTGTACATTTATCACTGAATCACTTTGTTGTACAGCAGAAATTATCACAACCTTTTAAATCAACTCTACTTCAATAAAACATAAAAAAGGAAAGCATTTATAATAGAAACAAATAAACAGAGTACCTAAAAATAAATCTGAGAAAAGGTGTGCAAGACATTTATGGAGAATCATTGAGACATTAAAGAAATTCTACATAAATGGAGAGGTGCATTGTGTTACTCTATAGAAAGATTCAGTAATGTTCAGATGTCCAAACTTCTTCCCAAACTGATGCAGATATTCCAATAAAAAACCCAATAGTGTTTCTGCAAGAACTCAAAGAAATTCTGAAATATGCATCCTAGAGAAAAGCCCAAGATTAAAGAAGGCATTTCTAGTAAGAAGAATAAAATGGGATTTTCCTCACAGGGCAGCAAGATATTTTTTAAGGAAGTTATAGTAATTAAGGCAGTATTTGTTGGGTGTGTGTACATGTATAACTGAATCACTTTGTGGTACAGCAGAAATTACCACAACATTATAAATCAATTCAACTTCAATAAAACTTTAAAAAAATTTTTAAAAGACTATCTCTATGACACAAAGAACAAAAACAAATTATGAAATAGAGTAGAAAATTCAGAAACAGAACTTTGTGTGCAATAGACTATGATGGAGATGGCATTACAGATTACTGGGGGAAAGGATGGACTTTTAAATAAATAGCACTAGAAAAACTGATTAGAAGGAAATACATTTTTTTTTTTGCTTTTTAGGGCCACACCCATGGCATGTGGAAGTTCATAGGTCGAATCGGAGCCACAGCTGCCGGCCTATGTCGAAGCCACAGCAATGCCAGATAGATCCTTAACCCACTGAGGAAGGCCAGGGATCAAATCTGCGTCCTCATGGTTCCTAGTCGGGTTCGATAACCACTGAGCCACAAAGGGAACTCTGGAAATAAAATGTGATCTCTATCTTACCCCAAACACAAAAAAATTACTTCTAGGTATAATAATGTGTAAAAGGTAACACTTAAAACATTTTAAAAGAAAATATTGGGTAAAATAACTATGATCTCAGGTTAGAAAAGATTTATTGTACCAGACATAGCAATCACTAAAAAAACCATAAAGAATGACAAATGTGACTATATTTTAATTAAGAACAGCTGTCCATAGAAGTTTATTATAAGGAAGTTAAACCATAATCTCCACAATCCAACTAGAAATACTAAACATACACACTCATATATACACATATCCACACAAATATATATATAAACCCATATATGTTTATAAAAAGCTCCTATAAATTAATAGGAAAAAGAAAACAATCCATAGAAGATAGTCAAAAGCATAGAGATAATAAACATAACACAAGATGTTACTGCCATTTGTAGTCAGAAAAATGCTAATTAGAAACAAATGAGATACCATTTTTTATCCACAACACTAGCAAAAAATAAAAATATTGAGACTATCCAAAGCTGGTGAGAGTATAAACTGGATAATAATGTTGGCGTATTTCTAAAAAATGATACAAATGAATTTGTTTACAGAACAAGAACAGACTCACAGACACAGAAAACAAATTTATGGTTACCAAAGGGAAAAAGGAGGGGGAAGGAGGGATAAATTAGGAGTTTGGGATTAATGCACACACATACCACTATATGAAAAAGAATCTGGAAAAGCTTATATATATAAAACTGAATCACTTCACTGTATACCAGGAACTAACACAACATTATAAATCAACTATACCTCAATAAAAATCTAAAAAAAATTTTTTTTTCATCTTTTTAGGGCTGAATTCACAGCATATGGAAGTTCCCAGGCCAGGGATCAGATCAGAGCTACAGCTTTGGACCTATACCACAGTCACAATAACGCAGGATCCGAGCCGTTTCTGCCACCTGCAACACAGCTCAGAGCAACACTGGATCCTTAACCCATTGAGGGAGGCCGATGATTGAACTCACATCCTCATGGATACTAGTCAGATTTGCTTCTGCTGTACCACAACAGGAACTCCCTAAAAGTTTGTTTTGTTTTGTTTTGTTTTTGTCCTTCTTTTGGGGCTGCACCCCATGGCATATAGAGGTTTCCAGGCTAGGGGTCGAATAGGAGCTGAAGCTGCCAGCCTACACCACAGTCACAGCAACGCGGGATTCAAGCCACATCTGTGACCTACACTACAGCTCAAGGCAACACAAGATCCTTAACCCACTGAGCAAGCCCAGGGATCGAACTCACGTCCTCATGGACACTAGTCAGGTTCATTAACTGCTGAGCCAAAATGGGAACTCCTAAAATTTTTTTAAATATAAAAATTTGGGTGTGGAGTTCCCGTCGTGGCTCAGTGGTTAACAAATCCGACTAGGAACCATGAGGTTGTGGGTTAGATCCCTGGCCTTGCTCAGTGGGTTAAGGATCCAGCGTTGCCGTGAGCCGTGGTGTAGGTTGCAGATGCAGCTCGGATCCCGAGTTGCTGTGGCTCTGGTGTAGGCCAGTGGATACAGCTGTGATTCGACCCCTAGCCTGGGAACCTCCATATGCCACGGGAGCGGCCCAAGAAAATGGCAAAAAGACACACACAAAAAAAATTGGGGTGTATGTATCAAAACTAAATGTGTAAGTACTCTTTGATCAGGTGTTACATTACTCAGAATCTATCCCACATATATACAAAAAACAAACAAGCAAAACCTATCATTATTAATTCTAACAGTCCTACAAAATGATGATGGAACTTGACCTCATCTCAGAATAGAAAGGAGTCAAAGTAATTAGTGTCACTGGCTCTGATGTTGCACAGATCAGACACCCACAGAGTCTGATCAACAGAAGTTGATAAGAAAGGAATTGGGAATTTCAAATACAGGAGAACAATTCAATTATAAAATGTGAAGTTTTTTACATGTTTACATCCCAAGTTTTGCAAATATGTTCACTTTATGTATTTAGATTTTGCCAGAGTGTCTTTTCAAAATACTACTTATTTTCTTTAATTTGCAGTGAGTGCCAAATGCAATGATTTTTGCATCGATTGCCATTTACATAGGAAAGCCTAGGAGAGTTACTTTTGTAGAAAGCGTTTGGGTCAGCTCCATCTATCAATATATACTGAATTTTTGAGGGAAGTAAAATTATAAAAAGACTCAAGTGTCATGGTTTTTTATCTAAGTAAGCATCCATCAATAAAAACCCAGACTTTGTGTTTTTATTTCCAACTAAGCATCATATTTGTTAGTTGACTTAGTAATATTTAGGAAGAAAAAGTCCCAAATTATAACTTCCCCCTTCCTTCTCAGTATACATTCGTTAAGTTAGTGCCCTTCAGGTAATCAGGCTTTAGGAGTCAGTGATGACATTAAAATCATGAAAAAATTGAAATTATAATACAGATTTATAGCAAATGTTTTTATAATGACACATATTCAATAGAGCCCCACAAAAGGGATCATAAAGTTTTCTTTAGGAAAAATCATGAAATCAGAAATCATAGCAAAAGCAGCTAGGTTTGGAGGACAAGATTAATACTCACTAACCACACCATTTCAAGGGTGAAGACAGGAACATTCCTCTCACTGCCTTTTTCGTAAATGAAATACAGTACTTTTACTCCTTTTGGAAGGCATTTTCAAAAAATCCTGTGCATATATTTTAATTGCTATTTGAGAGGAATAATGGTTATCATTTATAAACACCCCCAAATTAAATGTTAGTTAATTTAAAACTCTAAAGGGCTTGGCAGAGCTAATGAGGGATGAATTGGGCAAAGAGATAAAGGGGGGGATTGGAGGCAGCAAAGGGGTTCAGTGTGAGTGGAGGAGGTCTGTCTGCCTTGGGGGTGCAGTGTGAGTGCTGGGGGTCTCTCTGTATTGGAGGGGGTTTAGGCGGATACATCATGGTAAGAGGACTTTGCATGCTCTGGGGACACAGAGGATGGGAGAGCTCAGGTGTCTTGCCTTGAGACAATTTTTCCTGGATCAAGCACCAAAGAATCACCAGCTTATTAGTTCCAATAGTATATGCTTATTATGTTAATGTAGGAATCCTGTGGGATGTGTCTGAAAAACAACTTGATCAGATGACTAATTCAACTCACTCTTGGGTGCAGAAGGATCATCACAGCCCACGTTTTTAGAGTCTTCCAGTCATCTTTCTTTCCTCTGACCCTGTCTAACCTTTAAAAATGTTTATTGTATTTAAAATTTATTATTTTATTAAAAAACATAAATTTACCATCTTAACTATTTGTTAGTGTACAAGTGTATTCACATTGTTATGAAGCAGACGTCCAGATCTTTTATATCTTTTTTAATTTTTTTATTAAATTGTAGGTGATTTACAATGTTCTGTCACTTTCTGTTGTACACCAAAGTGACCCACTCATACATATAGATACCTTCCCTTTCTTATATTATCTTCCATCATGTTCTATCACAACTGATTGGATATAGTTCCCTGTGCTATACAGCAGGACCTCACTGCTTATCCATTCTAAATGTAATAGTTTGCATCTACAAACCCCAAACCCCCAGTCCATCCCATTCCCCGCCCCCCATGTGGCAGCCACAGTTCTGTTCTCTATGTCTGTGAGTCTGTTTCCATTCTGTTGATAGGTCCATGTGTGCCATATTTTAGAGTCTACATATAAGTGATATCATATGGTATTTGTCTTTGTCTTTCTGACTTACTTCACTTAGTATGAGAATTTCTAGTTGCATCCATGTTGCTGCAAATGGCATTATTTTGTTCTTTTTTATGACTGAGTAGTATTCCATTGTGTATAGGTAACACATCTTCTTAATTCATTCAAGTATCAATGGATATTTAGGTTGTTTCCATGTCTTTGCTATTGTGACTAGTGCTGCTATGAACATAAAGGTGCATGTATCTTTTTTTTTGGGGGGGGGTCTTTGTCTTTTTAGGGCTGCTCCCACAGCATATGGAGGTTCCCAGGCTAGAGGTCGAATCAGAACTGTAGCCACCAGCCTATGCCACAGCCACAGCAATACCAGATCTGAACCACGTCTGTGACCTATACCACTGCTCACAGCTTATGGCAATGCCAGATCCTTAACCCACTGAGCATGGCCAGGGATTGAACCTGCGTCCTCATGGTTACTAGACAGGTTTGTTAACACTGAGCCATGAGGGGAACTCCACGTGTACCTGTTTGAGTTGTAGTTTTGTCCAGATATATGGCCAGGAGTGGGATTGCTGGATCATACCGTTTTTATCTTTCAAAACTGAAATTCTACACCCTTTAAACAACAGCTCTTTCCCCTGCCCCCTGTCCCCAGTAACCACCAATACTACTTTCAGTCTCTATGAATCTCACTCCTCTAGGTACCTCATATACATGGAATCACACAGTATTTGTCCTTCTGTGCCTGGCTTGTTTCACTTAGTCTAAGGTCTTCCTTCATGTTGCAGAATGTGCCAGGATTGCCTTCCTTTTTAAGGCTGAGTAATTTTCCAATGTACACATACAGCACATTTTGTTTATCCATTCATCTACTGATAGATATTTGTGGTGATTTTACCTTTTGGCTATTGTGAATTGTGCTGCTATGAACATAGGTATTCAAGTATATTTTCAAGACTCAGCCTTCAAACTTTTTGAATGTATATGCCCAGAAGACAGATGACTAAATCATAAGGTAGATCTAGTTTTAATTTGGGGGGAACTACCTGTATCAGTCAGTAAGGGCTACCATAACAAATTTATTTTCTCAGAGTTCTGGAGGATGCAAGTCCAAGATTAAGGTCCAGGCAGGATTAGTTCCTCTGAGGGCTCTCTCCTTGGCTCTCAAGCGTCCTCATATGGCCTTTTGTCTGTGTGCACACACTCCTGGTGAGTCTTTTTCTTGCAAGGACATCAGTCCTGTTGGAGGATTTGGGCTCTACCTTAATGACCTTATTTAACAGGTTTTTTTTTTTTTTCTTTCATTTTTGGCCACCCTGAGGTATATGGAGTTCCTGGGCCACGGATCAGTTCTGAGACACAGTTGTGACCTAAGCCAGCTTAGGTTGATCCTGTGTCAACGTAGGATCCCTAACCCACTGTGCCGGGCCAGGGATCAAACCAGCACTCCCAAGATGCCACCAATCCTGTTGTGCCACCGTGGGAACTCCTCATTCAACATTAATTACCTCCTTAAAGGCCTTGCCTCCAAGCAGTGTCTTCAGGGGTTTGGGTTGCAATGCAGAAATTTTGGAAGGGCACAATTCAGTCCATTTTATAATCCCACCCACAATGCACAGGGTTCTAATTTCTCAACACCCCAGCCAACAGTTGTTCTCTGCCACCATGCCCCTTTCCCCTCCCCCCTCCCCCAATCCTCTTTCCCCCACCCTTTTTTTTTTTGGCAGTAACCATCTTAATGGGTATGGAGTGTGACCCTGTATGTGGGACCTGGGAAGCAGGAGTTGAGCAGCCACCCTTCTATACTGACTGCTTTGTACTGCTGACAAGTAGTATTGCCCCAATACACCAGGCTTTGCAGGTGGGAAACAGAGAAAGAAGAGAAAAGACTGACACTTCCAAGAGAATGATTTAAGAAAATCTAAGCTAAGTGAACACCGAGTCTATTTTTAGCCAGGCTGGATTATAGTTTCCTTCGGAGGTTGCATATATTAGGAGTAATTGTTTAAAAGAAGGCAGAGCTCACAGTTGCTGGGTATCACTTACAGCCTCAGCTGTGGCTGCAGCAGGCATTCTGGCCCTCCTGCTGTTGCGTGGGCACCGAGCAGGTCTTCAGAGAATGTTCACACCCAGGGCCTCAATAGAAAGGAAACCCGCAGAGAAGCCCGCATATCATAAAACTGGCATGGAGGGAAGAGCACTTAATCCTGTTTACTTTCATCTAATACCTAAGGCCTTGGATTCAGTCAACCAGAACTTCAAAATCTAAGGCAAATTGAACGCAGTAGGGTCCCTTTGAAAAGGCCCGCACATTCTGTGAGGTTGTCCTTGGTTTCTAGAAAACACTATTCCACACAAAGGAGAACGCCGCAAATGGGGAGGACTCAGAGCTTTCTTTTAAATATTCACTTTGTAAGTCTTCAGCTCGGGGTATTTTTCAGACTTTGTTCTCTGCACAAGCAAGTGGTAGATTATAGTGTTCATTTAGAAATACATCAGATATACACAAATCTTTATGTATAGAAACAGGGCACTCTGTTCACTGAAAGAAATAACACTTTTAAGGAGCTTATGGGGGACAAGGGACAATAACTCATGTGTGCAAGGAGAAAACTCCGAGACGGAAAAAGAGTTTGCAAAAGAGATTCGGTGCTTTGGGAAAAGAAAGATCACTTCCGGCCAGGACCACCAGCAAAGAATCTCAAAAAGGAAATGATGTTTGAGTTCGATTTTAAAGCCAGCTTAAGCCTGAGGCCTGTGGAGAAGGAGAGAAAGGGTGTTCTAAGCAGAAGGAAAGCAAACCATAAAAAAAAAAAAAAAAAGCACTGAGCATAGGAAACTGTGGGTATAAAAGTAGAACTATAAATCGTTGATTTGGATGGTAGAAATAAAGACAAAAAAGTTGGTTGGGATCTGGTCTTAGAGGCTCCTGTGTTGTACTTTACAATTTGGACATGTCACTGTGTACTTAACATTGTATGACTGATATATATACACACCCATCCACAGGGCCAAATTCCCCCTTTGAAGTTCCAGTTCAAGACATGGTCAACACAGGCATATCTGAAGGAAAAAATAAACCTTTAAATGTAAACCGTGCCTGTTACCTTAAAATAGCTGGTGGAAATAAAAGCAGTATATTAAGAGATAATACAGGCATACACAGGAAAGGTGGGGAGGAGGGTTCTTGCTGTAGTTAGGCATCTGGTACTGAGAAATGAGGCACGGTCACAAGGACTTCCAAATATGTTTGGCCTTTAAGATCTATAAATAGGAGGCATGCTATTTATACATAACCTCCTTACAAATACTTATTTTAAGTGGCTGCTTGGGACAGCCATCAGAACTTAATTCTGAGCAGACCAGTCGCTCCCCACTCCAGCAAGGAAAAGAAGTTTTCCCAGGAAGCATTATGATATATCGTGGTTCTTTTTCACAGTACAGACAGTCCAGTACATTACCGGTTCCTACATCACATGGCTGATCTGGTAGGAAACCTAGAAAACAAAACGCACTAATATTTTTTTTTACCATGAAAGGTTCCAACAACCTAAATGTCCATCAACGGATGAATAGATTAAGAAGATGTGGTACCTATACACAATGGAATACTACTCAGCCATAAAAAAGTACAAAATAATGCCATTTGCAGCAACATGGATGCAAATAGAGACTCTCACACTAAGTGAAATAAGTCAGAAAGAGAAAGACAAAATACCATATGATATCACTTAGTTGTGGAATCTAAAATATGGCACACATGAACCTATCAACAGAACAGAAACAGACTAAAACATGGAAAGCAGACTTGTGGTTGCCAAGGGGGAAGGGGAGGAAGTGGAATGAACTGGGAGTTTGGGGTTGGTAGATGCAAACTATTACATTTAGAATGGACAAGCAATGAGGTCCTGCTGTATAGCACAGGGAACTATATCCAATCACTTGTGATAGAACATGATGACAAATAATATGAGGAGTTCCCGTCATGGCTCAGTAGTTAACGAATCCAACTAGGAACAAAGAGGTTGCAGATTCCATTCCCTCCATGGGTTAAGAATCCAGTGTTGCCATGAGCTGTGGTGTAGGTCGCAGACACGGCTCGGATCCCGCATGGCTGTGGCGTAGACTGGCAGCCATAGCTCCGATTAGATCCCCTAGCCTGGGAACCTCCATATGCCATGGGTGTGGCCCTAGAAAGACAAAAAACAAAAAGACAAAAAATAAAAAATAAAAAGAAAGAATATGAGAAAAAGAATGTATATATATATATATATATACACACATTCTTTGTGTATATATATATATATACACACAAACACACATATATATGTGTATATAACTGGGTCACTTTACAGTAGAAATTGACAGAACATTGTAAATCAACTATCATTTAAAAATTTAAAAAAGAAAGGTTCACATATACATAAAAGTATAGAAAATAACATAATGAACTCACATATACTTATCACAAAATTAGATTCTGTAATTATCAAGATTGACACCTTTGCTTTACCTATTCAAATTTTTAGAAAAATCCTGAGGCTTTATAATGTGTTCCAGTCATTGTCATTTCATTCCCACTACTTCAGTCGGCATCTTTCATACACAGGATCATTTTCTTAAGTAATTTTAATGAGATCTGCACATTTGACATTAACAATAATTCTTTGGTTTCATCTAAAATGATAGACATTTACAATCAGATTGCCCCTATTGTCTCAAACAGGCTTTTTTAAAGAGTTTGAGTAAGAATCCAAAGAAGGTCCACACTTGACATTGGTGATTATGTCTCTTACGGCTCTTAATTTGGACAAGGCTCCTTCTCTTCCTCTTCTTTCTCTGTGCCCTTGACTCGTTTAAACTGGGTCTGTTTTCTCACAGAACATACCACATTCTGCATTTGCCTCTTTCTTAGCTCCCTGGTGGTATTATTTAACTGTTCCTCTGTATCCAAATACATTTTCGAGGTGGAGATTGTCAGTGTTCTATACATCAATGCCCTTCTTGGAGATAGGTAAATAAGGTAGGGGAATTTATTGGGATGAACATAAGCTTTTGGTTTTTTTCCTCAAACAGGCAGAACTGATTTTTTTTTTTCTTTTATGGCTGCATCTGCAGCATGTGGAAGTTCCCAGGCTAGGGGTTGAATTGGAGCTGCAGCTACTGGCCTATGCCACAGCCACAGCAGCACCAGATCTGAGCTCCATCTTCGACCTATGCCACAGCTTGTGGAAATTCTGGATCCTTAACCCACTAAGCCAGACCAGGGATCAAACCTGCATCCTCACAGAGACAGTGTCAAGTTGCAACAAACTGCAGCACAGGTCGCAGATGTGGCTTGGATGTGGTGTTGCTGTAGCTGTGGCATAGGTCAGCACCTGCAGCTCCGATTCGACCCCTAGCCCAGGAACTTCCATATGCTGAAGGTGCGGCGCTAAAAATAAATAAAGGAATAAATAAATAAATAAATAAATAAATAAGTAAGTAAGTAAATAAATAGGAGTTCCCGTCATGGCACAGAGGAAACGAACCCAACTAGGAACCATGAGGTTGTGAGTTCAATCCCTGGCCTTCCTCAGTGGGTTAAGGATCCGGCATTGCCGTGAGCCGTGGGGTAGTTCACAGACACAGCTCTAATCTGGTGTTGCCGAGGCTGTGGTGTAGGCCAGCAGCTGTAGCTCCAATTAGACCTGTAGCCTGGGAATTTCCATATGCTGCAGGTGTGGCCCTAAAAAACAATAAATAAATAAATAATATTGAATATAGTTCCCTGCACTATACCGTAGGTACTTGCTGTTTAACTGTTTTATATATAGTAATGTGTTATGTTAATCCCAAACTCCTAATTTATCCCTCCCCCCAGCCCCTGCTATCACTTTTGGAAACCATAAGTTTGTTTATTATGTCTATGAAAATGTGTGTGTCTATGTGTCTATGTCTTTCTGGTTTGTAAGTAAGTTCATTTGTATCTTTTTTTTTTTTTTTTTAGATTCCACATACAAGTGATGTCATATGGTATATGTCTTTCTCTGACTTACTTCTCTCAGTACGATAATCTCCAGGTCCATCCACGTGGCTGCAAATGGCATCATTTCATTCTTTTTATGGCTGAGTAATATTCCATGGTAAATATATACCACATCTTCTGTATCCATTCCTCTGTCAATGGGCATTTAGGTTGCTTCCACGGCAATATGAACATTTCAAACTCAGCTCAGAAGAGAAACATTTCCTGAGACAAGATTTGGGGATTAAGTACCACCTGGGCTCCCTTCTGGGTACACATCTTGCCTCCCTTGGAGCTGGGCTCAGCCATGTGACTTGCTGGAGCTAAAGGAACAGGAGCAGCAATGACCTTGCTCCAATCAACTCCGACACCATGCGAAGCTGGCGATGTAAACTGATGGGAGCCCCCATCAGCCTGGGTCCCTTAGCAATTCCGAAGAGCAGAGTCCCCGCAGGGCAGTCCTGACACGTGTGGTATAAGCAGAAATAAACTTTTGTGGCCTTAAACCCCTGAGATGTGGAGATTATTCATTACAACAGCACAATCAATCCTATCCTGACAAATACTCATTCTAAGGAACAAATATGAGAAAGTCAATAAGTCACAGAAGGTTTTCTCCCCCTCCTCCCATTTCTCCAAACTTCTCCTCTAACCACCCCCACAACCACCTGAGAGAAAATGAAGAAACCCTTTTGCGTACAAATCTAATATTCCTAGTTCTTTCCTTCGTTTTCCAGCTCAGGGGTGGTGATGTGATGAGATTTTCAAGAGACCGTCTGGGTCATCCTCCAAGGTACTATCGTTATGGTGGGGATCAATGTCTGGACGCCCCTGTCTCTCAGTCGTCGTCATGATATCCTCATGTCATTCGCGCTTGACAGAGATATTTTGGGGCTGCAAAGTGATTTGCTTTATTTTCTTCAAGTGAGAGAAAATACATTCCTATGTGAGTCAGCTTGCCTTCTACTTAAAACGACAAGCTAGCCACCTGCCAAAGGTGAAGCTGTGAAAACAAGGAGGTCTTGGGATTCTATCTCTTCAGAAAAGGGGGGGGGGGTGAGAGGGTTTGAAACCTAGGGAGCCTCTCCCCAGAAGACACACCCACAGACAGTGTGGTTCAGCCTCAGGAGGCTCACAGGACAGCACTCCTGAACCAGGAGACACGTTTCCACCTGCCCTCGAACGATGTCCCACAGCAGAGCAGTGATGTCCCACAGCAGAGCAGTGTAAGGCAGAGGAAGTCACACCCAATTCAGAAGCTTGAGTCCAAGCTCTGGCACTGCCCCTTACTCGCCATGAAATCAGAGGGCTCTGTCCTTTTAGAAAGGCGACATCTCTTCTGAGCTTACTGTGTGTCACACAGCATTTCAAGATGGGGACAGAGCTACAAGGATGGTTAGCACAGGAGGCCTGTCCCAGGCACCCTCTTGGCTTAGTGTACAAATACAGGAGAAGACCCTCCTCCCCCTCCCCAGTTCTAGTCCCAGAGTGCTGGTTTCTAGGACTCTGACTAGGCCTCCTTTGCCAATGGGTGGGGTCACCGAGCTTTATAAAGTTCCTTTGTAAAGATTTTCTCTCATTCCCTGGGTTTTTTTTTTTTTTTTTAATGGCTTCCTTTGCTGTGCAAAAGCTTTTAAATTTAGTTAGGTCCCATTTGTTTATTTCTGTTTTTATTTTCATTACTCTGGGAAGAACCCAAAAAAATACTGCTGTGATTTATGTCAAAAATCTACTATAAGGATCCATGTACTATAATTTCAAATTCTGTTTCTTCATTGCTGTAGAGGAAAACTATTGACTTTTTTGTGTATTAACCTGATATCCTGCAACATGCAATGAGTACTGATTAATTTCGAGAGTTTATTCTTCCAGATTTTCTACCTAATACAAACATGTCACCTGCAAACAAAGACATTTTTTCCCCTTCTCAAACTGTATACCTTGGATTTCTTTTTCTTTTCCAAATGTCTTAGTGCTAGGACTTTCAGTTCGATGTTGAACAGTAGCGGTGAGAAGGGACAGCTTTGCCTGGTTCCTGATCTTAGTGGGAAAGCTTCTATTTTCTCACCATTAAGTCTGATGTTAGCATTTGGCTTTTTGTACATTACATTCCTTTAAATGCGGGGAGAGGTGAGGAGGCATTGGTGTAAAGGATGATTTCAAGCAAGAGGTGTTGGATCCCACTTCCCCGGAGTTATCTCCACCCAGGCCTTTCCTTTCCTTGATTTAGTCCTCCTCCTGGCAGACATCTCCAGTCTCCTCATCTGTGTCTACTGTACGTGGTTATGCCTGCCTGGCTTTAGAGCCAATCCTAATTAAGCCACAAAGTCCACAGGCAATAGGACATCCCAACAAATGGGGCGAATAATTAGTATTTGGTGTTTCTAGAGTAAGTCTGGGGCATTTTTATGGTCAGTGATCTATGACTCCTCCTAATCTACATTTGTTCAGTCCACAAAACTAAATGGCCATCTCACTTCCCTCAATAGCACCATTACTACTTTTCATTTTCTGAAGCTGAGTAGTCTAGGTTGGAGCCATGACGTGTACCTGGCTTTTGCAAGCCTCCATGGTCCTCCAGGAGCTTATATTTTCCCATATGTCTACATTTCAGCTTCAAGCTGGACTAACCACCAGAACATGATGCTGTTTTTCTACTTAACATCACTGTTGCCATTTTGTTACAACTCCCGATAAAACATGCCTCATCCCTGCCCCCTTGCTGGATCCATCCCTTTAGGTCCACAAGCCTTATGATATCACATACGGTTCTGCCTTTAAAGAGCCAGACCCTCAACTCAGTTTTACTTAATCCAGTTGCAGTTTCCTCTCAAAATTGTTAGGCTTAATATGTCTCGTAGCTATACTACCTTCGTTAATAATTCTGACTTCCTTTGTCTCTTTTCACCCTAATGTTATTTCCCTAGAAAGACAGTTAGCATCTCATCTGATCCTGCTAATCCACTAGAAATCAATTCTTGAAATATGTACGGTGCCAAGATAATTCATATAAAAGGAGAAAATGATGTCTTATCATTATACTTATTTAGGTCTTATTATGAGAAAATTAGGTTACCATCTCCATTGCAATGTCTCCTAAACCTGTATTTCTGGCCCAGATCCCTTCTAAGTGTCAGATTCATATATCTAACTTAGACCTTTCCACCTGGATGTATGTCAGGTACTTCAAACTCAACCTATCAGCCTGAAACGCAGTTTTCACTCTGGCCTTCCTCACCTGCCTGATCAACAACAATTATAGAAACCTTGCTTGGGAGTTCCCGTTGTGGCGCAGTGGTTAACGAATCCGACTAGGAACCATGAGGTTGCGGGTTCCATCCCTGGTCTTATTCAGTGGGTTAAGGATCTGGTGTTGCCGTGAGCTGTGGTGTAGCTCGCAGATTCGGCTTGGATCCTGAGTTGCTGTGGCTCTGGTGTAGGCTGGTGTCTACAGCTCCGATTAGACCCCTAGCCTGGGAACCTCCATATGCCATGGCTGTGGCCCTAGAAAAGGCAAAGAGACAAAAAACAAACAAACAAACAAAAAACTTGCTTATCTTTATTTATCTCATCTACCTAATTGCCCAGAGTGGGAATTGGGCTACATTTTTCATTCTTTCACACTTCACATCCAATAAACCAACCCAAATATTTCTTGAGTCCATCCATTTCTTGCTATGCCCACTGACGACATCCTAATTCAGGCCACCCCACAATGGCCTCCCGGGGCCCTCACAGTAAAATTCAAACTGGTTAACATTGTACAGCAGACTTCTTTCTCAAAGTATTAGTGTGAATCAACTCATAATGGCCTCTGGTCTAGCCCTGCCTTTACCTGTGACAAACAGCTGTCTGCTGTCTACCATGAAAGATAAAGTACACAACACAGAAACTTTTGAAGATTGAAAACAATAAGTCCATAGCAGATAAACTACTTATTCTAACTCATAGCTAAGTGCTTTAAAAAACTCAGCTAATGGAGTTCCCGTTGTGGCTCAGTGGTTAATGAATCTGACTAGGAACCATGAAGTTTCGGGTTTGATCCCTGGCCTCGCTCAGTGGGTTAAGGATCTGGCATTGCCGTGAGCTGTGGTGTAGGTCGCAGCCATGGCTTGGATCCTGAGTTGCTGTGGGGTAGGTGGGTGGCTACAGCTCCAATTAAGACCCCTCGCCTGGGGGCCTCCATATGCCTCAGGTGCAGCCCTAAAAAGACAAAAAAAAACCCAAAAACCCCAAAACTCAGCTACAAAAACCTGCCATATGGAAAATAATAAATAACATTTATTTTAACGAGCATTTACTATGTGCCAGGCATTGTTCTAAGAATTTTGTGACTATTAATTCACTCCATAGTTTTATTTATGAGAGAGACACTAAAACTACCTTATTTTGGGGGCAAGGAAAATGATTCACACATTGTTAAGAAACTGGTACTTGGTCACAGAGCCAGGATTTGAGCCCGGTAGTTTGCCTATAGAACCCAGGCTCTCGGCCAGTGCGCTATGCTATTTTTCCATGTTTGATCTATGAACACTGGAAATTTCTGACTGTCACAGGTCAAGTGGTACTCGTTACATTTAACATTATTTACGATTGTAAAATTTTGTTCATATATTATAGAACCAGTGGTGTAGAGAATTTATCATCCCTGAAGAAACTTTATATATTATAGGAGTAATGTCCTTATAGGAGAGGCACATTGATTTCCCTGTCCATGCAAGTACTAACATCCCACACTGTTAACCTTACTCAAAAGACTTCCTGCAGAGTGTCTTCCATGATGAATTTTATCTGCTGTGTTTGTCTGGCACACATGGACTCAACACCTCATCGCTTTTCACTTGTGAACATGTGCTTTACTGCTCTGTGTCACTGCAGGATGTCTTCCATGAGGAATTTTATCTACTCTGTTTGGCACACATGGACCCAATCTTTCACTGTTTTTTTAGTTGCAAACATGTGTTTTATTCCTCTATGTCATCGATCTCTTCAGTATGTCACTTGATATATGCTTTCTTGCAAGTAGGCAGTAAGATTCTGAAGGCCAGGAGCACCATCTTCTATTTATTCTGCAATGAAATTTCCTTCACAACTTCACACTAAAGCACCACGTCCCAACAATCCTGAATTTTTGCGGGGGAGGGTAGGGGAGCGTGACATGCTCTTTTGAGCTTCAATGCAGTATAACAATGATAAATTATAAAGCTGTCTAAAGTTGGACATATCACATAATATCTGGCAGGCATCTCAAACTTTACATATGCCCTAAACCCAAAGTAACTTTTAAAAATCAAATCTGTGCCAACTCAATTTTTTTCTCCCTCATTAGCAGAAAATTTTCACCCATAAACTTCTCTCCCATGGTCACCAAATTCTAAACTCTGCTATTACAAAGGCCTCTTGTGTCTGTCACTTCTATTTCAACTCCACTGACCCTAACCACATTCAGCCACAATGATCTCTCACTCAGACCACGGCAATAGCCTTCCAAAAAAATGCTCTGAATTCAATGTCTTATTAGTAGAATCCAACCTTTGTGCTGCTACGTTTCCAAACATCAATATAATCACAGGTATTCACTGAAAACAACTTATAAAGAAGTCCCAATTCCTTGCTATGGCATTCACTACTTTCCATCTATCAGGCTTGTTTCCACCTGGCTGGCTAGCTTACTGAGGTTAGAAGTATGTCTCCTTGAAAATCTGGGACAGTGCAGTGAGACTCTCCCACCCGTGTTTGTGTAGAGAAACTAGTTTTGTTGAACTGGAATTATTAACATAACTCTTATACCACGACGGCTCAGCTGGAAATGTGGCCACACTGTGTGTGTCCCTCTACTACCACACTCAGAGAGGCTCCTGGGCCGCTTCAGAGCACTGTCATCACCTTCTGGGTAGAGCAGCAGCAGAGAAGGCCGACTGTGGGCAGTCAACTGGCTTTCCTTACTCGGGAGTTTGGAAAGGGAGCCCTGATTTACTTCCACTATTCCTCTGACAGATTTGACCTGCCTCCAAGATTGCGTGGGACCAGCAGTGATAAAATGTGATCGAAACCAAAAAATGACTTTCTTTTTTACTTTTGTCATTCTATGGTCTCAACATTATCCTAAGCATTGTGCTAACACAAGCCTAGAAAGCAAAACTATACCTTGAGCACGGAAAGTTACCAGAGCAATCTCAGCTCTGATATGCAGCGGCATCTTTTCAAGTCTCGCGAGAGAACAAGAGAAACATCGGGTTCTTCCTGTTTCTCGCGAGAACTAAGGACCAGCTTGCAGCTTGCAGCACCTCCTGGGTCAACAGCAATGGCGGCCGAGTTGTCTGAGCGGTTGTTTTCGCTGGAACTGCTCGTCGATTGGGTACGCCTTGAACCCGGGCTGCTGCAGCAGCCCGTAGTCGCGCTGGAGGAGCAGGAGGAGAAAGAGGAGGCGGAGGCAGAAGAGGCATCGCAGCCGCGGCGCTCGCGCGGTCTGTGTCTCGCCGTGGCCTTCCGCCTGCTGGACTTCCCCACGCTGCTGGTTTACCCTCCCGGCGGCCCCGCCTCCCCCTCTCCCGAACCTCGACCGGGCCTGGTCAGCTTCGGTCGCGGCAAATCCTGTCTCTTCCGCCTGCACCCCGCCACCCTGCACCGCCTGCTTCTTCAGACGCCGCTTTACACCTTGCTGCTGCAGCTCCCCCCTGGGCGCCCGACTCCTGCCCCGCTGCTCCTGGGGGCCTGCAGCATCTCTCTGGCCGCTGCAGCCCGCAGGGTCCTGGGGCCCGCCGCCTCCGGCTGCTCCCAGGGTCATCAAGGAAGCTTCCCTCTGCATAACCAAGAGGGGGAGCGGATTGGGGACATTGCCCTGGGCTACCGTCTGACTGATCTGGGAAGCAGCTTGTTGGGTCATCTGGAGCGGCCAGTCTCTTCCACGGGAGTCGGAGTGGCAGTAGAGGTCAGTTCCCAGACCTTGCAGGAGAAACAGCAGCCGAAGCAGCTGAACTCAGAGCCACACCCAGGAGATGCTGATAAGCCTCTGGTGGATGTGAACATCTCAACAGCACAGAAGGATTTGAAGGACCACAGTAAGGCCAAGTCTGGTAACACAGGTTCTGTGGAGAATGGCAAAACCAACTCTCTTATTTGTTCAAATGCTAGCAGTGAGAGGCGCGTTAGCCCCCCAGATCAGGAAGAGACAGAGTTGGACATGGAAACCAACATAATTTGCCCTCCTCCTCTGTATTACACTCATCTGACCCAAGAAAAGACACCTCCTAAACAGGGTAAAATTACTATTGAGGCTCAAATGAACGCATCTGAGGAATTGGATGGTACTTTTCCTGAAGAAAAACTTGTAAATCCCCCAGCACATACTAATCCTTCAGAACATACAAATTCTACAACGCAGGAGAGGCCTCCAGGGCTTATAAATCTTCCACATGTTCAGGATACAGAAGCCAGTAACCAAACTACATACCCTCCTCAGAGTGAACAAAATAGAATTAATACTATAAGGCAGCTGCCTTTGTTAAATGCTTTGTTGGTTGAGTTGTCCCTGTTATACAGCCAACCCATGGCAAGCCCTACTCATATACACCCTCACTTAGCCTGGTTATATAGAACTGAGGATAAGAGGTCACCAGAATTTTCTGCCAAATCCACATGTAAATCCGAATCAAAGAAGGATGAGCTTTTTCTGGGGGAAAAGGAAAAGACAGTGAGTCTTCAGTATAGAAGGAGCCAAACTGAAAATCTCAAGAAAGGTAAACATTTTGAAAAGAAAGGTGGTGCCCTCCCAAAAAGAGTTCCAAAGGGAAAGCTACTTTATGGCTTAACAAATACACTTAAACTACGTTTAAAGCAAACAAACCCTGGTATGTTGGCAGTACACGAAAAGAGAGAACAGTATAGAAAAATGCAAGCCCAGATGTTAGATGCAAAACTCAGAATTCCATCATCCAAAGTTAAGGTATTCAGTTTTGCAGAACAACATCAACTGCCTAAAGATAAGAATGAATCAGATGCATTTTTTGCTGAAAATAGTGATACCTCAAAGCAAATTAGTGTAGTTTTGGATCACCCCAGCACAACTCAAGAAACTCAGCTGAAATGTGCAACTGAAAAGACAGTTGATTGTGGTGAAAATAGAACCAGTGATGATTTATTGGAAGAAATTGTGGGTTCTTCAAATTCGGTTGTCTCAGAAAAGTTTGTTCATGCAGACATTCTGAAAGGGGAAGTGAAAGTCCACAGTTTGGGTGTTTTCCAAGAGGTTGCACTTGTTGACAGAACTATAGTAGGTGAAGAGCTAGGTGATAAGCAGGTCAGAACCATTGATAATGACATTCCTACTGCTGATGCATATATGAGTGAAAAGAATCCAAGTAAAAGTAGTTGCTGTGAAAGCATCTCAGAGATGAAGTATTCAGATGACTTCACCAGCCCTTGCTGTTCTGAAGACAGCAACAGAATTTTACAAGTTCGTGATAACAGTCCAGGGACAGAAAATCCAAAGCATAGTCAACATACAAGTAAGTCGAGTGAAACAAGATTGTCCATGAGGAAAAATAGCAGTGAACAGAGTTCTATTCTTAGCCCACCTTTTTCAGCTGGATCACCATTACTCTCAAATAAAAGATTTCACTTTGCAAAGACTGAAGATAAAAGTTTGGAGGAAGCATCTCATATCTCTACTAGTGATTTCTCTTCATCACTTCAGACTGAGGAAAAAGAAAACCAGACAGTTATGCACGAAGTTATAAAAAGGGATCAAGGCAGCTCTACTGAACTTAAAACAAGAACTGGTTGCAAGTCCTCAGAAAAAAGCCAGTCACCTCGGACATCTCAAGTGAGTTCTTATCTGCCGTCTAATTTGTCAGAACTAGAACTTAATGTCCTGGATAGCAGTACATCACATCACTTTGAAGAAGACAGCGATGATATTGGTCCACTAAACATTTCCAAGCAATGCAAAGATATTTGTGAATTAGTAGTAAATAAACTTCCAGGATATACAGTGTAATCCTGTATGTGCTTTTAAATAACATTTAATTTTTTATAAACTGTGTGTACTGTTAGTGAAACAGTTTTTAATATCTCTACATTATTTTTAGCACATAAATTTATGTGACTAATTCTTTTTCAGAATGTAAATGTTTGTCATTCCTTTGGTGGGTAAATAGGATTCTACCACTGAATCTGACAAAGATCATGCGGTCACCTTATAACCTAGGTAAGTTGTTTTATAAGATAAAAGTATCTTCCTAAACTGTCTCTATTAAAGTATGCCAAAATATCAGTCATCCTAAAGCTGACTTCATGCACAGCATTGAGAAAAGGCTGGTTAATAAGGATAGCCTCACATTTTAATGGGAATAAATCATTTAATGAATATAAAAGACTTACTGTATGAGATGCAGAAAGGTACAAAAAATTTAGGATATAGCCCCTGCAGTTTTGAGAGCTTACAGTTTTATATAGATATTAATTTTTAAGAAGTCTTCCTGGACACATACACATTCCATATCTCCAGCAGGTGAAGTCCTTTGTATATGCTGTTGTGCTTCATATTTTTTATACCACAGTTTCTGTGTGTGATTAATGTTTATTTCACAATATGTTGTAAGTTATGTAATGGAAGGGACCATTTCTGTTTTGTCCACCAATATGGTCTTAGTATCCGGCATAGTCTCTGGCTGGGGTGCAGTAAAAGCACTTGTTGAACAAATAAATGGTGACCATTTATTGTGAGCAAGTTTTCATTATTATGGAGGAAACAAAATATAAGCAATATCAGAATCATCAGAAAGATAATTCTTTAAAATACCTAATGAGCTGGGGTTGTGGGATGGAAATCCTATAAAATTGGATTGTGATGATCATTGTACAGCTATAAATGTAATAAATTCATTGAGTAAAAAATAAAGTTAAAAGGTAATAAAAAAATAAAATACCTAATGAAAGGGATTAGAATTAAGCACTAAAAACAAGGAAAAACTAAGACTATCCTTAGTGGAGACATGGTTATTTGACTATAATATTTTTGTTTTGCTAGATATTAACATCCTTTAGGTATTCTCTGAACTATTTGGAAAAGGGAGCTAAAAAAGTTGTCTTCCTATACAGTTTCATATGTAGAAATCCAGTTTATTGTCATTTCAGCTTGGTACGTAGTTATTTTTAACATATGAAAGTTTGTATGAAGTCTAGTGATCATTTCTTTAAAGTTTTTTCCAGTGATTTTATACTTAAACCTTATTCTGTGTTCAGATATTTACATATGTTTTCTTCTATCTGTGTTACATTTTAATGTTTACATTAATTTTTAAAATATAGATAATATTTTGGGATGTAGGAGGCAAGGCCCTAATTTTTGTTCCTTTAAAAAAATTAAATAATTATGTGTTATCTTTTGAATGATCATAATAGTAGATGGAATTTATATAGGTGTTAAAAGATGAAGATACTGTATTTCGAGGAAAAGTATGGATAAAAGAATGATGATAGGAGTGAACATCGTGTATTCATGGAATGTGGAAATATTATCTTGACAGAATGGAAGATAATACTGAGTGGTAGAAAGAAAATTTGTTGAGTAAGAAAAGTCCCAGATTGTAGAGAGCTTCAAATACCAAGCATTATAGTAATGAAGTCCTAAGCAATAGAAATAGTAGGGTATTTTAATTTGTAAATGAGTACCAGTTAAGTAATTGATATTTTAAATTATCAAAATTAGTTCTTAGAGAAATTTCTGAGAGAAAGTTTTACTAGTGAAAGTTTTGAAATATGAAATGTTTTTAATGTCTAATGGCTATGATCTTAATTTTTTGGTAAATAGAAAGCATATGGTGTGTCATCTTGCAAAATCAAAATCATTTAATGGCAGGTGCTGTAGTGAGATTTTCAGATGACATCAGTGGGATTGTAAATTGTTAGCAAGTTTTCATTATTATGGAGGAAACAAAATATAAGCAATATCAGAATCATCAGAAAAATAGTTCTTTAAAAATATTTTATTTGAGAGCAAGTTGTCTGTGATGAGAATAAGTGAGGGAAATGATGAACTCTGTGTTTAAGGTACAACAAACACTAAAGAACTAATGTACTTTAAATCAGAAAATTGAGTAGATGAATAAGCTTCTCTTTGAATTTCCCTGTGAATACTTATTTCTAGAATTGTGGTGGTGGTTCTTCTAGCTTAATTCTAGTGAAAAATACCTATTTTCATGTATTTAGTACTTCCTGTTTGCGTCCTGTCTGGAAATTCTGCTTCTTGTTTTAATTCCACAACCTATAAACTTAGTTCTTGAAGAATATCAAAATAGATACTACTCCTGAACCCTTATTTATCTCCTTAATTGCTTATAATCATTGAAACATGAAATAGTATATCCGGGTCATGTATAAAGGAGCCTGTCGTGTAATTATAAAGCTAAGCTACTGCAATCCAGCTTTTATGAGTAGCTTAGGTGTCTAAACTGCTGTGAGCAAAGCTGAATGGGAAATGAAGTTAGAACCTACCTCTGTGTAGTATTAATACCTGCAGCCTAGGAGGCAGCTGTCAATGATGACAGTCCTTTGAACTGTTATTGGGAGCAGGTCGGGAGAGGACCGCAGATGCATGCATCCAGTATGTTGTTTCTCCAGTCACGTGCATGCTGTTGCGACATCTTCAGATACAAAGAACAGTGATACTGAACTCTCATGCACTTGGGACTTTCTGTTGAGAGGCTCTCTTCCACATCACATTTAATTTAGTTTTTCTGCCTATACAAGTGCGTTTATTATGGAATCAAATTAGGAACCATACTTTTGTTGCAAACATATAGGTCAAGGCTATACATTAAAAAAAGTTTTTAATTATCCTATTGTGTTGCTGGCAAGGCAAAGAAATTTCATAACTAAGTAACATCTAAATAAGATAAATAATATTTATGTTTGTCTAGTCATAACCTGTCCTTGGACTTAGAGCATAGCCATTCTTTAGGCTGTTTATGTCTTAATTTGGATTATAATATCTAGAGAGTTGTACAGATTGACAGTTTATGAGCCAAGATTTGCTGGATCCTTCTCTTCTTTTTAACCTAAAACAATGCATGGAAAATTTACTTGGTCAAGAGCCAAGGCATTTTTAATGTTTTTCTCCAGAAATCTAACTGCCATGCCAGGAAATAACAGACTTCAGGATGAGCATTATTAGGTTGGAGTGCCAAGTCATATTAGGAGAAGTATTTCCTTATTTTCCAAACATTTCTTCTGTCTCTGTTATACAAATGATATGTATAAAATTCTAGGGGGGCAAAAAAGGAAAATTCAAATAAGAATTTTTGCTTCAAAGCTGTGTTGGTTATGGTCCTTTCCTTTCCAAACCCCACTGACATGAGAGAAGAGATGTAAAATGAAATGAAGCCTTTGTCCTGGAGAACAAGGAAAACACTGGTGGTGGACAGGACGGTTGGAGGACATTCTGGAAGATACAAAGCAGAGGGGCTTAGGTTGATGACCGATGGTCTAGAAATCTACAATTCAGCATAGCTCAGTGAGGTGCTGCTGGGAGAGGAGAAGGCAGTGTTTTCTAATAGAGCCCAAGATGAGCTTCAGATGCAGTCAGCAGGCCTTGGGAAGGAGCAGATTTTTACCCGGGGTAGAAACCAAACCCTGAGTGTGATGGAGGAGTTGGGGTTGGGCCAAAGGTCCTCTACTGGAAAGGGTGTGGGGCCAAAGAGAAAAAACAGTACTTCTGCTTTTGACACCAAAATATACTAATAATTAGTGTCTTTCTCAGTTTTACTGGGGAGACCACTAACCCTGGCAGCAAATTAAAGTGATAAACCCTGGTCTTTGGAGATGGATGAATGGTGTTTGCATCTTTGATCATGTTGTACTGTTTTTGAGATTATTTCTTCATTATAGGATTGGTTTGGGGATTTGAATCAAATAAAATTTATCTGGCACATAGGGCATGTGCAGGTGAGAGAGTTGGTGGATTTAATATTACAGAGAATGTATGTGATATCTGCATTCCTGCCCTGGGGGGATATATTTTCAATAAAACCTCAGTCAGGAAATCACCTCTTCCTTCCAAAAGGTTAAAACAAACTTTCTGTTTGACATTGTAACTGAGTAGGAGAACCCTTGGCAACAGGAATTTGTGGAAAGGTTTGGGTTTCAATAGAGAATGTTTGTGCTTGTCCAGGAGCAGGTCAGGGCAGGTGATTAGACAAGCTGCTGAATAATAGTGCAGCAGGAGAGCAGCTGAAGGTCATAAGTTGGAAAGAAAGAATGTGAAATGAAACATATCCATGAGTCAGTAAATGAGTCAGTTATTACAGGATCAGAAACCTATTCTTGTAGGCTTGACACTTTAGGATGCTTTGTTTTATTCATTTATTTTTGTTTTCTTCTTGGTTTTAATATAGTTCTTTTTGAAGAATCTTATAGTTGAGCTCTAAGAGCTATAGGAAGTGGATTCAGTCGTGACTCTTAATTGAGCTGAAATCCTAAAGGAGGAGCAGTATAACCCCCTGTCTCCATATTGAAAGTCTAAAAGAAAAGATACAGGGAGTTCTCCTAGAAGCCTGGGAGGGTTTTGCTTTTTGTTTCATTAGGGGAAGCTGTTACAGAGAGTTTCAGACACAGCAAGTGCCTGGAGGACTGTATTTCATACCTTGTGATTTTGAGAGAGAATTGGGACTAAACTATGGACTTAGAATGACATAAAATAAAATAATGGATTGCTTTAGATGTGGATGAACTTATTATCGAAAGAGTTGGTCTGAAAATTACTGCTTGCAGATGCAGAATTCTTAGGAATATTTCCAAGTACTTTGGGATAGTATTTGTTAACCTGAGGGAAGAGATCTTGCTAATCTGAAAAAGTTCCAAGTGTGAATGCTGGAGTCTTGTCAGCAAAGTGCTCCATACCCCCTGCTGCTGCCTGTGAAAGCCAGAAGCCAAGTGTTAAGGGGCTTTTATTTTATTTTCATGTGGCCCTGCCTTGCGTTCTAGCCCTCCTTTTCCAGAATAGGTGACTTCTTTTTTTTTTTAATATATATTTTTTTTATTTTCCCACTGTACAGCAAGGGGGTCAGTTATCCTTACATGTATACATTACAATTACATTTTTCCCCCACCCTTTCTTCTGTTGCAACATGAGTATCTAGACAAAGTTCTCAATGCTATTCAGCAGGATCTTCTTGTAAATCTATTCTAAGTTGTGTCTGATAAGCCCAAGCTCCTGATCCCTCCCACTCCCTCCCCCTCCCATCAGGCAGCCACAAGTCTCTTCTCCAAGTCCATGATTTTCTTTTCTGAGGAGATGTTCATTTGTGCTGGATATTAGATTCCAGTTATAAGTGATATCATATGGTATTTGTCTTTGTCTTTCTGGCTCATTTCACTCAGTATGAGATTCTCTAGTTCCATCCATATTGCTGCAAATGGCATTATGTCATTCTTTTTTTATGGCTGAGTAGTATTCCATTGTGTATATATACCACCTCTTCCGAATCCAATCCTCTGTTGATGGACATTTAGGTTGTTTCCATGTCCTGGCTATTGTGAATAGTGCTGCAATGAACATGCGGGTGCATGTGTCTCTTTTAAGTAGAGTTTCGTCTGGATAGATGCCCAAGAGTGGGATTGCGGGGTGATATGGAAGTTCTATGTATAGATTTCTAAGGTATCTCCAAACTGTTCTCCATAGTGGCTGTACCAGTTGACATTCCCACCAACAGTGCAGGAGGGTTCCCTTTTCTCCACACCCCCTCCAGCACTTGTTATTTGTGGATTTATTAATGATGGCCATTCTGACTGGTGTGAGGTGATATCTCATGGTAGTTTTATTTGTATTTCTCTTATAACCAGCGATGTTGAGCATTTTTTCATGTGTTTGTTGGCCATCTGTATATCTTCTTTGGAGAAATGTCTATTCAGGTCTTTTGCCCATTTTTCCATTGATTGATTGGTTTTTTTGCTGTTGGGTTGTATAAGTTGTTTATATATTCTAGAGATTAGGCCCTTGTCAGTTGCATCATTTGAAACTATTTTCTCCCATTCTGTAAGTTGTCTTTTTGTTTTCTTTTGGGTTTCCTTTGCTGTGCAAAAGCTTTTCAGTTTGATGAGGTCCCATGGGTTTATTTTTGCTCTAATTTCTTTTGCTTTGGGAGACTGACCTGAGAAAATATTCATGATGTTGATGTCAGAGAGTGTTTTGCCTATGTTTTCTTCTAGGAGTTTGATGGTGTCCTGTCGTATATTTAAGTCTTTCAGCCATTTGGAGTTTATTTTTGTGCATGGTGTGAGGGTGTGTTCTAATTTCATTGCTTTGCATGCAGCTGTCCAGGTTTCCCAGCAATGCTTGCTGAAGAGACTTTCTTTTTCCCATTTTATGTTCTTGCCTCCCTTGTCAAAGATTAATTGACCATAGGTGTCAGGGTTTATTTCCGGCTTCTCTCTTCTGTTCCATTGGTCTGTCTGTCTGTTTTGATACCAGTACCACACTGTTTTGATGACTGTGGCTTTGTAGTATTTCTTGAAGTCTGGGAGAGTGATGCCTCCTGCTTGGTTTTTGTTTCTCAGGATTGCTTTGGCGATTCTGGGTCTTTTGTGGTTCCATATAAATGTTTGGATTGTTTGTTCTAGTTCTGTGAAAAATGTCATGGGTAATTTGATAGGGATTGCATTGAATCTGTAGATTGCTTTGGGTAGTATGGCCATTTTTACAATATTGATTTTCCCAATCCAGGAACATGGAATATCTTTCCATTTCGTTACATCTTCTTTGATTTCTTTGATTAAAGTTTTATAGTTCTTGGCATATAAGTCCTTTACCTCCTTGGTCAGGTGTATTCTGAGGTATTTGATTTTGTGAGGTGCAATTTTAAAAGGTATTATATTTTTGTATTCCTTTTCTAATATTTCATTGCTGGTATACAGAAATGCAACTGACTTCTGAATGTTAATCTTATATCCTGCTACTTTGCTGAATTTATGAATCAGTTCAAGTAGTTTTGGGGTTGAGTCCTTAGGGTTTTCTATGTATAGTATCATGTCATCTGCATACAGTGACAGTTTTATCTCTTCTCTGCCTATATGGATGCCTTTTATTTCTTTTGTTTGTCTAATTGCTGTGGCTAGGACTTCCAAAACTATGTTGAAGAGCAGTGGTGAGAGTGGGCATCCCTGTCTTGTTCCAGATTTGAGTGAGAAGGCTTTCAGTTTTTCCCCATTGAGGATTATATTTGCTGTGGGTTTATCATAAATGGCTTTGATTATATTCAGGAATGTTCCCTCTATACCCACTTTGGCAAGGGTCTTGATCATGAATGGATGTTGGACTTTGTCAAATGCTTTTTCTGCATCTATTGAGATGATCATATGATTTCTGACTTTTTTTTTGTTAATGTGGTGTATGATGCTGATTGATTTGCATATGTTGAACCATCCTTGTGAACCTGGGATGAACCCAACCTGGTCATGGTGTATAATTTTTTTGATATGTTGTTGGATTCGGTTGGCTAAGATTTTGTTGAGAATTTTTGCATCTATATTCATCAATGATATTGGCCGATAGTTTTCTTTTTTGGTGATATCTCTGCCTGGTTTTGGAATGAGGGTGATGGTGGCATCATAGAATGTCTTTGGGAGTATTCCTTCTTCTTCAACCTTTTGAAAGAGTTTAAGGAGGATGGGCACCAATTCCTCTTTATATGTTTGATAGAATTCACCTGTGAAGCCATCTGGTCCTGGACTTTTATTTGTAGGGAGTGATTTTATGACCTCTTCAATTTCATTTCTAGTGATTGGTCTGTTCAGTTGGTCTTTTTCTACTTGATTCAGTTTTGGCAGGCTGTAAGATTCTAGAAAATTGTCCATTTCTTCCAGATTGTCAAACTTGTTGCCGTATAGTTGTTCATAGTATTCTTTTATGTTTTTTTTGTATTTCTGCTGTATCCATTGTGATTTCTCCTTTTTCCTTTATAATTTTGGTTATTTGGGTTCTTTCTCTCCTCTTTTGAGTGAGTCTGGCCAGGGGTTTGTCAATTTTGTTTACCTTTTCAAAGAACCAGCTCTTGGTTTTATTAATTTTCTGTATTGTTTTTTGAGTCTCTATTTTATTGATTTCTTCTTTGATCTTCATAATTTCCTTCCTTCTGCTGACTTTAGGACTTTTTCGTTCTTCTTTTTCTAATTCATTTAGGTGGAGGGTTAAGTTGTCAATTTGGGATCTTTCTTCTTTTTGGAGAAAGGCCTGTATTGCTATAAATTTCCCTCTGAGCACTGCTTTCGCAGCATCCCATAGATTTTGAGCGGTTGTGTCTTCATTATCATTTGTTTCAAGGTAGTTTTTAATTTCCTTCTTGATTTCCTCATTGACCCATTGATTTTTTAGTAGCATGTTGTTTAGTCTCCATGTAGTAGGTTTTTTCTCTTTCCTTTTCCCATGGTTGATTTCTAATTTCATGGCATTGTGGTCAGAGAAGATACTTGAGGTAATTTCTATGCTCCTAAATTTATTGAGATTCCCTTTGTGTCCCAATATGTGGTCGATTCTTGAGAATGTTCCATGAGCATTTGAGAAGAATGTGTATTCTGCTTTTTTTGGATGTAGTGTCCTGAAGATATCAATGAAGTCTAACTTTTCTATTGTTTCCTTTAGGATCTCTGTTGCTTTATTGGTTTTCTGTCTAGAGGATCTGTCCATTGATGTGAGGGGGGTATTAAGGTCTCCTACTATGATTGTATTCTCATCAATATCTCCCTTTATGTCTGTTAATATTTGTTGTATGTATCTGGGGGCTCCTATATTTGGGGCATATATGTTGACGATAGTAACATCCTCTCCTTGGATGGATCCCTTAATCATTAAGTAGTGTCCTTCTTTGTCTTTCTTTATGTCTTTTGTTTTAAAGTCTATTTTGTCTGATATGAGCGTTGCGACTCCTGCTTTTCTGTCGTGTCTATTGGCGTGAAATATTTTTCCCCACCCTTTCACTTTCAATCTATATGTATCTTTTGTCCTAAGGTGAGTTTCTTGTAGGCAGCATATTGAAGGTTTTTGCCCTTTTATCCACTCAGCCACTCTGTGTCTTTTGATTGGGGCGTTCAGTCCATTGACATTTAAGGTGATAATTGATAGATGATTATTTATTTCCATTTGAACCTCGTGTTCCAGTTGATTCTATGGTTCTCCATTCTTCCTTTCTTTTTTTTTTTTTTTTTTGGTTGGATGGTCTCCTGTTATTATCTGCTTGAGTGTATTTTTTTTTTTTTTTTGCAAATGCAATATTTGGTTTTGGCTTGTGGTTGCCCTGTTTTTTAAGTATGCTAACCCCTTCCCATAATTGTGTGTTTTAGCCTGATGGTCCTGTAAGTTCAAACACTTCATTACTATATTAAAATTAAGAAGAGAAACATACAAACAAACACAAAGTGTTATTTACTTCCTAACATCCCTTGCCCACATTTTATGATTTTGATGACTCTTTTTTATTTTTTTCTTTTTAATTTTATTTTGTTTGAGGCATGTTCATGATTAAATCTGTATGCTGGCTTATTTGAGTGACTGCTCTCTGATTGCGGTTTCCTCAGTCAGAATAGGTGACTTCTTAGTTCTCTCTTCCTGGCTTCACTGATCAACGTAAGCTCTTACTGTCAACCTCTAAGAATCAAGAGTTTTCACTAAAATGATGGCCTTGCTTTTCCCTAGAAGATAGAATTGCTGGGAAAAAAAGTATTTTGGTTTTGTGGCCTCCATTGTTGTCATTAATTTAATACTGATGCCTCCTGACACTGAATAGTACTTTATAGCTGGTGAAGGGCGGCCCTGAGAACCCTAGGAGTTATTAATGTAGATGAGAAAACTGAGACTGTCTTCCACATTCATTGCCTTTCTCACTTTCATAGAAAAGCTGAAAGGATCTTGGTATAAGTCTCAGGAAGTTAATATTCCTTCAGTACTTATATCATTTCCAGAATCAGAGTGAATCATGTATAAACAGATGAAATTCTAATATTAAATATTATAAAACTGTGCTGTACTTCTCCCTCCCAATTATCTTTGTGTATTTTATTTTCCTCCTGGAAGTCACTTGTTTTTACTAAACCTGATGTATGCTCTCCTGCATCAACAAAGCAGTACCCATCTCTTTGCTGAGAATATGATTATACTGTCATGAATACAAGTGTGGTATTAAAAAGTAGCTGAAATTTTAAGATAACCACAGTCAGAAAAGAAAGCTTGAATTCATAGGAATTTGGAGCTGGAAGATAATTTAGAAATTATTTAGTTCACATTCTTCATTTTATAAATGAGGAAGGTGGCTCCAGATAATGAAGTTTGCTTGTCTCTTGCCCCATCTTTCCAGAAGGTGCCACTTTGTGTATCAAATTGGGAACATAGCAGACCCAACTGTGTGTCTGGCAGACATTCTGTAACATTCATAGTGAAAGTATGAACTGAAAAATGAACTGACCTAGAGATGTGGGAATTCATCTGTAGGAAGGGCGTTTGTGTTTGATGGAGTCCTGGCTCCTCCACTCACCTGTTAATATTAGGTAAGTCTCTTTGGGACTCAGTTTTCACATCTGTAAAATGGAGAGATCAATAGTATTTATTTCACAGGATTTTAAATATTAAATGAAGTAATATTATAGTAAGTGATTAGCATAATCCCTGGTACCTGTCAAAATATATTAACCATTATTAGTTCTCAAAACTTGATCATATGCAGACTTTTTTCCAGCCTGATCAGCTTGTCGGTGACACCAACCTTTACCTTTTTCCCGAAGCCAAAGTGGTTTCATCCTCAAGCTCTGAAGCATTCTTTTAAGTTTCCAGTGCTTGCTCTGTCATATTCTTAAACATACAGCTTCAGAATGAAGCTTAATACCAGGGGAACTTCATCTTTTTGAAAGACATTATGACTTTATTACACATAAAAAGGTATATCACTTACCATGTTACCTTTTACATTAGCCACCAAAAAGCTCAGATATAAATGTTAATGTTTATTTTTTGTCACTACTCGTTACCAGTTGTTGTTACCATTATTTCTTAATTTTCCTTATCTTGCTTTTAACCTCTCTCTTCCTCCCTTTGTCCCCTCTTCTCCCTTTCCTTCTTCCTTTCCCTCTCTCCCTGTACATTTTGTGTAGTATACGTTTTATGCAAATTTTTATTGAAATATAGCAGTCATCCTAAAAGGGCACAAATGACAGGTGGACAGCTCTATGAATTTCCCCAAGTAATAACGCTTTTGGGTCACAGCATCCAGATCCAGAGCTGAAATTACCACAATTTTGGCAGACCCCTCAGGCTCCCTTTCAGCCCTTGGAGTTAGAAGATATTTTAGCAATGATTTAGTTCAGATTCTTCATTTTATAAATAAGGAAGTTGGCTCCAGATAATGAAGTTTGCTCGTCACCCAACCATTGCAAAGGGAAATACTCTCCTGAAGTCCAGTACCTAGTTAGGTCCACAGGACCATACAGTACACATACTTCTGTGTCTGGCTTCCTTGCTCAACTTTATGCTTATTAGATCTGCCCAAATTGTGGCATATAGTTGTTGATCACGTGTAGTTAATCTCATTGTTTTATAGTTACCACTATGCGCATATAGCCCAATTTCTTTAAATGCTAGTTATTGTGGACATTTGGGTTATATCTAGTGTTTCAGTATTAGGAATCGTGCTATGAACTGTAGATATATGTGTATGTGTGTGTGTGTGTATATATACACACCTATTTATATGCTGTTATATATGATATATACTATATAATGTTATATATAATTAATTTAACATGTACACACATTTCTGTTGGTAAGAGTGAAGATTTTCCTGTGTTGAGCTATAGTAGATGCTTTCAAACAGTTTAACAAAGTGTTGTACCAATAGTGTACATGCTTTTTTTGTTGCAAACTATCTCAGCTTACCTTTTGGAAACATAGAGGCCACAGAAACCAGTCATCATGGTGAAAGTGCCACAGTAGTGACATCATTGAAAATGACTTTTTGTTAGTGCCCACTACCTGGCAGTATCTGTACAGGTTAAGTCCAGGTAGGGGATGTCGACCAGAAGAGGCCATCCTGGTGGTGAGTACTTCTTATTCATGGGTACCACCTGATCTTGCCAGAAACCAGATGACTGACACATAGATCATGAGCCCACTGGCCTCGAGAATTTAACTTTACCTCCATGTCAGTTCAGCGCTGTACTTTCCTCTAGTTGATAAACTTGGCCTTTGATAGCCTACTTCCCGTCCCTCTCTCTATGGCCTGGCCCTCACCTAGAGTGAGGAACTCAACTAAGAGAGCAGAAGGTCGATTGTTGACAGCTGTGAGGCAGCAGCGGGTGTAGTCCCTGTGACGTAGGATAGGTCGGAAGAGCTGTTCTGCGAACGTCTGCACCCTTAAATACATACTTGGGTAACTGTGGGTTAGACTTTCTGGTGGGCAACAGAAAGAATGGTGCAGCCACACTTGATGTCCCCCTAAAAAGGAGGGGATCAGGGAAATGTCAGTAGGACAGGGTTCATGGAAATGAAGCCTGTGTCATCACATAAGCCCTGGACTCAAGAGTCTCACGCTGGGTTTAGTGCCCTGCTGCGGCCACCTTGAAATTCCCAGTAACTTTCCCTTTGAACTTGTGTTTATGAATGAAGTCTAACGGGGCAATAACTCATCCGCATTAGCAGGGGAGATGTGAGCCATGTGCGTGCCCACCCCTGTTGCTTCCCATCCTATTCGCACACAGCCGTGCTGCTTCCACAGTTACCTGCCACTCAGGGCCCCACTCAGGGCACTGCACATGGTTTAAGGTTCTGTTATCTGTGATCTGTTGGACTATTTAACAACCCTATCTTTGAATGTGTGTTGTGCAGACATACAAATTCAAGTCTGATGGGACAGTGCAGCATGTACCCGAGTAGAAAAAAATGTGTACAATGTGCATACTGTGCCATTGCTGCCCTTTTCGCAGGCAGTGTTCAGGACACTCCGTGAGCACAGAATCCAAGTGGACTCACAACGTGGGAGTTCAGTGAGACTCAGTGCAGTACAGGTGAATGTGTTACATCTGCAACTGGGCAGCCCTGAGAGGCCAGAGCTTGATTCAAACCCAGAGAGAAGTGCTGTTCTAAGCAGCATGAGTGACCAGGGAATCCTATCATATCTTTAGTTGCATGTGTTACTTCCCTGCATTAACCAACCACTGATGTTGAAAATGTTGATGTAGAAGGAAAGAGAAAGAGCAACCCAGAGTTCCTCATCTTTCAGTTCTTCCTTAGTCATCAGGAAGCCAGTGGTGGAGGGCTTTGGTAGGATGTGCAGGTATGTACTTCTACAATAGAGCTACTCCTAAAAATGGTTGGTTTTGTAGATGCTGTGGAGATAATGTTGTGTAGCCAGTATGATGCACTCCATACTTTGGAGGACAGATATAATGATTGAGTAGATTGTGCCAGCTCCACATATTCATGTTAGCAGGAAATCCAGCACCCTACTTTTATTGACTGCACCATCCCAAAGGACCAAGGTCCTGAGAAGCTTACTTGGTCTTACTTAAGTGGCCTCTCCTGCTTATAAAGGAGGCATACTTTCTAGTTGGTCTTGGTTTCCTACTGCAGTGACAAATTGTGGCATCTGAAGACCAGTCTGCCCTCCCCCTACCCCCAGTCCCTGTTTTAGCACAGTTTGCAAGGGTGCCAGTTACTTTGGGTTTTGCTCATAAGCTCACATTTGCAGAGTAGCTGAATCTGGAGTTGTCTTCAGGCCCTTCCACCTGATGATCTAGACCCACTGCGAAGCAAGGATCCCTAGGACAGGTTCTTAACTTTTCTTGTTTGCTTTGGGGTCTTCAGCATCCTTTCCTGCTAGAGAACTTTGACTGAAACTATCCTAAAACATCTGAGTTCCTAATAATTTCAAACATGTATAGGTAAGGAGTCAGGGTCTGGATCTTTCTCTTCTCTGAAGCCTACTGAACCCCATGCAAATTTACTTTTCTCAGTTTCTATCAAATCACAAAAAGGATCTGATTCTAAAGGCCCATGGATATATATTTACTTATATTTACATAACCAAGAGAGACCTTTGCAGTGTTGTGACAAGAGCCAGAAGACTTTTCTGGCGAGTGATCTGTGCCCTGTTATGGAAAAGCAGTTGGCAGTCATTGGCTTAAAAATAATAAATAAAACTCACCTTCTCTGTGCCAGGCACCTGCTACATGTGTATGTGTTGAGAATGTCCTATTCAGTTTTGTTTTCCTCCTTCATCCCTAGCAGGGAGCCTAACACAGCCCCTTTCATAAGGCAGGTGTTTAATGGATGTTGGTGGAATTGAATACAAGTAATAATCAAAACTAACATCTGTTCTGGAGTTCTCTGGTGGCACAGCAGGTTAGGGATCTGGCATGGTCACTGTAGTGGTCTGGGTTGCTGCTGTGGTATGGGTTCGATCCCTGGCCCAGGGATGTCTACATGCTGCAGGCGCTGCCAAAAACAAATAAAACCAAAAACCTAGGATCTAGTCATAGTTTATAAATTAGGGTCTCCTATACTGTGTCTGCCTCACCACTTAACTAAGAGCTCTGCCACCCAGTAATTTAGGGGTTGGGGCCCTAGGAATCGTGACCCATGAAACTAACTCGTGATCCTAAGGAATAAACCTAGGCCAAAATTCTGTGGTTGATTTTTCCAACCAGATCTTTTGGCTGATAACCCTTAGCCCCACCTGGGTTAGGAATGGAGCTGACTGTAGAGTGGGGACATACCCAGCTCATCCTTGACGTCACCCTGTTCTCCAAATTTACTCTCAGACTGGTTATGCAAGCCGACTCCCCAGAATCCTGGGTGCACTTGTGTAGCGGATGTTTTTCTGGCTGACAACTATTCTAACATATGGCACCTCCTAAGAAGCAGCAGAGGATTTGAAATATTCTGATCTCTGTGCTTCGACTGCATTTCTTGAAATAGCTTGGTTATAAAACTCACAACAAATAAAACTTCCTTTGACACTCTCTCAGTGTTAGGAGGAGCTAGACTGTGGTGTGTATTTAGACCACTTTGTGCCTGGATTTAAATTCTTAACATTCCCTTTAGAGGCAACCAGTTTCTTGCTGCGTGCATCTTAAAGAGCAAGAATGTAAATGATGTGTTTGATCTCCAGTCTGTGGACCCATTCACTTGTTTTTATTGTGTGACATCTTAAACATTGAAAAGAATAAGTAGTACAGCCAAGGCCTGTGTACACGTCACCCAGATTTAACCCTGTGCTGGCATTGTGTCATGCTTGCAGGCTCCCTACTCGCCCCCCTATCCTCCCTCCAACAGACTTCTCTCTTCCTCTCTCATAAACAAAACATAAAGCTACCACTGAAAGCCCCTTTGCCCTCCCTTCCGAGGGGTAACCATTACTCTGGGTTACTGTGTACCCTTCCCGTTCCCATTAGGAGGGCATGTAGGTCGTTTCCAGATTTTTCTTGTTGCCAACTATGTGCCATTAACATTCTTGTCCTTCTGTGCGCATGAACTCAAATTTTGTCGGGATTTCCTACCTGAAACTGGCACGGCCAGGTTCTGTGTTAAGTGCATCTTCAGCATTTTGTCACATTACTCTCCAGAGCAGCAATTTACTGTGCCACCTGCAGCACACAGCTCCTTTTTCTTTATAAATGTAAATACTTTTTGCCTTTTTGTCTTTTTAGGGCCGCACCTGCGGCATATGGAGATTCCTAGGCTAGGGGTCGAATCGGAGCTGCAGCTGCTGCCCCACACCACAACCACAGCAACGTGGTATCCAGGCCTTGTCTGTGACCTATGCCAGAGATCATGGCAATGCTGGATCCTTAACCCACTGAGCGAGGCCAGGGATGGAACCTGCGTCCTCCTGGATATAGTCATGTTCATCTACCACTGAGCTATGATGGGAATTCTTCTTTCTTTATACTTTATCACGAAACTTGGTGCATACTGGACATTTTAATTTTTGTTGCTGTGTTTAACTATTGTAGCTTTAGGATAAGTAACAATATCTAGAAAGGCAGTGCGCACCCTTCTTCCTTTTATATATTGTTAAAGTTAGCAGTTCTCCATCTTTTTGAACCCTTTACACTCTTAGAAATTATTGAGTACTCCAAAGAGCTTTTGTTTTTGTGGGTTATTTCTACCAATAATTACTAGAAATTGGAAGTGCAAAGTTTTTGAAATCTGTAATTATGAAATTCACTTAAATGCAGCATTTGTAAGCCTATTACATATGGACATGAATATAACACTTTTCCATAGAAAATAGTATTCTAAAACAGAAAGAAGAATGGCATTGTTTTATACTTTTGCAGTCTCTTTAATGTCTGGGTTAATAGAAGACAGCTGTATTCCCATATCTGCTCCTGCATTCAGTCTGCTGTGATATTAACTGTCATGTAGTCTCTAGCAAACTCCATTGTACACTAGTGAGAGTACGAGAATGAAAAAGGCAAATAGTGTCTCTGTATTAATTGTGAAAATAGTTCTGACCTCATGAACTACGCCCAACATCCCAGAAGGTCTCAGGGATGCCTAGGGATTCCTGGATCCATGCTTTGAAAATGCTGTCCTAGGCTATTCTTGATTCTTTGACTTCTTTGAATTTTAGAATCAGCTTATGGAGTTCCACAAAATAGGCAGAACATTTTATTTACATTGCTTGGAATTTATAGATTCTCTTGCTATAACTGACATATTGATGATATTGTGTATCCATAAACACAATATATCATCCTATAACTCTAAGCTCTGTTTTAGCGTCCTTCGATAGTACTTTAACATTTTCTTTGTCAGGTCTTATATTTATACACTGTTTTAATTAGCTGGTTCATGTGTTTTGCTGCTATTGTTAATGGACCATTTTATTTTTATTTTTTTAATGGCTATACCCACAGCATATGGAGGTTCCTGGGGCAGGGATTGAATCCGAGCTGCAGCCACAACCTATGCCATGGCAGCACCAACACTGGATCCTTTAACCCACTGTGCCAGGCTGGGGATCAAACCCGTGCCTCTACAGGGACCCGTGCCCCTGTAGTTGGATTCTTAACCCACTGTGCCACAACAGAAACTCCTGTTTAATGGCCTATTTTAAATTTATATTTCAAATTGGCTGGTTCCTGTTATATCATTGGAATCATACTGATTTTTGGACACTGACATTGATTCTAGCAGGCTTCCTAAGCTCCTGTTTTTTCTTATGGTCTATCTATAGATTTTCTTGGCTTTTCTCCATAGTAGACAATCACATTGTCTAGGAATAACAGTTCTGAAGCTCTTCTATCAGGGGAGGACCAGGGGTAACTTGTGTTGGCAAGGACCTCTTCTTGTCCAGTGCTTGTCCAGAGCTGAGCTGAACATTCAGATGGTCAATTAAAACAAGACAAAATTACAGTAACAGGCCATACTGCCACAGTATAAGCAAGAGTCTAAACAGGAAAGGGGACTGGCTCCCCCACTGATTAATTTTCCCAACAGAATGGCACAAAAAAGTCTCTCAGCATTTGTGGCTCCCTGTGACCAGGGGAGGGGAGATGGAGAAGGGCACTGCTGAGTTCTGAGTCAGAGTGGAGAAAAGTATCTTCAGGCCACTCCCACCCTCACTCCACCTCACCGGCCCCTGCCCTGGCCAGGTGGTCTTGGCAGAGGCACCTAAGACTTGAGAGAGGGTCCCCAGTAAAGTGGCCTCTGAATGCAGGCATTTGGGGGAGGAATATAGGTATCTGTACAAGTATTGTAGGGGGTGGCTGGGGCAGAGTCCTTGACTGCACCTCTCCATCCTGGCTGCACCAAGTCCTTTCCCCATCAGTCCTGCTACATGAAGCTTTGGTGGTTCATTGCCAAGGGGTGTTCGGGTGGGGCTTGTAGGGGGTGGGGCTGCTGAAAGATCAGAGGTGGGATTTGGGCCTAGAGCTGGATTCCTCGGTGTTCAATGAAGCAGTGGTTATGAGCACCCTTCTCTTATTCCTGACCTTAGAAGGAATGCTTCAAATAGTTCACCAGGATGTGCAGCGTTTACTCTAGGTGCTTGATGAATAGGCTTTAGAAGGAAGTTCCCTTTACTACTTAAATTGCTATTATTGAAATTTATTTCTTAATCATAAATACTTCTTGAATTTTACTAAACACTTTTTCTGTATCTAATGGGCTAATCATTGGCTTTTTCTTCCCCAGGCTTGTAATGTGGTGACTAAAATAAGAGATTTTCTAGTTTTGAATCACCCTTGCATTCTTTTCCTGGTCCCGATGCATCCTATTCTATATATTGCTGTATTTCAATTTGCCAATACTTTATCTGTAATTGCCCTTTCTCATACTATTTTAATCTTCTCTTCATATCAGGATTATAAGAGGCTTGAAAAATAAATCATGGAACTTTCTATTTATGTTCTCTAGACTGGTTTAGATGAGATGGGAGTGATCTGACCTTTAAAGTCTGGTAACACTTTGCTTATAAAACCGTTTAAGCCTGGTGTTTCTGTGTTGCTTAGATTATTTGCCTTATGACGGTCACACCCAGTTAGCTTTCCCATCCTGTGTCACCTCCACTCCTATCATGGCAACTGTTGATACCTTTAGAGTTTATTACAAGGTGGAAGTATGTAGGAGAGCAGTCTTTTCTATTTGTTCTTCTTTATTTTCTGTCTTCTTTGCTCAGCTGTAAACCTTTTGTGTCAGACCTAACGATTATTTTGTTCCCTGATGAATCCCTCGTGTTTAATACAACTCTTTGGATTCTAGCACACAATTGCATTTGATAAATATTTGTTCAATGTGTAGATACTTATGTATTCAAGTGGAAAAAAAAATATTTCCTTGAGAGGTTCATAACAAGTGGCAATGGAAACTGAAGAGAAAATTTTCTTAACAAAGAGAGAGAGGAATTTGAAATATACATACATATATATACACACATATATATTCCCTTTTTTCCCCCTGAGGGAACGATCAACATTTAGATGTTCTTAGCCTATTGAGGATCCAGAAAAACCACTTAGCTGCGGAGGAAATTTCAATTACACAATGGAGATTAAAGTTTCAGCACTTGGGGATAATTACAAAGATGTTTTCCATTATATTTGCTCAAGAAAAAAAGAAAAAAGTGAGAAAGACATGAAAACCCAATGGAAAAGCATTTCAAATGGTAATCAAATTACTGCCTTTATCACAACCACAGAAAAATTATTTCAAAGCCTCAGACCTTGGGTCTAAGGTCTGAAGTCTAATCACTTAATAGTGTTGAGAAGTCAAGAATCAAAAAAACAAAAAAACCACTTGGATGAGGCAAGAATATTTTAAATCATCATGCTATTACCAGAACCATTAGATGAAGAGATGACATCTGGCTAATTATCTAAACATGCAGCAGTGTCTCCTCCTCTGAGATGCATTGGCTATTTGCACAACTAACCTACCACTTAGTATGCTCAGTCTTTAATTGCAGTTAATTTTTTCATGGGTCTGTGGTTTATTCCTCGCTGCTATGTGATGAATTTTGTGGCTAAGAATGTATTTTACACTTCTTTTACTGTCCAAATAATCTTCTAGAGGGCTGTAGTGAGCATCTCTTAATCTTGCTACTCAAAATCATTCACTTTTCTTGGGATAAAATATTTACCCTAATTTTTCTCTGGGGAATCCCCTCAACACCTGCTCTTGAGCAATGTGATTTGATGAGCTTAATCCCACCACTAGTTTAAAACAACAAGCACATTTCCTCTCCCAGGCAACAGTAATCGGATGGGCATACGATTCCACGTCAGGAAATGTTTTAAAGCTGTGCTGGGAGAAACACTCTCTTTTCCCCACTGGGTCTGAAGTATGAGGTGTATTGTAAGTCATCTTGGAAGCGGTCAGGAGAGAGCCTGCCTGGAGATGGAGCCAACACTCAGGCAGAGAGACCGGACGCTGGGTCCTGCTCACACATCTGAAAAGAGTTAATTCTTGGACTTAGTGCATAAGCAAATAAATTCACTTCTAAAAAATCAAGACAGCTTTGGATTGGTAGGTCTGTCCATTGCAACCAAAACAACTCTTGTACACTGTAGATACTTTATGATTGCTTCTGATTAATTTTTACCAACTCCCTCCTCATTTCCAGGCCTCTTTCAAAAATCTTAAAAAGTTCCCTTGATTTGAAAATGGAAAACTAAATCTCTGCCATGATGAGTGTTCCTTAGTTCTTCTGGGACAAACGCCTCTGTTGGAAATCCCAAAAAGTATTAATATTTTGCTATTTCCAGGCCATTCCTGGTGTCTGAAAAATTGTCCCCCTGATACTTCTGAAAAAAAAGTCCATCTCTGAATTTTATACTAATTTACAATTTAGAGGTATTTATTCTAAAGAATCCTCTTCAGAAAGTTAGAAATACATTCCTTTGCCAATAATCAGTGATGGTGGCGTAGTTTGATATTGTGTCTTACAAAATAAAAATCTGAAGCTATTTAAAAACCGAAATGAATTTTACAGACTTAAAAGGAATAAATGCCTCTGTTTAAATGACTTTAATATGGAAATGGAAATGAACAATCACTTGGAATCACAGCCCCACTGATACCTTGACACATACCTTTCTAGACATTTTCTATATGTAGAGGTTTTTTTTTTTTTTTAGGACCTCACCCGTGGCACATGGAGGTTCCCGAGCTAGGGGTCCAATCAGAGCTACAGCTTCCAGCCTACGCTACAGCTACAGCAGCAACAGATTCCAGCCACATCTTTGACGTACACCACAGCTCACAGCAACGTCAGATCCTTAAGCCACTGAGCAACTCCAGGAATCGAACCCACAACCTCATGGTTCCTAGTTGGATTCGTTTCTCCTGCACCATGACGGGAACTCCTATATGTAGAGATTTTTTTGTCAGATGAGGAAAATGAAACCATCCTATTTATATTCTCTTTATGCTTTTTTCATTTAATAATAATGACAAAATTTCCATGTCAACATATATAAGTGTCATAATTTTGAATGACTGCTGAGTTTTCCATTGGAGATACCCTAGTAAATTTTTGAAACTCCTCCCTGGTTAAAGAACATTCCAGTTCATTTCCTAACTTCAGTATTTGTAAATGAGTTGATAAATTACCATATATGTATGCAGTTTTTTAAGAATAACATTCAAGAAATAGCTAGCACTATTTGAAAATTTGATACACATTGCCAAGTCACCTTCCAAAAAGATCACAATTTCAGCTCTCTATATATGTGCAAACTCTGTGTATGAACAGTCTTGTTTATTTTTACCATGTTGAAGGTGATGATAATTGGTCATACTTTGCTGTTTTAGTTTGAATTTCTTTGGTAACTAAGGGGGTGGAACTTTTGTTCATGGATGAACTGTCAGCTTTTTGCTGCTGTGCGAAAATGCACCTCAAGACTAGGAGCTCAGGACTGCAGGTGTCAGGTGGGTGGTTCTGACTTGGCCATGGCATGGTGGCCAGGCTCACTCAGGAGTCTGCAGGGAACTTCAGCAGGGCTGAATGTCTTGGCTTCAGGCTTGACTGTAGTGAATGAGTTGGGGCACCCTGCCTTTCTTGCACATGATCTCCAGAATTCACCAGGAAAGCCCAAGCTGGCTCAGCCCAAGATGGCTCACACAGTAGCAGCAAGGTTCCAGGAGAATGAACAGAACCGTGCAAAGCCTCCTGATACTAGACTTGGAACTGTCACGACAGTCTGTTTGCCTCATTCTGTCAGTCAAAGCAAGTCATGAGGTCCAGTGAGATTCAGGGGTGGGAAAAGAGACTATGCTATTATGTGAGAAACTACAGACTTACTGCAAAGGGGTGTGGGCACAGGGAAAGAAAAACTGGAGTTGTTTTCTTTCCCATCTACTATATATGTTTTCTTTAGATGGATCTATAATAAGGAGACCAAAACTTCCATTTAACTCTTTTGAAACAGATTTCTATTTTGGAAAAGTAGTCATATTTTTTTCTCCATGTGAAGTGTAAATCATGACAGATTTGTTTCTCTCTTTCTTGGATTATTAAAAGCATCAGTTTAATATTTTCTGTTAGCTGAATCCTTTTTCTGCCTCAACAATTTTCACTTTAGGTTAATCGAAGTGCAGATTTTCCAAATCAGGTTTTTCCTAGCTCACTAAAATCAGTCCATTAGCTCTGAATTTCTTCCTATACATATCTTGAAAGTTAGCATTACTGAAAAAAAAGTAACTTCTTCCCATTCAAATGCACTTTGCTTATTATTTTCTAAGTTCTGATAATATATGTACTGCCCTGTGGGGAAGCTTCTCCTTCCGTTGAATTTTCCTGGCACTGCGTCCAGGACATTTTCTTTAAAATTTTTCCCTGAACATGTTTCTGATGCTGAGATCCTAGAGTTTAGATTACTTTTATTTCAGAGAGATATGCCATGCTTAGTAAAGAGTCATTCAGAATGAAAACATAAACAAAAACCCTAGATGCTAAAAATCCAAATACTTTACTTTGATATGAGAACTCTTCTTACTGAAAGGATAGTTTGAAGCGGTACACAGTCATATGAATAGGCTAGGTGTTTTTTTTTTTTTTTTTTTTAATCTAAGCTGATCCCTAAACAATTCAGAGTAAATTGTGAGTTTTAAAATATTCCAACTATCTGTAGGCAAGGTGCCTGCTCTCAAGTATTTGTCATCACCCCTTGTTTGTTCAGCAAATACTGAGTGTTTCTCACACATCAGATGCTGCGGAAGGCACCAAGGCTACACAAGAAGTACATCAGACAATGTCCGAATGGTCACATGGTTTACATTCCCTGTAAGATACAGATCATTCAGCAGGTGATTACAACCAGCTCAGAATAGCCTTTACTGAATTTCAGCTTCTAGGGCTGGCCACTTTTGTAACTTCAGAAAGTAGCTACAGGAAAGCATCTCAAGTTAGAAAAACATTTTTTATTTTACTATTTTTGCTTAGCTTTGGGGGGATATAGAGAGTAAAAGGTAATTTCGCTTACAGGTAACACGTTTATGTTGCTGCCTTAATGCTCCCTCTCTATCAGAGGGCCTGCCAGCAGTCAGGATCCAGCTGGTTTATAAGTGCTGTGGCCTTCGTTCCATTTCCTAAGTGTACGATTTTAATCTTGCAAAACCCTGGCCAGAGTAGAATGATCTGGAATAAAGGGTCAACATGACCTTCTATCTTGCTTAATAATTTGAAAAAGTCCATTTTAAAAAGCTAAGCACGAAACAGCCTTCCTCAGAGGAAAAAGACTTTTCTGTTAGGGGGTTAAATATATGTATTTTTTGAGAAGACAGTAAATTTCTCTCAATTCCACTTTCTAAAAACTTAAATCACTTTCTTTAATAGTAAAAAATAAAATAAAAAATAAAAACAAAGCTGCCTGAAGTCCTGTTGCCTACTTTTCCTAGATACCTATCAATGTGAAATAAATCTATGTACTATGCTTGTACTAGGAATCCTAGATGAAAGCCAGGTAAAATTTAATGTTCTGTACAGCATTTGGTGGCAAAGATACACTAGGTACGATGCCATAGCTACCAACTATTATTGTTTAGAGGCACTGCAGGAATACTTATCTCTTTAGCATTATTATTATTTTTTAATCTTATATTTTAAAAATGAAGATAAGGAGAGTTCCTGTTGTGACTCAGCAAAAATGAATCTGACTAGCATCCATAAGGACACAGGTTCAATCCCTGGCCTCGCTTAGTGGGTGAAGGATCCAGCATGACTGAGCCTGGGTGTAGGTCTCAGATAGGGCTGGGATCTGACATTGCTATGGCTGTGGCGTAAGCTGGCAGGTATAGCTCTGATTCTACCTCTAGCCTGGGAACCTCCGTATGCCGCGGGTTGTGGCCCTAAAAAGACAAAAAAAATTAAAATGAAGATAAGAATTTGACTCTATCCTTTAGCTTCCTGCACCATTTGCTACTGGGTTCCAGGTATTCAGCAACTAAAAATTCAAAATTGATTAAATTAGGCATGCAAAGATGTATTTCTAGTTTACAAATGATAACATTATTTTTAACCCAATGAGGAAACCAAGAAATATAATAAGGGAAGTATGTAAAAATTGATAATAAATCGTTCAACAAAATCCATACTAATGCGGTCAATACATTTTGTCTAAATTCCTGGAGGTTCAAGTTGGATGGGTGTGTATAAACCCGAAACAATTTTGTTTTCTATTCTTCGTGTGCTTCTGGCCTTCATCAAACCGCCCTTTCACTGTCTCCGGGATGGCCCGGCCCCTCCCACAAGTGGTCCAGATGAACAGTCCCATCTCATCCGCTCAGCGTCTTAACTCCCCAGCACTACCAGGCCTCTGCAGGCGGGACTGGAAGTGAGAGCAGGAAGGGGCGAGGCTTTCAAGCAGCCAGCTCCTGCTTTTGGTCCTGACACTGCTGGGTCTGGGGGTAGAGGGTTATGGAAAAACCACAGCTCCCCTTATGTAATTGGCGCTGCCTGGTCCTCCTTTGACTGTCTGGCTTCCTAGCTAGTGCCGAGTGACTGCGGGGACAGGCATAGCGAGTGTGCCTGGTCAGCTCCCCATGTAGAGTGTAGGAGTTCTCAGAGGGGTCTCGAGGGCTGAAAGGGGCCTTCCCCGTGATGTCGGTTCACCCTTTCCAAACATCCCCTCCGGCACGGTGTCCCACCCACTCTTGCCAGATGACAGAGCCCTTGGCTTGGGCTACAACCTTCCATCATTCCACCTGATCCCTGGAGAATTCTCCTATCCTTAACAGCCAGGGAGTGACTTATTGGCCAAGCCTCTCCCCGCTCTGCCATTTTCCTCTCTTCCCCTTTCCTTTGTTTAGACAGGCATGGATGCCAGTAGCATCAGCAGGTGTCCAGCCGTGGAGCAGGAGCCAGTCTCCCCTTGCTGGCATGTGTACCCTCTGTAAGTGACCCTCTGGAGCTGGGGTCAGCAGACTTTTCCTGTAAAGGGCCAGAGAGTAAGCATGTTTCAGCTTTGTGAGCCAGGTAGTTTCTGCTTTGACAACTTTAGCATTATAGTGAGAAAGCATCCTTCAAAGATGTGGACATGAGTGAGCATTGATGTGTTCCCATAAACCCCACTTACAGGAACGGGTTGGGGTGGGAGGGCTGCACTTGGCCACAGGCTGTGCTTTGCAACTCTTGTCCCAGAGCCTCCTCTGTCTGGTTTGCTGCGTCAACATCCCCCGGAGAGGGGAAGGGAAAACCCAGCTCTCTGCACCAAGTGGTGACTCAGGACAGATGCTTCTCCTCTGTCTCCCAACACCATCCTCCTTGTTCCCAGCCCCATTGACTGCAGAGGAGCAGGGTAGGAGTGAGTTTCCCTGAGGGGAGAGAACTGAGGGGGTTGCTCAATAAGCCCCTCATGCCCAAGCCCCACTGCCAGCACTTCCCTTGAGAATTCGGGTTTTTTTTCTCACTCTCACATCATATCAACATTTTTTTTGTCTTTTTAAGGGCTGCACCCACGTCATATGTAGGTTCACAGGCTAGGGGTCAAATCAGAGCTGTTGCCTCTGGCTTACACCACAGCCATAGCAAAGCAGGATCCAAGTGGCGTCTATGACCTAGGCCACAGTTGTCAACAACACTGGATCCTTAACCCACTGAGCAAGGCCAGGGATGGAAGCTGCGTCCTCATGGATACTAGTCAGGCTTGTTTCGCCTGAGCCACGACGGGAAGTCCCATATCAAGAATTTTGAGTGTACAGTTCAGTGGTATTAATACTTTCATAATGCTGTGTGGCTATGTTCCAATCTATCTCAAGAACTTTTTTCATCTTATAAAACTGAAACTTTATACCAATCAAGCTATAACTCCCCATGCTCCCCTTCCCTAGACTCTGCAACCAGGCTACTTTCTGCCTCTAAAATTTTGAGTCTTCTAAGTAATTCATATACATGGAATCATGCAATACTTGTCCCTTTATGACTGGCTAATTTCACTTATCATAAAGTCCTCAAGATTCATCCATGTTGTAGCATATTGCACACATTCCTTCTCTCTCAAAACTGATTAATATCCTTTTGTTCATATAGACCACAATTTGCGTATCCATCCATCCACTGATGCACACTTGGGTTGCTTCCATGTTTTAGCTGTTGTGAATAATGCCCCTATAAACATTAGGGTACAGCTATCTAATTAAGACCTTGCTTTCTATGCTTCTGAGTATGTACCCAAAATTTGAATTGCTAAATCCTGTGGTAATTCTATTTTTAATTTATTGAAGAACACCGAAAAGTATTCCACAGAAGCTATACCATTTTACATCCCTAACAAGAGTGCATAATGGTTCTAATTTCCATATCTTCATCAACATGTTATTTTCTTTTTTTTTTCCTTTTGGTGGTAGTCATCCTAATGGTTGTTAGATGGTCATCGTGGTTTTGATTTTTGTTTTTCCATTAATTAGTGTTGTTGAGCATCTATTCACGTGCTTTTGGGCGTGAAAAGGGAAGGTATATTCTTCCTTTCCTATTAAGAGGCATTTTATTTCTTTTTCTTGCTCTATTGCTCTGGCTATAACTTTCAGTACTTTGTTAATTAGAAGTGGTGAAAGCAGCCATATTTGCCATTTCTCTGATCTTGGCAAAAAAACTGCAGACTTTTCATATATGACCTTTATTATGTTGAGGTCATTCTTTTCTATTCCTAGTTTGTTTTTTAGTGTTTTCATCATGAAAGGGTGTTAAATTTTATCAAATGCTTTTTCTGTTTCAGTTGAAGTGATTATATTTTTCCCTTCATTTTGTTAATGTGTTTTATTACATTGATTAGTTTTTTAACCATTCTTGAATTCCAGGAAGAAATCCTATTTGCTCATGGAGTATATAATCCTTTTAAATATGCTGCTGAATAAGTTTGTGGTATTTTTCTTAGGATTTTTGCATCAGTGTTCATGAGGGATATTGGTCTCTAGTTTTCTTATAGCGTTTTTGCCTAGCTTTGGTATCAGGGTGATACTGGCCTCATTAAGTTAGTTAAGAGTGCTCTCCTTTTCAGGTTTTGGAAAAGTTTGAGAAGGACTGGTGTTAGTTCTTAAAGTGTTTGGTAGAATTCATTATTGAAGCCATCAGGTCCAAGGCTTTTTTTTTGTTGGGAGATTTTTGATGACTGATTCAGTCTTCGTTCTAGTTATTAGCTTATTCATATTTTACATTTATTTCTTCATAATTTGGTCTTGGTAGGTTTTATATTTCTAAGATTTTTTTCACTTCATCTAAGTTATACAAATTGATAGTGTACAATTGTTCATAGTATTCTAATAATCCTTTTTATTTCTATAGGATTGATAGTAATAGCCATACTCTTACATCTTTTAAGTAGTTAAAGTTTTCTCCCTTTTGTTAGTGCTTCTACCTAAAGGTTTGCCAATTTTGTTGGTCTTTTCAAAGAAGCAACTTTTGGGTTCATTCATACTCTCTATTGTTTTCCTTCCTTCCTCCCTTCCTCTCTTTTTTTCTTTCTCTCATAAATATCTTTCCTTCCCTCCTCTCTCTTTCCCTCCCTCCCTCTTTCTCTCTTTCTCTCTTTTTTTCTCTTTCTTTCTTTCTTCGTTTCTTTCTTTCTTTTTCTTTGTCTTTCTTTCTCTTTCTTTCTTTCTTTCTTTCTTTCTTTCTTTCTTTCTTTCTTTCTTTCTTTCTTTCTTTCTTTCTTTCTTTCTTTCTTTCTTTCTTT